>NC_134410.1:79980182-80335529 GCF_038048845.1 Mixophyes fleayi
TTGAAAACTCATGTTTGGAGGAAGCTCTCACTCTCTGTCTCTGGCAGAATAAATATATCCCACCTTCCATCTTATGCAACATTTACCAATACTTGATTTCTCCGGTTTGGGGAGGGCTACAGTCAAACTCAGCTTGCTGTACAGGTCTAGATCCTCTGGGGGCCTGGCACTTCCTAACTTGAAATTGTATTACCGTATATACTCGAGTATAAGTCGACCCGAATATAAGCCGAGGCACCTAATTTTACTACATAAAACTGGGAAAACTTATTGACTCGAGTATAAGCCTAGGGTGGAAAAGAGCGCTAATTTAAAAACCTAAATAAAAATGATAGGTTCAATCTATGAAATCATTTTTAGCTAAACCATAAATAACAGTAGATGACAAGGAACATTCATAAATGATTATAAAATCATTGGCATTGGGTACAACCTAACCTAAATAAAGGGGTATATAAGGGGTAGGGATATAAATGTATGAACATGGTGGCTGTATTGTTTGTTCATTATGTAATTGCACTGTAAATTAAAAAGAGAGAGAGAGAGAGAGAGAGAGAGAGAGATTTTTTTTTGGTTTGCCGAACTTCCTGTGTTGGAACGCATATGCAGAAGTTGAAGCCGAGGGACCGGACACCAGGTAAGTTCACCCGTGTATAAGCCGAGTGCCCCTTTTCAGCATACAAAAGTATGCTGAAAAACTCGGCTTATACACGAGTATATACGGTATATTGAATCTCAGTTGGCTCATCTTAAAGCATGGGTCTCTGATCCTGAATATCATGACCTACATTGGGAATTAGTGCACCGATTAAATGCCAATGTCACTCACCGGACCGTGAGTGCCTCTGCGCTGGTGCGTGGATCTCTAGCCTTCCTGCCGGCGTCTGTCCTGAGCCGCGGCCATCCGCCATCTGGATGGACTGCGCATGCGCAGCATCCAAGAACTCATGACCTTTTGCTTTTAATCTAATTGGTGGATCAGGCACCTTTCCCTATTTAAGGCACCTGTGCTCATTACATCGTTGCCTGATCTTGAGTCTCATTCCCTGTGAGTCTCTGAAGGTGCTCCTGTGTTCTGCTAGTGTCCTCAGCTTTCTGCTGATTACCTGTTCTACTCATCGGGGGTTCCCATACCCGCTACTGATTCCTGTATCCTGCTCGTGTCCTCAGCTGTCTGCTGGATTACCTGCTCTGCTCACCTGGGGTTCCCATAACCGCTACAGACTCTTGTATCCTGCTCATGTCCTCAGCTGTCTGCTGGATTACCTGCTCTGCTCACCTGCGGTTCCCATACCCGCTACAGCCGTTCAGCGCTCCTGCTGTGCCTGCATATCCTCGTGGACAAGCTTCTCTACTCATCAGCGGTATGCTTACTTGTTATTGACTATCAACTGTTACTTTGCATATCCGCCTAGGACAAGCTTCTCTACTCAGCAGCGGTATCCATACCCGCTATAGACTATTAGTTGTTACGCTGCATATCTGTTTGAAACAAGCTTCTGTACTCAGCAGCGATATGCATACCTGTGATTGACTATCAGTTATTATCCCGCATATCCGCTTAGTACAAGTCTCTCTACTCAGCAGCGGTATACATACCGTCATAGACTATTAGCAGTAACGCTGCATATCTGTTTGGAACAAGTTGCTCTGTGCTCTCATTGTCTTCATACAGTTATTGACTCTTTTCATGCCTCCATTCATCCGCACCTGAACAACTCCTCACTTACTAGCAGTGGTACAACTTGCTATACGCAGACCACTGACTTCCCCGCTACATACCTGCACCTGGACAAGTCTGCTCGTCACAGCAGTGGTACAACTTGCTATACGCAGACCACTGACTTCTCCGCTACCTACCTGCACCTGGACAAGTCTTCTCATCACAGCAGTGGTACAACTTGCTGTACGCAGACCACTGACTTCCCTGCTACCTATCTGCACCTGGACAAGTCTTCCCATCACAGCAGTGGTACAACTTGCTATCCGCAGACCACTGACTCTCCCGTTACCTTCCTTCACCTGCTCACCTCCACCCTGGTCTCCGTGGTTCAAACCTGCCTTTCCACTATAGATGCAAGTCGCTGACTCATCTACCAATATAGCTGCAAGTCGCTGACTCATCTACCAGTATAGCTAGAAGTCATTGACTATCATCAATTCCATTGGCATCCTCTCTCCATCTGCTGTTATATACGTTCCACTATTCACCCTGCGGCCAGAGGACCTCTGTGCAAACTCCGCCCCTCTGGTAAGCATAGTAACCTGGTGAATCCTGGGCAGAACTCCTAGTGCCTGTGACAGCCAACCATACGCCTTTACAGTCATTGCTGTCGGGACGGCTCAATTCACGGGCTTCCCCTCTACTAATACAAGCAATTAAGATATGGACAATTAGTAATACAATGGTGGGATATACCGTCACTAAAAAAAAAAGCTAAAGAAATTGGACTTGGTGGAATGGTCCAGACGGTGGTCCCGATATGGTGTAAAAGTTCTTGGTCAACTATATGACATGGATGTTCTCAAATCCTTTGATCAGATGTCTATGGAGTTCTCCATACCGAGAACAATGTTCTTCTCCTACCTCCGATTGAGACATGTTGTAACAACACAGTTTAAGGGGAAATCACTGGCAATTGTTATATCCCCCCTTGAGAAAACAATTACAAACCCTAGGTTACAAGGATTTGATTTCATTTATGTATTCACATCTCCTATATAAATCTACGATGGGTGATTTGGATGGTTTGAAAAACCAGTGGGAAATAGATATAGGTCCTCTGATAAGGACTGGGGGATTGATCTTGACAACTCAGGTGGTTATACATCATCCTTAAAGTTGCAACAAATACAGGTTTTCATTTTACACAGGGCTTACTCGACCCCTACTAGATTGGCAAAATTCCACCCTGATAATACTCCCAATTGCCCAAAATGTAACTCAGAAATTAGCAGCTTTTGGCATCTTCTTTGGGAGTGCCCCATCATACATCTTTCTGGCATAGGGTCACTCACTGTATTCAAAAAACTGAAATTGAGATTCTTCTATGGTCACCGGCCACATGTCTATTTGGGCCTCGCCTGAAGGATACGGTTAACAAGCAGACATAACTCTATATTTCCCAGTTGTTTATGATAGCAAAAGACTCTGGTTGGCTCCAGCAAGTCCCACAATAAAAAGTTGGAAAGCACTGCTCTGGGCATGAGAGGTTTGTGTATACCAGCAGGCAGGCCCTAAAGACCTTTGAAAAGTTGGAAAGCACTGCTCTGGGCATGAGAGGTTTGTGTATACCAGCAGGCAGGCCCTAAAGACCTTTGAAAAGTTGGAAAGCACTGCTTTGGGCATGAGAGGTTTGTGTATACCAGCAGGCAGGCCCTAAAGACCTTTGAGGCCATATGCTATAGATGGCTTGAGTCCTTATGCGCACTTGATTCCCAGAGACAGTAGATCCTGAATACTTAAGTCTACAGGTCCCCATGTCAAATGTAAAAATGTCAAACGTTTAATGTCAATTGTCACATACTTGGCAACATGCATGGTCTGTCCAGTTGCGCCACTATGGGTTATGGGCAGTGGATCCCAAACTTTCTCAGTTTGAGGCACCCCTAGGGTCTCAATAATTTATTCAAGGCACCCCTAAGCCAAAATAATTACCAAGTAGGACCCCGCCTTGCTTACCATCGGCCCTGGCCGTGGCACCCCTTTGAGTTCGCTGTGGCACCCCAGGGAGCCATGGCACACAGTTTGGGAACCACTGGGTTATGGGTTAAATTATGTGGGCCTTCTTCTTGTACCTGTGTGGTCATTCATACGTGGGCATATTTGATTTATAATCTTGAAGGAGTTTAGCACATATGATGTAATTTGTGTTCTAGTTATATGGATAATTCTCCTGATTTTGACTGTGCTATACTTGCGATTGCTTCTCTTTGTATGTTTTCTTTATTTTGTATGTTTGTTTGTTTCTTTTTTGAAAAAAACCCCCAATAAAAATACTTGAATTAAAAAAAATAAAAAATAGAAGGTGTAGAGGAATATTATAAGCTTGTCTTAAGAGGTGGGTTTTCAGAGAACTCTTGAAGGTTTGAAGACTAGAGGAAAGTCTTATGGTGTGAGGGAGTGAATTATATAAAGTGGGTGCAGCCCAAAAAGTCCTGTAACCGAGAATGGGAGGAAGTGATGAGAGTGGAAGAGAAACACAGATCTTGTGCAGAATGGAGGTATCGATTTAGGAGATATTTTGAGACAAGGGAGGAGATGTATGTTGGTGCAATTTTGTTGATGGCCTTGTTTGTTAGAAGAATTTTATATTGGATTCGTTGAAAACAGGCAACCAAGGTAGAGACTGACAGAGTGACTCAGCAGATGTAAAATGATTTGCAAGGAAGATCAATCTAGCCGCTGCATGCAAAATAGATTGTAGGGGCTCGAGTCTGATTTTGGGAAGACCAGTAAGGAGGGAATTACAGTAGTCGATGTGGGAGATATTCTCTGTGATTAGTGTAGGCTCACTCATTTTAATAGAGTTATTCCAGCCATAGCCGGATTAAGGGGGGGGGCACAGGGGGCACGTGCCCCGGGCCCCCCTCTCTCCGAGGGCCCCCCGCCGCCGCGCGCATAACTTATACTGATTTTTTTATTTTTGTTTGTTTTACTCTTTTAAATGGCGGCGGCGGCGGCAGCGGTGAGGGGGGGGTTCGGGGCTCCCTTCGTTGGTGGGGAGAGCCGGGTAGTAAAAAAAAAAAAAGATACACTACTCACCGCGGCGCTGGTGTCCCTCCTCCTCCCTCCTCTCTGCACTGTTGATACTGAATGACAGGCGTGACGTCATCAAGTCACGCCTGTCATTCAGTGAGGAGCAGCGCGGAGAGAACCAGGAAAGAAAAAAGAAGACAGAAGAGAGGAGAAGAAAGAAGCTAACAGAAAGGTAAGTAAAAAAAAAAAGGGAATAACGCAGAAAGGCACTATGGAGGAAATAGGAAAGAAGAGAGGCACAGTATGGAGGTAAAAGGAAAGAAGAGAGGCACAGTATGGAGGAAATAGGAAAGAAGAGAGGCACAGTATGGAGGAAATAGGAAAGAAGAGAGGCACAGTATGGAGGAAATAGGAAAGAAGAGAGGCACAGTATGGAGGAAATAGGAAAGAAGAGAGGCACAGTATGGAGGAAATAGGAAAGAAGAGAGGCACAGTATGGAGGAAATAGGAAAGAAGAGAGGCACAGTATGGAGGAAATAGGAAAGAAGAGAGGCACAGTATGGAGGTAAAAGGAAAGAAGAGAGGCACAGTATGGAGGTAAAAGGGGGAGAAGAGAGTCACAGTATGGAGGTAAAAGGAAAGAAGCGAGGCACAGTATGGAGGTAAAAGGGGGAGAAGAGAGGCACGGTATGGAGGTAAAAGGAAAGAAGAGAGGCACAGTATGGAGGTAAAAGGAAAGAAGAGAGGCACAGTATGGAGGTAAAAGGAAAGAAGAGAGGCACAGTATGGAGGTAAAAGGAAAGAAGAGAGGCACAGTATGGAGGAAATAGGAAAGAAGAGAGTCACAGTATGGAGGTAAAAGGAAAGAAGAGAGGCACAGTATGGAGGTAAAAGGGGGAGAAGAGAGGCACAGTATGGAGGTAAAAGGAAAGAAGAGAGGCACAGTATGGAGGAAAAAGGGGGAGAATAGGCACAGTATGGAGGAAAAAGGGGGAGAAGAAAGGCACACTATGGAGGTAAAAGGAAAGAAGAGAGGCACAGTATGGAGGAAAAAGGGGGAGAATAGGCACAGTATGGAGGAAAAAGGGGGAGAAGAAAGGCACACTATGGAGGAAAAAGGGGGAGAGGAGAGGCACACTATGGAGGAAAAAGGGGGAGAAGAAAGGCACACTATGGAGGAAAAAGGGGGAGAAGAGAGGCACAGTAAGGAAAAAGGGGGAGAGGCACAGCATGAGAAAAAAGGGGGGGGGAGAGACACAATAGTGGGGACAATTAATTTAAGATGGGGTGGTTTGGGGAGAATGTTATTTAATGGCAGTGACGGTTGCGGGAAATAGGTATATTTCTGAAATGTAAATACTATTAATTTATTGCTGGGGCTGTTTGTAGGGAGGGAAATAGGTTTATTTATTAAATGTGAATACTATTATTTTAATCCTGGGGCTGGAGGAAGGCCTAATTATTAATCATGGGTGGTACTGATTTAACGCCGGGGGTGGCTGTAATTTTCTAAATGTACCCATTTTTTTTCTCCAAATAGGGCCCCTAACATTCCAGGATCCAGACAAGCCGCAACTAAAGAAACCTGCATCACAGGTGGTGAAAGTGAGAAGAACAGGTAGGAGAGAGCAGCAAAGTCTGTGAAATGTTGTGATTCTAGTGGGACAATCCCAATTTTTGGTGACCGTTCAATGGTGTACACAACAATGTAGTTTTTTTGTCTGTAGGAGGGTGGCCTGGCCATGACCAGTGATGCATTATCAATGGTATTTTAATTTGCGGTATAACTGCTAGTTTTAATGTGCATTATAAATTTTATTTTTAAAGTGCGGTATCATTGCTAGTTTTAGCGTGCGGTATCATTGCTAGTTTTAGTGTACATTATCAATGGTATTTTTAATGTGTGATATCATTGCTAGTTTTAATGTGTGGTGTCAATACCCATTTTAATGTGGTGTTTTGATGATTGTTTTAATGTACAGTATTTTAGTTTTTGGAAGCAATGATTTTTCTTATGCAGACAACCTAAGCGAGCCCTTTGGGAGAGCTGTAAGTGTCATACTGTGGGCTGTACGTGATGTAATGCAGGATGTGTCACTATGCCCTTAATTTTAGATCTTAGGGGCCCCCCTGTCTTAAGTGCCCCGGGCCCCCCGAAGCCTTAATCCAGCTCTGATTCCAGCTATAAGTAACATAATTTAAACAATTATTTATTAAATATGATTGATTTATTTTTTCCAGTGAGTTCTAAGGTTAATTTTTAAAAGGTAATAGTAACTCATTTACTAATGTAAAATACACTGTACAATTAATCTTCTTTGCTACTACAGAAGCCTCTGCAGTTTTGGTTTAAATAGGGATTTTTTGGATGATAGCGGGGGGCCCAGACTTTTGCTATTAAATTTCAATGCTGCAAGTATAACTTTAACAATATATATAGTAAGCTTTGGTGTGGGGCTATGAGTTTACCTTAATGACCTAGGGGAGATATTTAATATGTCAAAATCTGGAAATCAGCCTAACATTCTGAACATACTCAGAAGACATTTGAGATATAAATCAGTTAATCAACCTGAGCATTTTTAATACTTATACTTCACCCTCTTCCAAGTGTTAGTAATTTTCTGTAATGAAGAGAGTATTTAACATTACTTCTGACAGTAAATCACTGTCAGATTATTATGCTCCATGATCTTGATCCAGAACTACACTGTCTCCCGGTTCCAGTCTCTGAGCGTTCAGAGTCAGCTTACAGTACTGTATCTCTGCTTCTGATCTCTCAGCTGCTGTCCTGGCTATCAACTACTCTCTGTCTAAAGCTTCCTTTTGTATTCGTGTATAGACCGTTGGCATGCTTTCAAAAGATGTGACAGCAAAGAGCTGAAACTTGCAGCGGTGCAATTACAATAGCAATTACAATAGTCTATGTGGGAGATGATGATTGCATGAATTAACGATTTTGCAGTGACTTGTGTGAGATAAATACGTATTCTGGAAATGTTTTTTATATATATGCAGCATGATGTAAATATAGAATTGGAACAAAGCATAGTTGCGAGTCAAGGATTACACCTAGGCAGCGAACTTGCGGGGTGGGATTTATGGCTATAAATATAAATGATAATAATAATAATATGTTGTCAACAGAAATGTCAGGCAGGAAGCTTCTATTGTTGGGTGGGAATATTATTAATTCTGTTTTTGAAAGTTTGAGTTTGAGGACATCCAAGATGAAATGGCAGAAAGACAGTCAGTAACACTAGACAACACAGATGGTGAGGGATCAGGAGAGGATAGATACATTTGTGTATCATCTGCATAGAGATGATACTGAAATACAAAGAAGCTTATTAGTTAATTAATTAAGATCATCAACTGGGCATTCATTATTCAATAAGAACATCCAGGGTTATAATAGTGCAGTATATTCAGAACCATATGATTCAAAATTGGGTTAGTAAGTAACTCTCTTAAGTCTTAATCTTGGACCATAGGGGCCCCGTGTCTTAAATGCCCCTACCCGCCCTCCCTCCAAAGCCTTAAGCAAGATCTGGATACAAGGTGTGTCATTTTTTACTAGCATGATCCATCATCAACTCAATGAAAGACTGTTATATGATAGGAGGCCCTGGAGGGCCCCACTGCTGAGAGAGCAACATAAGAAAGTCTGACTGGAGTTTGCCAAAACACACCTGAAAAAGTCAAATTCCTTCTGGGAGAATGTCCTGTGCACAGATGAGACCAAATGACAGCTTTTTGGTAAAGCGCATTACCCCTATATTTTCAGAAAAAAAGCAGGACAATGACCCAAACACACTTTAAAAAGCACCCAGAATAGTTCAAGACTAGACACTTAACTGATTGCAGTTATTTTGACCAAAGGCTTTGCTACCAAATATTTAGTCTAGAATGTCAGAACGGTACCTCCCCTGAGACACCCACCATTTGTTAAATGCCCCAATATGACAGTACTAACTGTGACTGTGGGTCTCTTCTGGACAACTTCTGTAAATTATGCAGTGTATGTGTGTCACGGGCACTAGGAGTCTTTGCCCAGGATATCACCAGATTATGGACTTACCAGAGTAATATAGCTGGTACTATGGTTCTCTGGTAGCAGGGTGACAACGGAACCGGAGAAACAGCAGATGGTGAGAGAATGCTCAAGGAAAGTCTATGACTAGCAGCAACTGGTAATGAGTAGATGTATGTACACGAGGAACCAGATGGACAAGGAAACGTGAGGAAAGACAGTGGTCTGTGTATAGCAAGTTGTACCACTGCTATAGTGAGGAGGAATGTCCAGGAGTAGCGAGGAGGTAGTGAGAGTCAGCGGTCTGCGTATAGCAAGTTGTACCGCTGTCTATAGTGAAGGAATGGAGTCCAGGTGAAAGATAGGTAACGGGGAAGTCAGTGGTCTACGTATAGCAAGTTGTACCACTGCTTATGTGAGAGGATACTTGAAACTGGTGTCACAGGGAACAGGAGTCAGTGGTCTGCGTCAGCAAGTTGTACCACTGCTATATATATATGTGAGGAGGGGCACAAGAAGATGAATGTAAAGTAGAGTATACACGGGGCACACAGAACTTGATCCCACGATGATATCCACAATACAACAATAACTGACAAGCGCTGCTTGAAGTATACAAAGTCACAATATCAATCCAGGTAATAGGAAACAAAGTCAATGGTAACAATAGCTTCAGTGGATAGGAAGCTCCGGAGAAGAACACAACTCAGTCCAGATGGATATGCAATACAAAAGCAAAGTCAATGGAAAGTATGCATACCGCGGTTCAGGAGAGCAGGCTGTCAGAGAGACGTGCAGGGATACCTGAACGGCTGAAGGCCGGCAGGAGGAGAGACCACTGGAGGGTGGAAGCGGTAATCAGGTTGGTGCAGCGCACGGCAGGTAATCCAGAATCAACGAAGCAATACTCAGGAAGCAGTAGTAAGTGAAACTGGAAACATGATGAACACGGGAGAGTTGAGGCTGTCTGGTATCCAGTAGTAGTGGTGGAGGCAGCGGAGAGAAGGCACGCTGAACACGGGAGAGTAGAGGCGGTCTGGAACCCTGTAGAAGTAACGGAGGCAGCGGAGAGCTGACACGATAAACACAGGAGAGTTGAGATGATCTGGAACTCTGTAGTCGCAACGGAGGCAGCGGAGAGCAGATACGCTGAACACAGGAGAGTTGAGACGACCTGGAATCCGGTAGTAGTAGCCGATAGGAATCAGCTGAGTGCAGGCACGATGAACACAGGAGAGTTGAAGTGGTCTGGAAACCACAATAGCAGTAAACAGGAATCAGCAGGAGCTGAAAACACGAGGAAACACAGGAACACCTTCAGAGGCTCATGGGGAATGAGACTCCAAGATCAGGCCACCAGGTAATGATCACAGGTGGTTTAAATAGGGAGGGTTGCCTGATCATCCAATCAATTAAAAGCAACAGGTACTGAAGGTTTGATAAGGGCTGCACATGCGCAGACCCTCAGGATGGCGGACGGCCACGGTTCCTGAACACACGGGAAATGGCACTCACAGTCCGGTGAGTGACAATGTGTTTTTGCTCTGTTCACAATTATCAGCCCTTGCATCTTCTGCTCTTGCACAGAACTGCCCTACGCTTTATGGTCACATGGTATGTCATGCACATACATTATGTTTTGGTGTGAAAATGTTTATTTAACACCAGACCTGACCTACTGACTCTGTTTTGGTTCTGTTATTGTGATCTGTGTTTGACCCCTGTGTGTTTTATGTACAGACTTGGATTGTGACTCTTTGCCTTGGACCTCACTAGTTTTCTGAATAATGGCTGTCACGAACACGCTGTCGGCTTCTGCGACTTTGGATGTTTGCTGTATGAGGTTACACACGATTGCAGCCTGCAGTCTCTCTCTACTATCACACAGGTTATAAACCTCGGTATCACACCCCCATGCACTTCAATTTGCCGCCACCTATTGAATAGGGGAAATAGGACCCCAATATACTGTCCCACACTGGCACACAAGGCTTCTAGCTACCACAGGCTAACAAGAACCCCAAAAAGCAAACAAAGGGTTAATTCCTCACACCTCCAGACTGTTACACAAATGTAAATGCAAGCAGACACTAAGCTTGTTAATCAAATGTATCAACAAATCACACACCGGCATTCAAAGTGTTAACTTGGTTGAGCTATATTCTTCTTAACAGGCTAATGGATTTATTAGAGTATCAAGGACGCCACATATTAAATTATAGATTTAATATACAAAAGTACAGGGCATTCAGATATAAAGAAAAAAAACAGTTAATAAACAACTGATATTACATACACAGGCAAAGCAGTTTAAAATAAAAGGGATTACATTCAGAGAATCACTTACCTGAGTTGCATAATCTGTGCCATGGAAAATTGGCTAGAAAAAGGGACAGCTTATCAATGTGGATTGATTTTTGCTGTATCTGGTCTCAGCTTTTTAAAGACCGCTTTATACCTTCCCACCTCCTGGGGGGCAGGGGGGTTGTGTTCTGTGATACTTTTTTCGATCACCATTTGCATGTTGCCTAATTTACTACCCAATTCTACTATGTGATCAAACTTTTCTGTGGAGCGTCACACAGACCCAATTTTATTATGTATAAATCCCTTATTAATTTGTCCATCTTTTGATACCAAACAAGCCTAGGTACACGGTGTCAGTTTGAGCTTATACTCATTACCTCAACTTCACTGTATGGTAGAATTTCTAATTTGGCATATGAGCTGCCCTTCATCATGCTATTATTCTTGTCTATATAAAATATAATAAAATATATAAAATATAGCAAAGTCAGTACATGGTCTCTTTGAGCCAGACACCATGCTAAAAGTTTATTCAGATGTCAGAACTCCATCCCAGGCTATGTCTCAATGCAGGGGCATTTGAAGCTGCTACAGGTGACACTGCATTCTTCTAGCACTGGGATGTGCAGAGCCACCAAATACACACACAACTGACTCTCTGGCTTCACATTTTAAACTTTAGTAGCTCAATGGATTCATTTGATATACCATATTTACATTGCAGTTATGATTTAGGCCTTATTCCCCACAATTACGTGATGGATTAACCCTTATAAATAACTGTAAGTTCTCTATGTTCACGACAATGGCTTTGTACTAACAGCTTGACAGATACAGGTATTTTGACTTGAATCTGTCTAGTCTTCCAAAGTGTAATTCGATATTTTGCCTATATACCTGTTGTTGACCTTCGCCTTGGAACTACAAATTGTCTGTAGCTATTATTGTCTGGCTCCCACCCTGCCTATTAGTGAACACTTTAACTCCTTGTGCCAAAAGAGCTCCGGTAAGCATATAAAGCCGAAAGCGATAGTGGGTTGATATAAGAACACGCTAGCCTGGTTTGGAGTGTTCACAAACAGGGTTGTAGGTCCAGATGTCACTATTAGACTCAGCAGTGGAATGATAGAATGGCCTATAGTCTCACTTCTGAGGTAATATCTCACTTTTGTCTGACCCTCGTGGTCAAACTAAACTATTTCCTTGTGGCAATGTTTTGGTTTCATTTTATTTTTTCTACATAGTTTTTATAGGTTTATTCTCCTGACTTGTTTAAGTTGTTAAATCTGCATTTATTCTTATCTTGTCAAAGTTGTTTTAAGCAATATAAAGAAAACCATTTATGGATGTACTCTAGACAACATTGCAAAGAACACAAGAATGTGTTATTATAACAGCTTCTCTTATTCTGTATAGGGAATATGCACAGGTGTATTATGATTTTCTATTAGTTTATTATTGTTTTTCTATATAGCTTTTGGCTGTTGTCATGCTATGTGGCTGGAATGTGTATGTGTTAAGTGTAAGTCTGACAGACTCACGCTAGTTTTCTTTATAGTTTCTTTCACACGAATCAGCTAGATGGTTTTAAAAAAAAAAATTGCAACATATCATCAGCTAATTATAAAGCGCCATTAATTCTGCAGCGCTGTACAGAGATCTCACTCTCATCAGTCCCTGCCCCATTGGCGCTTACAGTCTAAATTCCCTAACATACACACACACACACACACACACACACACACACACACACACACACACACAGACTGCACGAGACTAGGCTCAAATTAATAGTAGCCTATTAACCTACTAGTATGTTTTTTGGGTTTTTTTGAGTGTGGGAGGAAACTGGAGCACACAGAGAAAACCCACATAAACATGGAGGAACATACAAACTCCACACAGAAAAGGCCATGGTCGGGAATCAAACTCATGACCCCTGTGCTGTGAGGCAGAAGTGCTAACCACTAAGTCCCTGTGCTTCATTTCATTTTATTTAATGCAAAACTTTGGGATGATATGTAATAGACAATAATAACCGATGTTGTATGTTAGGTCTGTTCACTATATTTTCTCTGATTAGTGTAGGCTAACTCATTTTAATAGTTATTCCAGCTAGAAGTAACATGATTTAAATAATTATTTATTAAATATGATTGATTTATATTTTCCAGTGAGTTCTAAGGCTAAGTTTTAAAAGGACAGGTAGCTGTAAATCATTTACTAATGTAGAATACACTGTACAATTAATCTTCTTTGATACTACAGAAGCCTCTGCAGTTT
Organism: Mixophyes fleayi; assembly: GCF_038048845.1. Taxonomy (NCBI): domain Eukaryota; kingdom Metazoa; phylum Chordata; class Amphibia; order Anura; family Limnodynastidae; genus Mixophyes; species Mixophyes fleayi. Next base: position 79,993,505 of record NC_134410.1, read on the forward strand.
TGGATTATAGTAGGGATCTTTTGGACTATAGACTGGGGCCCAGAATTTTGCTATTAAATTTCCATGGTGCAAGTATAACTTTGACTATATATATAGTAAGCTTTGGTGTGGGGCTAGGAGTTTACCTTAATGACCTTGGGGAGATGTTTAATATGTCAAAATCTGGAAATCAGCCTAACACGCTGAACATGCTCAGAAGACATTTGGGATAGAAATCAGTCAATCAACCTGAGCAATGCTTATACTTCACCCTCTTCCAAGTGTTAGTAATTTTCTGTACTGAAGAAACATTACTTCTGGCAGTTAATCACTGCAGATTATTATGCTCCATGATCTTGATCCAGAACTACACTGTCTCCTGGTTCCAGTCTCTGAGCATTCAGTGTCCGCTTACAGAACTGTATCTCTGCTTCTGATCTCTTGGCTACTGTCCTGGCTATCAACTACTCTCTGTCTAAAGCTTCCTTATGTATTCGTGTATAGACCATTGGCATGCTTTTAAAAGATGTGACGGCATAGAGGTAGAACTACCAGCGGTGCGGCCAGTGCAACTGCCAGTGTCCAATAATTATTTTTTTTAAGAATTATACTTACAAATCCGACGGCACTATCGACCCGGCATCCTCCTCCCTGTTCCCTTCTCATGGTATGCCAGGTATGACATCATCACGCCCGGCATTTTCAGTGAGGAGTGGCACCGAGAGGATCCACAAGCTTGAAGAAAAAAGATAGAAGAGAAAGAGAAGAAAGAATGCCAAGTAAAAGGTAAGTGAAGGAACTGAAGCAGTGGGCACAGTGTAATAAAAGGGAAACTCTGATGGAGGGCACAGTGTGATGGTGAAGGTTGTCAGAGTCACAGTGTGATACAGAAGGGGGCCAGGGGCAGAGAGTGATACAGAAGGGGGCCAGAGGCACAGTGTGATACAGAAGGAACACAGTGTCATGCAGAAGGGGCACGTGTTATATATATTTCTTATACTTGAAATTTGAAGTAAACAAAGCAAAAAGATACTATATGCTTTTTGTTTTTGTGTGCATGCCTGTGTGTGTGAGGGTGAGGGCCCTTAGCTCAAAGCAAATTGGGCCACAACTTATTAGTTCAGTCTCCTCGGCAGCATCAAGCTTATCAAGAGAGTGAGTGGTGTGCAGCTACATGGCCAACAAATTGGAGAGAGGTTGGCTTAAAATAACCTGCTGGCTCTTGAGCTTTTTCAGTGGTAATCGAGCTGCGGGGACATAGGCTAGTGAACAGACATATTCAGACATGTTTAGTTTTTGTGTTGCTACCTGTCTGCTGCTCTTGACACTGTTGATAACCCTCTTCTCCTACACACTCTTCACTCCAGTGGCCTACTTATTCTACCATTCCATCAGTGTCTCTACTCCCACTATCTGTTGACATCCTAAAAGCCTTTATTCTCATCCTCCTGCTTTTTCCACATAGTCACATGGATGTTACAATGCTACCTAAAGCGCAAGATATCCTTCCTCCCAGAGTCACCAACTCTTCTCAAAATCTCCATCAGATACCACAAATTTCTCTATTTTCGATATTGACACTCTATTTAATACTCATATTCAGTCTTCTATAATCGTCACCTTCATAATATTGCTAGAATATGCCCTTTTCTTACTCAACATGCATCCAAACTAATAGCCATTTTCTAATAATCTCCTATATCAACTACTGTAACCTATCTGGCTTTACCCTCCCCAATCTGTCCCCTTGACAACTGATCTTTCTTTCTTGCACTCAACATCTGCTGCAAAACCCTGCAAATTTATATACTAGTTCCCATATTCCTTAGCATATAATTCATATAACTCACCTACACAACCCTCAACAACACCAGCCCTTCATACATCTAACCTCTTTTTTTTATTTTTTTTTATATGAAACGCTTCACGAATTTGCGTGTCATCCTTTGCGCAGGGGCCATGCTAATCTTCTCTGTATCGTTCCAATTTTAGTATATGTGCTGCCGAAGCAAGCACATCTAACCTCTTTTTAAACTAGTCTCCCTCCCACTCTTATATCTGCCTCTGACTTGCACCTCACTTCTTTTCTGACAACCAGCTCTTAATTCCTACATACAAAACTTCCCTACCTGAACTGATCAGACTCTCTTCAGTGTTAGGATTAAATCGGTCTTGCATCCTGCTGGTCACATCTGGGCTTCAGCTGTGCCTTCCCCTCTCAACTTATTGGAAGACTACACTATTTAAACACTGAACCATGCACCCTCTGCCAGTGATAGCACTGGAAATGATAACTTACTGGTTCCAGTACCTGTATGACCCTGCACCTGTTGTTCCTGACTCTGCATTTATTTGTCTCCTGTTACCTGCATTGCATCACACAGGTCTGCTGGTTCATGGCTCTGTTTATTTTGGACTCCTGATATTTGGATTGAATAATATAAGTCTGCTGGTTCCTGGCTTTGCTTATATTTGTCCATCTGGTCTACGTCTACATGCTAATCATATAGCTCAACTGAGAATCCCCAGACATGGACTATGGTAGCTATTTACTGCTCCCTTGTGCAGATTTCTATTGATTCCTGGACTTTGTATAAAGTTACACCAACATTGCTTCAGAGACACAGTTTATTATCTTGCATTGCCTGAGACTGTGTAAACCTGCCCCAGCATCTCTTCAGGGATATTGCTGCATTACCTTGTGGATAATTACTCATCCTTTGCATTACCTCAGAACTGTGCTGTACTTTTCTGCTCTTGATACTGCAGTAAACTCCATTATACTTTTTACTACAACATAACCTCAATATTCCTGTGATTTCCTAACACCTGCAAACATTTCAAAGCCTACAAATATTTAGTACATCCTGGATAATCTCACAATCACAACATATGGGTATAACATACCCGAATTATATCTGTGAGATTGTCAAACCAACATATATAAGATATCGTGAGAAATTTCATTGTGACATGGGTGACCAAGGGGATCCATCCTCTCATGATAGGGACAATCAATAACAGCCTGCATACTTTTGGATCTAATGAAAGTGAAATGGTCAGTATATGCAAGGAAAGGGGAGACATGGTTAATCAGGGTGACATTTGCAATGCCATTCATTGGCCAAGTGAGTTCATGGTACCATCTAAAGCTGACAAGGTGTCAGACATGCCTTTAAGAACATCATCAATAGCAAAAATCTGTTGGCCAATGTTAAGTGGATAAAAGTAGAATGACCGCACTAAGTTGGTTAATAGATAAATAGTATTAAACCCCCAATCTTGCTTATAATGTATTCCAGTGTAACTTTCCTATCATAGCTGGAGGGTGCTCCCTTATACTTGTAATTAATGTGTAGCACCAGAGAGAAAGAAAGTATATCAAGGGGCACTCCGGGGTATTTAAAATTAAGATAACATTTTATTGGTATGCGCATACCAATAAAATGTTATCTTAATTTTAAATACCCCGGAGTGCCCCTTGATATACTTTCTTTCTCTCTGGTGCTACACAATGTTAAGTGGAGGCAGGAGGGTTTTTTGTAATGCTTCCTCTAAAATAAATGACTCAATTGGCCAGAAGCCCAAGTGCACCTCAAGGATTTCCCTTGGTATTTAATAATATATGTCATCATATGAATGGCTGCCATGTATGGGCCCACATAGGATATGTTGAGATTTACATGTGTAGGAGGATCTGCAGCTTTAAAAATAACAGCAGACCTACCTAGCATAATGGGTCTCAGTAGTTGGCATTGCATGTTTCCTGAGACCTTATGGCACATTAGGCAGTATTGCATTATTTTGAATATACAGTAGTTGCAGTGTTTTGTATTTATTGCTGCAATAGTCTCAATCAATTAATGCATCAAACCATGTTGCGTATAACAGGGAGAGGCTTAGAGCATGTAGGGCAGCATGGTGGCTCAGTGGTTTGCACTTCTGCCTCACAGCACTGGTGTCATAAGTTCAATTCCCAAACATGGCCTTATCTGTGTGGAGTTTGTATGTTCTCCCCGTGTTTGCGTAGGTTTCCTCAGGGTGTTCCAGTTTCCTCCCATACTCCAAAAATATACTAGATGAAGATTATCCCATATGTTAAGTAAGGAGGTAAGTTGTTAATGAAGCAATTCCTAAGCCATATGCAGCCTCCATTTATAAATACTGTTTAAAAGTAAATAAGGAACCTTTGATTCTAATGCAGTGTCTGATCAATAAACCATAACCTACCAAAGAAGCCCTTTATATATCAAACAGAGAAACTATAATCTAAATAATAATTTCCTTACATATATCTAGACTGATGGAATTAATTAAATTGAATGAAACATGGACATGTTCAACCAAAATTAATACTGAGAATTGTGTTTATTTATAACATATCTATTACCTCTATGAATACTTTTACACCCAGTGATCCTAAAATGTTTTACAGAAACAATTGATATACTTGTATTGCGTTAACTTTCAAATCCTAGTGAAAGTGCATTATTAATAAGTATTACATAATATTATTATCTTTAATTTATATGTACATGACATATACAGAAAACAGTGACCCATGATACAACATGATGCATAAATAACAAAATATGAAGAACCAAAATATATAAATATATATACACAAACACACACACACGTAACATGGTAATGCAAATCAAATTATTTTTGGGACAATGAGTGAAAGTGATGGTAGAAATCAGCGAGAAGTAGGCCGAAGCTTAAGAAAACAGGGCTAGGAAAGCAGGAGAAGAGGTACAGAGGGTGATGGAATAGTAGACGGAGCACACAAGGAAAGAGGGCCCTGCTCATGAGAGCTTACATCCTAAAGAAAAAGGGGAGACACAAATAGGGTGCTACTAACTGGGGGAGAGAGCCGGGACAAGGGAGTTAGGAGGAGGACCAATAGACTTGAATAAAGAAATGAGTCTTAAGGGCAAACTTGAAGCCTTTGAGAGTAGATGCTAACCTGATGGAATGTGGAATATCGTTCCACAGCTGGGGAACAGCCCGGGCAAAGTCCTGGAGACGGAAGTGGGAAGAGGTGATCAGTGAAATATTGAGGCGGTGGTCACGGGCAGAGCGAAGGGGGCGGCTAGGAGTGTAGATATAGATGAGATTGGAGATGTAGGGAGGGGAGGATTGATTAAGAGCTTTAAAAGGTGAGGGCGAGGAGTTAAATATTTATTTCTGTAGGCCATGGGGAGCTGTTGTGTGACTGTTGGAGGGAAACAGCAGACATAGAGTGGCGGGAGAGAAAACTGAGGCGGGCAGCAGCATTGAGGAAAGACTTAAAAGGGTCAAGGTGAGAATCAGATAGGCCAGAGAGAAGGAGGTTACAGTAGTCAAGGCGAGGGATTACAAGCGAGTGAACAAGGGTTTTCGTGGCCTCGGTGGTGAGAAAGGGGCGTATCTTGTATGTATTCCGAAGGTGGAAGTAGCAGGAATTTGAGAGGGACAGAATGTGATGTTTGAAGGAGAGGGAGGAATCAAGGATGACCCTAAGGCAACTGACTTGAGGGACAGAAACGAGGGTAGTGTTATTAACAGAAATAGAGAGGGGGGAGAGTCCTGGAAGGGGGAAAGACAATAAGTTCAGTCTTGGAAATATTGAGTTTAAGGAAGCATCGGGACACTCAAGATGAGATGGCCGAGAGACAGCAGGAGACATGAGACAGAAGGGAAGGGGAGGTCAGGGGCTGAAAGAGAAATTTGGGTATCATCAGCATAGAGGTGGTACTGAAGGCCAAAGGAGCGGATTAGGACACCAAGGGAGGAGGTGTAGAGGGAGAAAAGCAGGGGGCCAAGAACGGAACCATAAGGAACTCCAACAGGTAAGGGAAGAGGGGGGGATGAAGAGTCATGTGTAGAGACTGAGAAGGAGCGGTTGGTGAAGTAAGAGGAAAACCAGAAGAGCACGGTGTTACAGAGGCTTATAGATTTGTGAGTTTGCAAAAAGAGTACGTAGTCAATGATATTGAAGGCAGCAGAGAGGTCAAGAAGGATACGAAGGGAGTAATGTCATTTGGATTTAGCGAGGAGAAGGTCATTAGTGAGGGCAGTTTCGATGGAGTGGAGGGAGCGAAAACCAGAGAATATGAATAAGAAGGGACTGCTGGGAGATGTCATGACGTATTGACTCAATCTTGGAGGTGAAGTGGGTAGCAAAGTCGACAGCAGAGAGTGTGAAGGGGAGTTGGAGAGGAGGAGGGGAGAGGAGGCAGTTGAAGGTGGCAAAAAGCCGACAGGGGTTGGAGGATTGGGAAGAATTGAGAGCCTTAAAGAAGGATTGTTCAGAGAGCGATAGGGCCGAACTGTAAGACGCAAGCATGAACTTGAAGTGGAGGAAGTCATCATGAGCGTGTGACTTTCACCAGACTCGTTCTGCACTGCGGAAGCATTTTTGAAGATAACGGGTAAGTTTTGAGTGCCACGGTTAAGGCGGGGACCGACGAAGTTTGATGGTGACAGCCAGGGTGACAGAATTAAATGCAGTGGTAAGAGTGTGATTGCAAAAGGAGACAGCCTCATCAGTGCAAGAAAGAGAGATGATGGGGGAGAGGAGCGAGCCCAGGGAGGAGGAGAATGTGGTAGGATCAACTGTGTCAAGATTACACCTGGTGAGAGTAACCTTGGGGATGGGGGTGGTGAGAGGGGTGGAGAGATGCTAAAAGAGAGGAGATGGTGGTCCGAGAGGTAAATTAATGAGGTCGGAGACAGTACCGAGGTGTAAAAAAACAAATCAAGGGAGTGGCCACCTTACGGTGGGAGGGAGAGGAGGTCCATTGAGAGAGACAAAGGGAGGAGGAGAGGGAGAGAAGTTTGGAGGCAGCAGGTTCTGAGTGATTGTCTATAGGGATATTAAAGTCCCCCAAGATGAGGGAGGGAAGGTCAGAGGAGAAAAAGTGAGGGAGCCAGGTGGCAAAGTGATCAAGGAATTGAGAGACAGGACCAGGAGGACGGTAAATAACAGCAACACAGAGATGGACTGGGTGGAATAGGCGGATAAAGTGTATCTCAATGGAGGAAAAAGAGGGGGAGGGTTCAGGGGGAAGAACCCGAAAAGAGCAGCAGGAGGAGAGAAGTATGCCGACGCCACCACCTTGTCGGTCCCCAGGTCTGAGTGTGTGGGAGAAGGACAAGCCCCTGAAAGAGAGAGCAGCAGGAGAGGTAGTGTTCACAGGGGATAGCCAGGTTTCAGTGATGGCAAGCAGGTTGAAAGATCTAGAGATAAAGAAATCATAGCTAGAGGTCAATTTGTTACAGACTGAACTGGCATTCCTGAGACCACAGGATAGAAAAAGAGAGGGAAGAGGAGAGATGTGGATGAGATTGTTGTGGTTGCTCGACTGCAAGGGTGAGTATGATATGGAGAGAGGGTTGGAATTGGACGAGAAGCAGAAATAAGAGGGGGCTTGTTTGCAGACAGGAGACGAGGGGCAGGGGAGCAAGAGGTGAGGGAGGAGTGGAGATGGGGCAGATAAAGGGGTTTATAAATGGGACAGTCAGAAGGAAGGAGTGACGTGAGGGAATACATTTCCTGGGGGGAAAGAGAGGGAGGTGGTAGGTAGGAACAGACTGACGAGAAGAGCAGCGAAGAAGACAAGAGGGAAAGGGTGTGAGTGGGGAAAGGAGGAATGAGGGAAAGATGGTGGAGAGGGCAGCGACTCAGATCAGGGGCACAGAAGAGAAGAGAGGACTGAAATAGGAAGGGGGATGGATGGGAAGGGAGAGTGGGGATTGAGGAGGAGGAAGAATATGGAAAGGTTGGCCATGAGAAGCAGGGGGATAGAAAGAGAGGACAGAAGTGAAAGAGGAGCAAATCATGATAAAGCTAGAGAAGGTGTGGAATAGACAGTTGAAGTAATACAGAAATGAAGGATGGTAAGAGCTTACAAGTGAAGTGAGGAAATGGTGAGAACAAGAAAGGTGAGTAAAGCGAAAGAGTTCAGTGGTAGAAGGAGAGAAAAGAGGAAGAAAAGGTGTAAAGTATGAGCCAGGGACTAGGAAGCAGTTGGGACAGTAGAGATACCATATGGGTGAGTTTAGAAAAACAGTTAGATTAGACAGTGACATTAGGCCTGATTGGAAGTAACATAAGGCATAATACAGGGTGCACCGAGCTGGTTATGTAAGTCCACAGGACAAGAGGGAGCCAGTTAAAAACTCAAGCTAAGTGGAGCAACAGTGCGGTTTGAAAGTGGGAATACAAGCAGCATAAGTGGAATCAACAAGCCATGTTAAAACTGCACCAGCCAAAAAATAAGTGTGAGAAACAGATCATCAGGGAGTGTCCAGGCAGTTGACAATGCAGGTGGTGGAGGATATCAGAGCTCACGGCTGATTGTGGAATGTTGTCCTCATGTAGCAGTGTTTATAGGTAAAAGGTTCTCCTCCTGTTCTCTTGTTCATCTCTCTTTTATATCTCTTACTATACTAACTAAATTTTTTAATATACTTAAAAATCCTCACTAGCTAACAGTCTCACACAGCCTTAGAATGCTGTTTAAATAGGTTCAAATAAAAAACAAATTTGAATTGTAAAGCACAATTTTTTTCACTTTGTGCCACTCAGTCATTTTGGTTTTTAATTATTTTGCTACTGGTCATACTCAGGAATTTGTAGGGAATCCTCTCCTCTTCTTTTAATCAATTCTAATAAAGTCTAATAGTTTTAATTACCAAGATATCTTCAATAGTCACAGAGTGCCCCATGTTTACATGTTTCTTCTCTTTTGTTGCATTAAATAATCAATAAGTAACAATAACGTGTTCCCATTAACAACTCCCTTCAGAATATCCATAAACGTCTCTGTGACCTAATTTCCTAGAAATCACTGTGTGTTTGTGCCTGGACAGTTGCACCAATGTAAAGGCCACAGAAACTAATTTACTAAACTCAATTACTTGTTTCTAAAAAAAGCTCACAATAGTTGCTTTGTTTAGTCTTTTTTATTTAATTTGTTTCTTGTGGGATTCATGAATTTCCACTTTTGTACAATCCTATACCGTCAACTAGTGTGTCAGTAGTGGTCCTTCCCATCATTTCCTTAACCAGAATCTGATCACAGACGCCGGTCACAGGAGAATCAGCATCAACCTATTTGTAATACAAGATAAATACAAAAATAAATTATTTATGACAGACTTTGTATTATGTGGAAGCTTGTCTTATGGATGATTCACACTTGAACGACAGGTTAAGTCATGTTTCTGAATTTATCCTGCTAAATATCCAAATTTTGGAGATGTGTGCTCTGTAATTAGATTCTGATTAACAACCCTCCACATGCACAGAAGTAAAGTGTGCCTGATATTACATGTTTGCTAGAGTTGCACATTGTTGCTGAGCCACGCTAGTAATACGTTATGCTGTGGTAATGGGCCTTGGAGCTCTACAGTCTTCTTTCCTGAGACAAAATCTTCTTTTTTGATCTTAGCATTGCTTTTCAACAAATACTTAAAGTATTACATAGTAAGAATAGATGGCAAGAATTATATCTAACATGCATAAAAATAAATTTTGCAGTGTAGTTGGTTAATAGTGAAAAGGAGGCACATTACAAGGGGACAGTTGGCAACTGTATAAATATTACTATCAGTCACCAAGCTAATAAGTACAAGTTGATGTTTATTTGGTACACAAGATCTGTATTGTACAATAAGGCATGCATTGTATTGTATTTATTTGAGACTACACCACACCATGCAATGTAAATGGTATGGAAAACAGAACATATGTTTTCTGTGTGTTGTAAGCATTTATTTATGCTCTTCTTTAGATTAATTTCCACAATTGTTTACAGTCTATAAATATAGATAGCCATTGTTGTAAAGGTAACAGCCAAGTGCGAGACGTTACATAGAGACGTATTGATTAGAGCAAATATAACAAATAACAAACACTGATGCAATTAATGAACTGAAAAAATTCCTACAAGTCATATATGATTAAAGATGGACAAAACAGAAATCTATAACATTAAGCCAGTAGAACGGGCAATAATCCAACTACAACTAGGTGATAGCTGTAAAATCAGGGTGAAAGATTTGTAAGTATCAGAAAACACAATACAGTACCAAACAATAATAAATCAACTAAGCAAAATGTGGATCCAGAGCATGTATTGGAAAGAAGATGTGGGAGATAGAACGCACTGCACAGCCGGAGACTGGCTGGTGATTAGTTCTGTGTTTCAGGATGTGTGGATTGCAGACAGGTCTGTACATATATCCTGTAGTTCTTCATTTCCAAATAGAATAACAAGCATAGTCAGAGGAATAGCCAAGGTCAGGGCAGCTAGATGGAAGACATAGTTCTTATGGAAAACCAGGTATTTTACCAGAGGCAAACACTGTGGAACCATATAAGAGGGACCATAAAGTAGTAAAGAGATGTTTTCTCAGGATATGCTCAAAAATGCTGAAAGTTAGGGGTCAGTTTAAGTAAGCAAGGTAATGTATCCTAGATTATGCAGAATACATTTTAAAGGGATCAACATTGTTGAAACAGGCACCTAGTGCAATGACTGTTCTTTAGTAAAGAAAATCAGTCTGCCTCTCCCATTCGAAACAGAATGAAGTGTTTATAGTTTAAAGAAAGGCCAACTAGTCTGGTGTTACAGCAGCTGTGAAGGTAAGTATGCACTTTGTGTTTTTGCCATATTGTTGGTTTGGTAAGGTACAAGATAAAATAAGATTTAACTGATGTGAATGAGTTCTCTGTACAGCGCTGCAAAATTAGTGACGCTATATAAATAACTGATAATGATGATGATTTAATCTTAGTCAATATTCAAATTATTGACATTAAGAAAGGGAACTAGGTAACTCATTATTACTAATTAGTATTATTAATGTTATTCTTAACATTTATTTATATAGCACCAACATACCCGTCAGCGCTTTAAAATTGGGACTGGTTATTAACAGACAGAAAAATAAATAATCCTGCTCTCAAGCTTACTATCTATAAATGTTTTATTTTATTGAAATTATAAAGATTTCTGAATTCCGAAAAGGTGGTCTATTATTTCCAAAAGCATCTTGAGCTTGGAAAAACAAATCTATTGACACAAGTTCCATAAATAATAAACTTAATTGATATATTTCATCATCATCATCACCATTTATTTATATATATAGCGCCACTGATTTAGAATTGCACTCACATACAGTATATGTGGAACTGAATCAGCTTCTAATTTATAATCCACAGCTTTTACCATGTTTATAGGCTATGCCCCATTCATTCCAAATGAAAACAATATTATCAACATACTGTTTGAAAATAATAGATGCCCTGTAAGGATAAGAATTAGCATGATTATATTTTCTGCACAGGGCTGTATAATATGGTGAAGTCATATAAATAAACGGTAATAAAAAATCTCCATTGTAGTGGGTCCCTTCTCAACAACCATGACAAAATTGGTTAAAGTACGCAAAAAACCTGTCCATCATATCTATTGTATCATGCCCCAAAAGATAGGACCTGCCATCAATAAGAAAGAAACATAGATCCAAGTTCGATTAACATCTTCTAGTTCTTCAACTCCTATGGTCAATGTAACAAGCTAAGACTTGCAAACTCAGATGGTCTGTGATGGAAGACTACAATGCTACCACATCCATGGTGACCCACAAATCCATGTGAGACCAAGGGAAATCATGGAGTAGACTCAAGATAAATAGCATGTTGCTAATAATTGCTAGAACAATGATGATCAGACACCTAGAACCATTTAATTATAGCAGCCTAGTTTCTGGCTTCTGAATACTTGGCTAAATCAGAACAGCTCCATGATGACAGCATTCAGATGCAGAGTGCAGTAAACTCTCTGAGGTCAGGGTGAGGCAGTATACAGATGCAGAGTCCAGTAAACAAGGTCAGAGGCAGGTAGCCTAATTGAGTAAACAAAGTCAGGGGAGAAAGAGAGAGACGAGGTTCAATTCAGAGATCCAGTAACAATAGACAGGCACACACTAAGCACAGATTTAGCACACTGGGTCAGAACAAACTATCACAAACATATGTGTACAGGTAAGAAAGCCTAATAAAGCCTGGAGAGCCAATGAGGTGAAGTTTGGAAAATAAGTCTTCTGATCACATGACCCACCTAGGGAATGAGCCGATTAACCTGAGAATAAGCAGCACCTGTGAATAGACTCTGGCCTGTAGTTAAGAGACCAGAAAAAAAAAAAGAGTACAAACATCCACTTCAGCCAAGCCTAAAGAACAGTGGAGCCTGCTTGAAAGATGCCAGCTGCTGATCATAACAAAAACTGGGCATTCCCAAGAGTAGCGTACATATATATCAGAGATGTTCACTGATCCCTGTGTATTAGTTTTGGATCTGGATTAACTTCCTATTCTGGTTTTGGTTTTGGCAAAACCGCCCTTGCATGTTTTGTTTCCTTGATTTTTTTTTTTCTAAAATCCCTATTTTGTTTTGCTAAAATCACATAATATCTTTTTTTTATCCCTACATTATTATTAACTTCAATAACATTAATATCCAATCATTTCCAGACAATTTTTGTGAAGTGACAAGAGCACTGCTATCCCTTCTGTTTCTGTGTAAGCAATAGCACTGAGCAATGGCACTGGAGAATGGAGAGTGACAAGAGCACTGCTACCCCTTCTGTTTCTGTGTGAGCAATGGCACTGAGCAATAGCACTGGAGAATGGAGAGTGACAAGAGCACTGCTACCCCTTCTGTTTCTGTGTGAGCAATGGCACTGAGCATTGTCACTGGAGAATGGAGAGTGACAAGAACACTGCTACCCCTGTTTCTGTGTGAGCAATGGTGCCGCATCTCCTGGGTAGGGAGGTACTTATGGAATCCAAAACCCGCGAGATTTAACAACGCAACCTTGACGTTTTGCCTCAATTCAGATCTGAGGACACACGAAAGTAATGAGCCGTCTCGCGAGCCTTCTCGGATCCCCAAAGTTTGGATGGGCTCGGTTTTCAGAAAAAAGAGTCTGAGCATCTCTAAATGTCCTATGGTATTTGGCACTAAGACATTAGCAGGAGATATTTTAAGTGCTGTAAGTTGCGAGGTGTGGCCTTCATGGCTTGGACTTATTTTTACAGCACATCACACAGGTGCCTGATCAGATTGAGATCTGGGGAGTTTGGAGGCCAAGTCAACACCTTGAACTCTTTGATATGTTCCTCAAACCATTCCTGAACAATTTTTGCAGTGTGGCAGGGCACATTGTCCTGCTGAAAGACGCCACTGCCATTTGGGAATACCATTGCCATGAAGGGGTGTACTTGGTCTGCAACAATATTTAGGTATGTGGTACTTATGAAAGTAACATCCACATAAATGCCACGACCCAAGTTTTCCCAGCAGAACATTTTCCAGAGCATCACACTGCCTCCACTGGCTTGCCTTCTTCCCATAGTGCATACTGGTGCCATCTCTTCCCCAGGTAAACGTCACACACGCACCTGGCCGTCCATATGATGTAAAAGAAATCATGATTCATCAAACCAGGCCAACTTCTTTCATTGCTCCATGGCCCAGTTCTGACACCCATATGCCCATTGTAGGCGCTTTTGAAAGTGGACAGAGGTCAGCATGGGCACTGTGACCGGTCTGCGACTATGAAGTCCCATATACAGCAAGCTGCGATGCACTGTGTGTTCTGAACCCTTTCTATCGTGGTCAGCATTAACTTTTTCAGTAATTTGTGCTAAGTAGCTCTTCTGTGGGATTGGGCCAGACGAGCAAGCCTTCACTGCACTCTCGCATCAATGTGCCTTGGGCGGCCATGACCCTTTCGCCGGTTTACTGGTTGTTGTTCCTTGGACCACTTTTGGTAGGTACTAAACACTGCATGCTGTGAACATCCCACAAGACCTATTGTTTTGGAGATGCTCTGACCCAGTTGACAAGCCATCACAATTTAGCCATTGTCAAAGTTGCTCAGATCCTTACACTTGCTCATTTTTTCCGCATCAAACACATAAACTTCAATATTTCACTGTTCACTTACTGCCTAATATATCCTACTCTCTGACAGGTGCCATTGTCACAAGACAATCAATGTTATTCACTTCACTTGTCAGTGATTTTAATGTTGTGGCTGATCAGGGGCAGCGGTAGTTGGCAACCTGGACGTGTCCTGAAACTTGGGATCTACCCAACAATATCCTCCAAAGGTTATGTGATCACACTCAGCAGCAGCTCATTTAGTTCAGGAGACAGCCAATCATGAGTGCTGTGGTGATTCCTGCAGGAGAGAGATGTTACAGACCGAATTCTAGGACAAGTTGGAAGCAGACAGGTGGTCTGTTCCCTGATAGTTGGATTGTGACACACAGGAGTTCAGGAAAGCCCTGGATTACAGAGAAGCAATACTGCTACAGTGGACATTGGAGACAAGGAAGTTCTGTCCCTGAAGAGTTGGATCCATGTTGAACATTCACAGTGATTGACTGAGAAGAGACTTCAAAACTAGAAGGACTGCGGACTGACAGGGCTGTTTTTCCCATTTGACACACTGGGCAAATGCCCGTGGGCCCCTCGTGCAAGAGAGCCCCATAGGCAGGGCAAAAAACCTTTTTGCGGTCATGTGGCTCCCTCCTTGTTTCCCTCCTCCGTGCTGTGCTCGCACTCAATGCAATTTTTGGCATTTTCAGTGAGGAGCGCAGCATGCAGGGGCCACGATGTGATGGACAATGAAGCAAGGAAGAAAGAAAAACAGAAAAAAGAGGAGAAGGCAATAGAAAGGTAAGTGAAGGGGACAAATAGAAGAATAATGGAGGGCACAGGCACAGTATCTAAAATAAGGGTGGCGGGGGGGACCAGAGGTGCATGATGAAGGGGGCAAATAGAATAATAATGGAGGGCACAGACACAGTATCTGATACAGGGTGAGACTAGAAGCATGATGTAGGAGGACAAACAGGAGCATAATGGAGGGCACCCCAGGAGCATAATGGAGGGCACATGTCTGATGCAGAGGCAAACCAGAAGCATGATGAAGGGGTACAAACAGGAGCATCATGAGGGGCACAGTGTCTAATACAGGGGCAGACCAGAAGCATGATGAAGGGGGATAAACAGGAGCATAATGGAGGGAACAGTGTGTGAAATAGGGTAGACATGAAGGGAGACAAAAGCAGCTGATGTGGATATAAGGGGCATATAGAGAGATCTGATGGGCATGCAATGGGCATTTAGTTAGGTTTGATTGATGTGGAGGGGTGTGATGTTGTTAATTTATGACTTTTTTTTATCCCCACTTCAACAGTTCCCTCCACAGTGATTGTGAAGTACTGTGAAAAGAATATGTTTTGCTCTTTGAAACCTCCTCCCTTGGATACAGCAGCAAGGTAAGAGTTGTACTGATTTGGTGATTATTGTGAATATTTTAGCATTGTTGGA
The DNA here is from genome assembly GCF_038048845.1 of Mixophyes fleayi. Taxonomy (NCBI): domain Eukaryota; kingdom Metazoa; phylum Chordata; class Amphibia; order Anura; family Limnodynastidae; genus Mixophyes; species Mixophyes fleayi. Next base: position 80,008,888 of record NC_134410.1, read on the forward strand.
TATTTTATTTTTCACTTGGCAAAATATTGTTTTATGTGGATTAATCTCTGTAGCACAGCATGTTTTTTTAATGTTTAGAGACTGTTTTTTTTTGCAAGTAACAATAAATATAAACTTAATTTTGATAATTATTGATAATTTACATTTTTATTCCTGTGAGTGGTTGTGTAGGTAGGGGCTACAGTGCACTGCTTTGCCTGGGGGCCCACAATGTTGTTAAGATGGCCTAGTGGACTGTAGCAGAGCAAAACTAGTAAGCAGCTTGTCTGCCAAATTGATAGGGGCCAATAAATCTAGTGCTTTGATTGGGAGCTAGGTGTTGCCTTTATTGCTGAAGCTAATTTAAGCTTATTTATGTTTCAAACTCTGTTAACTGGTGGAGACCAATTTTAACAGTTTTTCATTAGAAGAGCCAGTGCCAGGGGACTTTTAGTAAACCAATCTGCAAAAGAAAGTGTGTACATGTGCAGACCTGGTGATCATATTTGCACAAGGGCTACACAAGTAACCCTGGCACCTCAGAAGAAAGAGGGCATCAGGTGTGGAAATAACTGTTGTTTGTTATGTATGTATTAATCAGTGGGTCTCTACTTAAAATCTCAGAGATATGAATATATTTTCACAAGTGAAACATCCTTTGGAACTTTTGTTGCGATGACCATTGTTTTGTCGTGATTTTAATGAATTGTTTTGCTGTCTCCTGGAGCTTCATTGTGACTGTATTATTTGTTGCAAAATAACAATTATATTTTACTTTATTTTGTTTTATTTTTATTTTTTTGTTGCTCTTATAATGCTCTCCATTTCAATATGTCACATTCATTTGTATTACTTCCTATTTTACATTTGTTGTGTTGCTATAGTCTGCAAGATATGAGACCAACATTTGTTCTTTATACTGTGAAATCAAGAGTACATCTTGTTCTTTTATTTCATGCTTGACAACAAAAAAGAATTTACTGGCTTGCGGTTAGTGGCAGCACCTGACATCATGTCCCATGGAGCAGTTCCAAACCACAGGTTGGCAATACCTCTATTTCAGATCTAGTTATAAAATGTAAGGGCATAGTCATACTGACACATTTAATGCACAACAGTGAGTTTTGAAACAATTAAAAGCACAATGCACCTGGTTAAATCTTCTCTTTTTATTTTGAGCATATAATATAGCTGGAAGTTTTTATAAAGACAGAATTTCCACTAAACATGGATAGGCTTTTTATTGGGGATACAGCTGATCCTTACCAAAGTGCCTTCTGATGCAATCCTCCTTAAACACTCCCACCTCCCTAATTCCACCCCCACAGTGGGCAGCATTGGGTAGAAGTACTATATACCCTTTATCACCCTTAATCAATATAATCATAACACCGATCGTTTTTCTGAAAACTAACTATCTCAGAGAAGCATAACCTGACTTGATATAGCCTTCTGCCCATGCCAGTACCATTGCCAATGACCACACAAGCAGTTTGTCTCTCACACAACTCTCTTGTTCAGTCTCTCTGTTTAAAGCTCCAGCTGTTTTGTAGCACACTATATTTGAATTTATCTGTAAGTATCTAATCACTTTTAACACTCCCGATCTAATCACTTTACCACTCCCTTCTGAGTTTGGCAACACAGTGTCACTATAGTTAGCATTGCTGTCTCACAGTTCTGGGGCCATGAGTCCAATTCTGACTATGGCCCTATCTATGTGGTTTGTATGTTCTCCCCATGTTTGCAGACTTTAGTGTGAAAACTTTAGGCTTAAGAGAGGCTCCTGTGGTTCTGTTCATGTGATCCAGTACTTGACTCCCAATTGTTTGCAGTTCATGTTCTCCCATATATTTAGATTAATAAAATAATATATGTATATTTAATAAATTATTAGATTATAAACCAACCAATTTCTTAGTAGAAATAAAAATAAGTACTGAATTGGTTGATTTATAAAGTAGTTGCTTTATACTAAGAAATTACTCTTGAGTTAAAGTGTCAAAAATTCCCTATGCTTTCATTTTGATCATCCCAATATTTGTTCTAATAATCTAATAATTGTTATATATCAATATTGATATACTATTTATTTTGCCTATATTTTTATATTTGCGTTTATATACATACATATATACAGGGGCGGATTGGCCATAGGCCATACCGGGAATTTTACCGGGAGGCCGATGGTATGAGGCCATTCATTTGCCTCCTGATGTAATCTTTTTTTTTTTTTCGCATTACATTTTTTTTTGTTGTTTAAATATCCGGACTGCTGGGATAACTGCATGTCAGCAGCGCCCTCCAGCACAGACGGAGAGGGGGGATCGGGGGAACTTGCTCAGGGTACCAGCGGTGCGGATCTTCTCCTGCTTACCTCCCTCCCCCTATGCGTGGCCTCGTCCTATCCCAGATGTCACATGGGACGCGCACCATGTGACAGGTGCCGTCCCATGTGTGCACTGCAGGAAACACGGCATCAACAAGGTAAGTGTGAAGGCGGGGGGGGGGGTTAATTCAGTGTAAAGTGTGAGGACAAGTGGCTTATATTAATGTATGTGAGGGCAAGGGGCTTATATCATTGTTATGTATGTATGTATGTATGTGTGTGTGCGAGGGCAGGAGGCTTATATTATTGTTATGTATGTATGTGTGTGTGTGTGAGGGCAGGAGGCTGATATCATTGGTATGTATGTATGTATGTATGTATGTATGTATGTGTGTATGTGTGTATGTATGTGTGTGTGTGTGTGTGAGGGCAAGAGGCTGATATCATTGTTATGTATGTATGTATGTATGTATGTATGTATATGTGTGAGGGCAGGAGGCTGATATCATTGTTATGTATGTGTGTGTGAGGGCAAGGGGCTTATATCATTGTTATGTATGTATGTATGTATGTATGTATGTATGTATGTATGTATGTGTGTGTGTGTGAGGGCAGGAGGCTGATATCATTGTTATGTATGTATGTGTGTGTGTGAGGGCAGGGGTTTTTATGTCCATGTAATGGGTGTGTGGGGAGGGGGTTTTATGTCCATGTAATGGGTGTGAGGGCACGGGGTTTTATGTCCATGTAATGGGTGTGAGGGCAGGGGGTTTTATGTCCATGTAATGGGTGTGAGGGCAGGGGGTTTTATGTCCATGTAATGGGTGTGAGGGCACTGGGTTTTATGCCCATGTAATGGGTGTGAGGGCACGGGGGCTTACGGTAATATAATGTGGGTGTGAGGGCATGGATACTTATGGTAATATAATGTGCGTGTTAGGTAGGGGCTAATTGGTTGCTATTTTATTTGTGTGGTGATGGTGGGGCAATTTATTTAAATAGTGGGGGATATTAATTTCAGATGGGGTTGTTTGAGGGCTATTAATTGAAAGTGGTTCTGAGTTTTGGGAGAATGAAGTCTATTAATTAAATGTGAATATGAATTATTAAACATAAATGTTATTTATTTCTGGGCTTGTTTGGATGTAGCGAAATAGGTTTATTTATTAAATGGGAATACTATTAATTTAATGTCAGGGCTGGTTGGAGGCTAATAGATCTATTTATCAAATGTGAATACTATTATTATAATGTTGGGGCTGGAGGGAGGCCTATTTATTAAATGTGGGTGCTATTGATTAATTAATGCCGGAGCTGGTTGGAGTTTTCTAAATTTCATGTGTCTATTTTTTTCCCCGAATAGGGTCCCAGGATCCAGACAAGCAGCAACTGAGCAAAATACACCAACAGCCACAGGTAGGGAAAGCAACAAGAGCAGGTAGGAGAGAGCAGGACAGTCTGCCAACTGTATTTTTCTATATTGGCAGTTCGTCTGCACCGTTATTACGAATATGTATATTGTGGTTACATTTTCTGCTACAGGTTTGCTATAGATAAAATTAGTTGCTCATTTTGTCCTATTTTCAATGTATTAGTCAAAGGGTACCCATCACCTGTGCACAGAGGAGGCAGTCATTATATGGGTGAGCCAATAATCATACCTCCCAACTGTCCCGATTTAGACATGTTTGTCCTGTGGGTGGTAATGTTGGGGGAAGGGTGGTATTTAATGGGCAGCATAGCGCTTTACAGCGCTAGGCAGACCTCTAGGTGTATAGCCAGCTTTGTACTAATCCAGCCTCCTTTTGTGTTAGCCCTGCCTACAGTTGATTTGGTCCCGCCCACATGAGGCCACTTCCACAATTTTTTCCAGGGCCACTTTGAGTTCCCAATCCGCCCCTGCATATATATATATATATATATATATATATATATATATATATATATATATATATATATATATATGTATATATATATATATATAGAGAGAGAGAGAGAGAAAGAGAGAGATGGAACTGTGCAGTTCTCCATATATACAGAGAAGGGAAATTAGAACTAATGCTTAAATCTATAGAAGACAAGAAATGTAATTCTTAAAATATACATACAAAATCATATAACATAGACACCAGCAATGAAGAAAACACCTGTAGGCTTCAGAGGTTAATCCGCAATCAGTTCCAACAGACGCAGCTAGCATATATTTGCACTGGCTAACAAGCACCCGCATGTGATATGGATAATGACAGGCATATAAGCATCTCTGTCTCAGTTTGTAATTATGAGAACATACCCTTACTGTATTAGGTCTGCATTTGCATGCCTCTTCTCTGTCTCTTTCCGCCTCTCCAAGCTTTAGGAGGCTCAAATCTGCTTACGGATGTAGATGTACGCCTTTTTTGGGGGTGAGGCACGATGGAGCATTCTAACATAAGCTGAATACAGTAAACACAATTGCAAAAGGCTTGGGATAGGGAAAAAGACACATATACACCTGAGAAAGCCACATTTGTGGGTGATTAGTGGCAGATGCAAATAGATGGTGAAGGTCTCTGGTGCTTGTGAATCGCTTGTGATGGCCTGAATGCGATTGTACCACTGACACTGTTTGCTGCTTTCTTTATTGCTCGGGCATATATTATGACTTTGTGTGTGTTGAAACAAGCCTTTTTGGGGGATTTTGTACACAGTCTTGTGTACAAAATCCCCCAAAAAGCTCTTTCTGTTGTATTAGAGAGGTTTTTAAGTTGTATTAATGCCTATGACTGGATCACTGATAAATAACTTTTGGTATAAATTTATTTAAAGGAAATAGCGCAGGCCGCTTATTTATATAATTGCCAATGCACTTATTTTTCATATTGTCTATATTGTGAGATAGCAAAATCATTATCTCTGAGACCAGGGTAGCAAATTTGTTTTTTCTGTTTACCCTTGCTAAAGGAAATACCTTATTACTGATGTATATATCTGATACAATGAGCCTTGTTTGCAAAGTCTTTTTGTATTGTGATGTGGGAAACTTGCTTGTTTTTGGTTTTTGTTGTTCTGTGTGAATATGTATTCCGAACAGTCTGATGAAAGGCCCTATGTTAATTAGATCTTTTGATGTGTGAATGTCTAACATTGAAGGAAGGAAATTTTAATTAAGACTGGCTCCTGGATTCTCTGCATCTGAAAACCAGATGCCGGACACAACAGCTTTTCTAGAATTTCACAGATAAATGTAAATATCGTTAGCTTTGCAATGCATGTAAATTTATGTTTCTGTAAGCAGGGTACATTCTGATTCTAAATATAGCCTGTTTCCAAATCTGTATAAATGCACTGACTTGTACACTGAAATGTATTCTTCTGATTTCAACTGACCTGATCACTGGGACCGTTAACCAGTGAGTATGCAAATAAACATCTTGCTTCAAGACCTGCTTGGAAACATCTTCAATATTGCTGTAATCCTGTGACCTGCCGATTAGACCCTAAAATCTAATCCGTTCTCCGGCTGTCTGAGGTTTGGACCCAAGCTTTTCCAGTACCACCGCTCTGCCTGCTACCCATGCAGCCCTGGTTAGTGTGATAGTCCAGGGGGATCCATCCACAGCAACCCTGATCTATAGTGAGAGGTCAGGAGTACCAGCCCGGGTTCACCAGCAACGAGGTACACTAGCAGCGTCAGTTACCCAGAAGGAACGTGGTTCTCAGTGCCATAAAAGGAGCTCAGTGGTGGCAGCATTGTAGGTCCCTCCTACTGCGGCAAGAGGGCGCATTTGGAATAACGAAATGGAACGGTGGCAAAGTAAGCCCATCTGGTTCCCAGCAACAACAGACAGCGTGGCATAGGCGGTCCATCTTGTCACAATGCCTAATAGTTAATGCGCTGGTTACACAAAAAACAAATAGATAAAAATATGGGCACAAGTAGGAAGTAAGTGTCTGTGACATGTGCTTGTTGTAAACAAGGCACATATGCTACTAATAATGACCTGCTTGACTCTTAAGATATGTTGGACTCAGCATATAGGCGTAAATACACTATTATTACGTTCAGCTTTTTTGAGCAGAAATTACATCTATTTTGCAGCCAACTCATGCATCAGGCCCATCCTGCTTAATTATACACTTGGGGGTGATTTAGGGTTGGATGTAAAAAATGCCATCTTGCATTTAAGCAACGGTGGGTTTCAATTTTCAATAAGACACATCTCATAATACGTGCAACTCTAAATAAAGCACTTATATGTGCTGTGAGCAAATTGCAGTTTAATTGCGATCACAGCTTCCTATGGCTAGGCAGAATTTGTGATGGGGAGACAACAAAGCCTGCCGGAGAGGGATCCTAAGACCCCTCTCCTGTGATGCTCTCATCATAGCCTGCAATGGGTAATCCCATACAAGCTCCAAATTGATAGTAAATAATCACAATCCCCATAGACACCTATGGCAGCGATTCCCAAAGTGGGCGCTGTCACAGAGGTGCCGCGTGCCGCCCTTGCAAAAGAAGAAAAAAAAAAAAGAACTTACCAATTTAGCGCCGGATCATCCTCCTCGCTGTTCTCACTGACTGCCGAGCGTGACGTCACCACGTCCGACAGTGTCAGTAAGAAGCAGCAGCAGAGAGGACATCAGGAAAAAAGACAGCAAAAAATGAGGAAAGAAGGTAAGTAAAGGAATGGAGAGTGAAGGGAGACAGAGTGTGAGATGCTCAAGGGGGACACAGAGTGTGAGATGCTCAAGGGGGACACAGAGTGAGATGATGAAGGGGGACAAAGAGTGAGAGATGCTTAAGGGGGACAGAGTGAGATGATAAAGGGGGACACAGAGCGAGATGAGGAAGAGGGGGACAGAGTGTGAGATGATGGAGGGGGACACAGAGTGAGATGATGAAGGGGGACACAGAGTGAGATGGTGAAGGGGGACACAGAGTGAAAGATGGTGAAGGGGGACACAGAATGAGAGATGGTGAAGAGCGACACAGAGTGTGAGATGGTGAAGTGGGACACAGAGTGTGAAATGGTGAAGGGGTGTGAGATGGTGAAGGGGGACAGAGTGAGATGATGAAGGGGGACACGGTGAGATGATGAAGGGGACACAGATCGAGATGATGAAGAGGGGGACAGAGTGTGAGATGATGAAGGGGGACACAGAGTGAGATGCTCAAGGGGGACACAGAGTGTGAGATGCTCAAGGGGGACACAGAGTGAGATGATGAAGGGGGACAAAGAGTGAGAGATGCTTAAGGGGGACAGAGTGAGATGATGAAGGGGGACACGGTGAGATGATGAAGGGGGACACAGAGCGAGATGAGGAAGAGGGGGACAGAGTGTGAGATGATGGAGGGGGACACAGAGTGAGATGATGAAGGGGGACACAGAGTGAGATGGTGAAGGGGGACACAGAGTGAAAGATGGTGAAGGGGGACACAGAATGAGAGATGGTGAAGAGCAACACAGAGTGTGAGATGGTGAAGTGGGACACAGAGTGTGAAATGGTGAAGGGGTGTGAGATGGTGAAGGGGGACAGAGTGAGATGATGAAGGGGGACACAGTGAGATGATGAAGGGGACACAGATCGAGATGATGAAGAGGGGGACAGAGTGTGAGATGATGAAGGGGGACACAGAGTGAGCCGATGAAGGGGGACACAGAGTGAAAGATGGTGAAGGGGGGCACAGAATGAGAGATGGTGAAGGGCGACACAGAGTGCGAGATGGTGAAGTGGGACACAGAGTGAGATGATGAAGGGGGATACAGAGTGAGATGGTGAAGGGGGACACAGAAAGAGAGATGGTGAAGGGGGACACAGAGTGTGAGATGGTGTAGGGGGACACAGAGTGTGAGATGGTGAAGGGGGACACAGAATGTGAAATGGTGAAGGGGACACAGAGTGTGATATAGTGAAGGGGACACAGGGATTTGATGAAGGGGATACAGAGTGATATGGTGAAGGGGTTCAGTGATATGATGAATGGGCACAGTGATATGATGAAGTGGCACAATGTGATGGTGAAGGGGCCTAAATACATCTTACGTTATTTTGGTCGTCTACCGCCCCCCTGGCCCCACCTCCCTCTTCCTTGATAACTTCGCTGCCTGGCTTCCTCACCACCTCTCCTCCGACCTCCCCTCCATCATCCTCGGTGACTTTAACTTCCCCATGGACAATCCCTCTGACCCTGCTTCCTGCAAACTGCTCACCCTTTCCTCTTCCCTTAGCCTTACCCAATGGACCTCCTTCTCTACCCACTGCCTTGGCCACTCCCTTGATCTTGTCTTCTCCTACCTATGCAATCTCTCTTACTTCTCCATCTCTCCCTTTCCTCTATCCGATCACCATCTCCTCTCCTTCTCTCTCTCCTCTTCTCCTGCTCCCCTCACCCTGCCCAAACCTACTCTATCCATTCGCAACATCGATGCCCTTGACCTGGCCACTCTGTCCTCCTCTCTTGATACTCTCCTTTCTCCCCTTTCCTCCCTGTCCTGCCCCAAACAGGCGGTCTCCCTCTACAATCTCACCCTCACCTCTGCTTTGATGCGGTCGCCCCTGCCCACTCCGTCCACCCTCGCTGCTCCAATCCCCAACCCTGGCACTTCAAACTTACCCGCCTCCTCCAAAAATGCTCCCGTACCGCTGAACGCCACTGGAGAAAATCCCGCTCCCTCTCTGATTTCCTCCACTTCAAATTCATCCTCTCATCCTACAGCTCTGCCCTCTCACTTGCTAAACAATCTTTCTTTAAGTCCCTCATCCTTTCCCAATCCTCTAACCCCTGCCGCCTCTTCGCTACCTTCAGCACTCTCCTGGCCCCGCCCCCTCCTCCCACCCCCTCCTCCCTGACTGCCTCCGACTTCGTCTCCTTTTTCTCCTCTAAAATTGAGGCCATCCGACTTGAAATCTCCTCCTCCACTCTCTCGTCCACCCCCTCCACTCTTCCGTCCTCCCCCTAGCCACCCTCCCCTCCACTCCTTCCGCCCTACCACGGGTGAGGAAGTCCACTCTCTCATTTCATCCTCCCCCCCTCTACCTGTCCCCTGGATCCTATCCCCTCCCACCTTCTTCGCTCCCTTTCCCCCACTACCTACTCCCACCTCGCTCACCTCTTTTATCTCTCCCTCTCCTCCGGCATCTTCCCCTTCTCCTTCAAACATGCTCTCGTTTCCCCCATCCTTAAAAAACCTAATCTTGACCCCATTTCTCCCTCTAACTATCGGCCCATATCTCTTCTCCCCTTTGCCTCCAAAATTCTCGAGAGGCTCGTCTGTAGCCGTCTCTCCTCCTACCTTTCTGATCACTCCCTCCTTGATCCTCTCCAGTCTGGTTTCCGCCCCCTTTACTCCACTGAAACTGCCCTGGCCCAAGTCACCAATGATCTCCTCTCGGCTAAAGCCAGGGGTCACTTCTCCCTTCTCATCCTCCTTGATCTCTCTGCAGCTTTCGACAACGTCGACCACCCCCTCCTCCTCCACACCCTCCAGTCCTTTGGCCTCTCCGGCCCAGTCCTGTCCTGGTTCACCTCTTACCTTGCTGACCGTTCCTTCTCCGTCACCACCTCTGGGTCTCTCTCCCCCCGTCCACCCTTCCAGTTGGGGTCCCTCAGGGCTCTGTTTTGGGACCCTTACGCATCTCTCTATACACCTCTTCCCTAGGTAAACTCATCAGCTCCTACGGCCTCAACTATCATCTCTACGCTGATGACACCCAACTTATCCCTACATCTCCTCTCCTGATCTCTCTCCCTCCCTCCTCTCTAGGGTGTCCGCCTGCCTCTCTGCCATCTCCTCCTGGATGTCCTCTCGATTCCTCAAGCTTAACCTCGCCAAAACTGAACTCATAGTCTTCCCTCCCCCTCGCACCTTGCCCCCTTCTGACCTCTCTATCACTGTTGACAACACCTTTATCTCAGCTGTCCCCCAACTTCACTGCCTCTGGGTCACCCTCGACTCCTCTCTCTCCTTTGGCCCCCACATTCTCTCTCTTGCTAAATCCTGCCGCTTCCAACTGCGTAACATCGCATGCATCCGGCCCTTCCTCTCCCGAGATGCCACTAAATGTCTTATTCACTCTCTGATCATCTCCCACTTGGACTACTGCAATCTCCTCCTTACTGGTCTCCCCCACTCTCACTTCGCTCCCCTTCGATCTGCACTTAACGCTGCCGCTAGGCTTATCTTCCTCTCTTGCCGCTCCTCTTCTGTCTCCCCCTCTACCAATCCCTTCACTGGCTCCCCCTACCCTACAGAATCCTGTTCAAGCTCCTCACTCTCACATACAAGGCCCTCACCAACTCCACTGCACCCTACATCTCCTCCCTCCTCTCTATTCATGCTCCATCCCGGCCTCTCCGATCGGCCAATGACCCTCACCTCTCTTCCCCCCTGATCACCTCCTCCCACGCGCGTATCCAAGACTTCGCCCGCGCAGCCCCCCTCCACTGAAACAAACTCCCTCCCTCCATCAGAACTTCCCATAATCTGTCCAGTTCCAACGGTGTTTAAAAACCCACCTTTTTCTTAAAGCTTTCCAGTCTCCCACTTAATTTCCTACCTTTTCTTCTGACTCTTCCCCTTCATTTCCCTTCCCCTATGCTTATCCTCCGTCTCTCCCTCTCTCCCCTGTGTCTCTCTGTCAGTCCACCCCTCCCCTTAATTTCCCTTCCCCTATGCTTATCCTCCGTCTCTCCCTCTCTCCCCTGTGTCTCTCTGTCAGTCCACCCCTCCCCTTAGATTGTACGCTCCTTTGAGCAGGGCTTTCTCTCTTCACCACTTTTAACTCTGCTCGCCAGCTACCCTGCCTTCCTCCTCAAGGACCCTCTTCCCCCGTCCCCTCTCACTCCCTCCTCTTCCCCCTTGGGGTCTCCCTCTCATCTGTGCCCTTCCTCCTAGGTGCCGTTGTTGGCTGACCTTCCCCTCTCCCCTCCCCTGCCCCTCTAGCTGTGCCTTGAGCTCACTGAGTTACTGTGATTATTGCTTACTGTTCTGTGCTGTCTCACCTCGTATTGTAATCTCGTTTGTCCCTGTACGGCGCCGCGGACACCTAATGGCGCCCTATAATAATAATAATAATAATAATTTTGACTCAACTACTTAAAAAATGCAATTATTTTGGCTTAGGGATGCCTTGGAAAAATTATGGAGACCATAAGTGGGCGCTGTCACAGGGGTACCTCGGGCACCCTTGAAAAAGAAGAAAAAAAAAAAAGAACTTACCAATCCAGCGACGGATCATCCTCCTCACTGTTCTCACTGACTGTCAAGCGTGACGTCGTCACGTCCGACAGTGTCAGTAAGGAGCAGCAGCAGAGAGGACATCAGGAAAGATGACAGCAGAAAATGAGGAAAGGAAAGGAACGGAGAGTTAAGGGACACAGAGTGTGAGATTCTCAAGGGGGACACAGAGTGTGAGATTCTCAAGGGGGACACAGAGTGTGAGATTCTCAAGGGGGACACAGAGTGTGAGATTCTCAAGGGGGACACAGAGTGTGAGATTCTCAAGGGGGACACAGAGTGTGAAATGCTCAAGGGCGACACAGTGTGATATTCTCAAGGGGGACACAGAGTGAGATGATGAAGGGGACACAGAGTAAGATGATGAAGGGGGACACAGAGCGAGATGATGAAGAGGGGGACAGAGTGTGAGATGGTGAATGGGGACACAGAGTGAAAGATGGTGAAGGGGGACACAAAGTGAGAGATGGTGAAGGGGGACACAGGGTGAAAGATGGTGAAGGGAGAGACAGAGTATAAGATGGTGAAGGAGGACACAGAGTGTGCAATGGTGAAGGGGACACAGAGTGTGAGATGTGAAGGGAGACACAGAGTGTGAGATGGTGAAGTGGGACACAGAGTGTGAAATGGTGAAGGGGACACAGAGTGTGAGAGGGTGAAGAGGGACAGAGAGTGATATAGTGAAGGGGACACAGTGATTTGATGAAGGGGATACAGAGTGATATGGTGAAGGGGTGCAGTGATATGATGAATGGGCACAGTGATATGATAAAGGGGCACAATGTGATGATGAAGGGGCCTAAATACATCTTACGTTATTTTGACTCAACTACTTAAAAAACAGGACTATCCGGCAATTATTTTGGCTTAGGGATGCCTTGGAAAATTTATGGAGACCATAAGGGTGCCTCGAACTGAGAAAGTTTGGGAACCACTGACCTATGGGATTTGCAAATGATGAGGCTGGGACCTCAACAGATATCAGAGATTTCTGCTGTGGTCCTATGATCTTAATTAGCTTTGTAATTAATAAATGCGGTAATCCCCAAAAAACTGCATTTTTCTTGGGATTTTAACCTCTTCAGAAGTTGATAATCCCCCTAAATCTATGGTTAAAGCTTGGTTTAATTTAGATTAAGAATTTAGGTTAATGTTAGTGCTGGGATTAAGAGTATAATGTTAAGGTTGAGAATTATTTTGCATATTGGCTCTGGGAGTAACAATATTACTTTGGTCAAAGCGTCATTTGAACAAAGTTATTTCTTGTTTTGTAGGTCATCAAGGATCTGAGTTTTTTTTATTATGTCCTCCACTCACTTAAGACCTGTAATGCTGCTGCTTCCCCTCCCCTCCTCCCATTCCTCCCTACCCAGGACAAGTCCTCCTTTTGATCACTTATTAAAACGGCTCTTGTTCTTTACTATATGGACAAATGTATTCAGATGTAAAGGCCTGGCTCGCAATCTCCGTTGCAGTTCATCCCAAAGGTGTTCGATGGGGTTGAAGTCAGGGCTCTGTGTGGACCAGTCAAGTTCTTCCACGCCAAACTCATCAAACCATGTCTTTGTAGTCCTTGCTTTGTGCACTGGGGCACAGTCATGTTGGAATAGAAAAGGGCCTTCCCTAAACTGTTGCCACAAAGGTGGAAGCATATCATTATTCAAAATGATTTGGCCGGTATGCTGAAGCATTAGGATTTCCCTTCACTGGAGATAAGGGGCCTAGCCCAAACCCTGCAAAACAGTCCTATACCATTTTCCCTCCTCCACCAAACTTCACAGTTGGCATTATGCAGTCAGGCAGGTAACATTCTCCTGGTATTCAAATCAAAGCAGTGGAAAGAAAGGAAAGTGTGTATCACTGAGGCACTCTTAGACTGTTGCAATTGAAAATAAAAATGTCAATCTTTATTGATATGCATTAAAAGAAATGTTCAAAAATACTGGTTATTAAAAGCTCTGTAAACATGAATCTTTCATTGATAATCTTGTAAAAACTTAAAGCAAAATATTTCAAATTTGATGAATGCCACGTCGCTGTTACTTGATTATTAATATCTATCACACAAAATCATGATCCAGACATAGTCTGTTTATTATATAGTTATGTATAGCTAAACATTAAATAAAAAAAGACAATAAAATATATAATGGTATACCGTGAGTCGCTGTGTATATATTAAATGTAATTTATACTCTTAATGATTATAAGGAGGTAAGTAAATGCGTTTATTGTTTATTTTTTGTTTTTTATTTTATTTATTTTTTTCTTTCCGTGTTTTTTCAAGAGGAATACAGCCTCTATAAATGGACCATTTGTTCAGATACGCCCAATACAGATCTAATATCTCAGTAGCCAAATAATATGCTTTATTCCACTCCTAGTCTGAAAGGTATGGGGATGAAGATTTCTATAAATCCCCAAATATAATAATTGGTTGGTTGACGTTAAATTTAGTATCTGAACAGCATTAATTAGCCTGGCTTGAAACATTGAGTATGGAATCAATTCAGTTTTCTCCTTGTCACCCTGGTCCTAGAATGAGATAAGTTTAATTGCCTCTTTAACAAATCACCCTACTTATATAATCATTCAGGTATACATACTCCCATTCACACTATATATCGGGAATAAATGCACCCTTTCTCTGGTAAGTAATGTAGCCGAACGAGCACTAGTTGCTTTGTTGAGCTATATCATAGATAATATTTGAGCAGAGCAGCAGCGTGTTTGGCAAGATGCCGACGTGCCTTTCGCTATAGGCTTAATCATGGCAAACCGTGAAAACGCTTTGACAGGTCTTATATAGTGGATCCACGTCCCCTTTCAATACGTCATTCATAGCAAAGTGTATTTGAGACGAATCATGTGATTAAACAAGTGTTGTGTCTCTTCAGCCTCTCTCACTCCTAATTGGTTCCAGGAAATAAAAGTACAGAAACACTATGGACTACGACATCACAAAAAGAAAATGTCCAAAATAACGAAGGGGCAGTGTATGTGAAAGAATTATAATATGTTAAACTTATTGAATTACTCTGTGCGGTGTGCTTTGTAATTGTAATGTTCTCCCGGTATCCACCAAACCCAGACTCGCCCATCTGACTGTGAAACAGAGAAGCGTGATTCATCCCGCTTTCCACTGCTCCACTGTCCAGTGTCCACTCCATCCTACGCTTGGCTGCTCGGCCATGGAAACTCATTCCATTAATCTCCTGGCACACAGTTTTTGTGCTTACATTTGTCGAAGTCAGCAAATTGGATAAAGTCATTTCAATTAAAGTCTAGCAAACTTGGTTGTCTTTGTCTGAAAAGATGCGTACGGTACGCTACGACGTACAAGGGCACGCTACGGCGTGAAAGGGCGTACGCATCCACTACACGTGGCAGCAACAGTAATCGGTCTTTTACCATACATTCGCACAAACACGCATACTTATAAAATAGTACACATTAATGGTAGTTGCAACACATAGTCAGTTATGTCGAAATATAGTAGTATTTAGTATTGCATACGCAAGTTATGAATGATAGGGAATTATGAACTACTTAAGACTAAGGAATCCTGGCGGGAAGAGCAGAGCATACCCCCTGCAGAGATGACCCCCTCCTTTGGATTCCTTAGGATGAACCAGCCAATGATTGACAACCCCTTGGACATTCCTGAGACCCGGACCAATAGATGCAAGCTATACCATCTTCATTGTATTACTGTATTTGATTGTGTATATAAGCAGCAGCTTGTGATCCAGAGGGCAGACATCTTGTCCCCAGACTTCAGGATTGAATGACTGCACTGGATCCAGAGCGCCTGCGATAAGTAACGGCTGTATTTACTATTACTTCGCTTGAGCATATATATATTCTATTATTTGCGAATAAATCTCTGTGCTTTGGAAACACAACTCGAGGTTCGACAATCGTTATTGGTTAGCGACAATACGCACATAACAATTTGGGGGCTCGTGAGCTTTGGAGGTTTCGTTGCCGATGATACGCAAGACCAACGGATTTCGGTTCCTCAACAAAGGGTGGAGACGCGTCATAAACGGGTAAGAACGCATGGTGTTCAAAAACCTGAATTTTACTCTGTGTTGCGAAACCGAATGTCCGTTTTGCATTATCTAGGGCACGCTAACTAGAACCTAGGGACAAAAGAGAAAACTGTTTCTTTTTTCTGTCATTGTGCGTTTTAACTGTATTGCATTGCTTAGTGTATGTGTATTTCCTGCTGTGCGTACGCGAACTTCCGGTAGACTTGCCACGTGGTTAAACAATCGTTTTGATAGTTATTGTACATGTATAGTATAATTACTTGTGAAAGCCTCTGAGATATTATTACTGTTGTTGGGAACTTTTGATTTTCTGCGCAGAAAAGGTGTATAGTGTGTGATGTTGTAACGTAGATACACTGTTTTATTGTGGATTGTGCTCAGTTGCTGTCTGACGATGCGGATTGCCCAACTGAAGGACGGTATACAGGGCAGGTATACCGAATGCGAAAACCGGGTTTTCGCAAAGCGCTACCAATAGATCGCAAGGTTTGCTAATAATTAGTATTGGTAGGCAGTGCGATCCGATCGCACCGTTAGTGCGAATTGGTGAAGCAGCTAGGAGGAATTATACTGGAAAGGCAGGTTGATTGTATTAACTTGCGCTCCCAGCGATAATAAACTCAGCAGATTTTTGTGGTTGAGCCAGGGTATCGAGGAGCTGATAGCCCTTGGGGCCCACAGTGATATTTATGTATTAGGGATCCTCGCCAGGGGCGAGAAAAGCGAGTGAACCCGGCTAAAGGAAATACGTTCACCGAGCATTATAGATCTATAGCGGTGTGTATAGCAACAGAGTTGAAATTATTAGGTGGAAAGAACAGAGCATTGCGGTGTGTCTGTATTTCACATTTGGCCGTAAGGAACAGAGCATTGCGGTGTGTCTGTGTTCCGGGTAGAAGGTATATTGTTCAACGTGGGTGCTAAGCATACACTAGAGATGGTCAGTGTACTGCCTAAGGAAGGCCCTATTGGTTCAGCGAAGTTTCTCATGTGTAAGAAATATGGTGCATACGCAACTGTGTATTGTGACACGTGGGTCAATATGACCAAAACTTGTGATAGACCTTTCCCAACAATAGGAAGTTTTAATGCAGAGGTACTAAATACCGTAAAAGATAAAGTATGGTTGATTACCTCAACGATAGTGAGGAATAAACATAATAATTGTTTAAAATTGTGGAAAGTACAATGGAAAGTAACACGTGGCAGAGCAGCGAATGCAAACCGGAAGTAGGCGTGACGAAAAGCGCGCGCAAGACGGATGTAACCGTTGCAAAGCGTGGCGAACTCAGCGCAAGCGCGCCCCCGCCACCTTATGTGGCGGGAGGGGTAAGTACAGCCGTTGTTAAAACTGAAAATAGAAAAATTGCTAAGTTGTATCCTGTTTTAAACCAGTTTAAATCAAGTGTATCTGAAAGTGAAGATGAACCCACTGTGATTTCGGCCATTGCCCATGCTGTTAGTGTACTAGAGGCTCAGCGCAAGTATGAGAAAATGGCTGAGATAGGTGAGAGTAGCGTGATCACTAGGAGTGAAAGCGTTCTAAATCTAGGACCAGTAAATCCTGTAGTGTCTCCTGAAGTCAGTGTACCAGAGGGTGCGTTCCCGGTCCGCACAATATCAGTTCCCAATGGGAAACCGGATAAGGATGGTGTAGTTCCTTTAAGAAATGTTACAATGCATTGTCCCTGGACTAGATCAGAATTACGTTCCATTATGACTGAATTCCCAGATCCTAGAAAAGAGTTAGCTAAATGTCAGAAATTTGTTAAAGACTTAGGAAATGCTCACGAACCAACCAGTAAGGATTGGCGGGTAGTGTTGAGGGCGTGTCTTCCTCCCAATACTAAATACAAAAATTTATTGAAGATTGTTTGTTGGAGGAAGATGACACCTTGACTGATGAGATTAACCAACGGAATATAGAACAAATTGTCAAACACTTAGCCATCTGTTTTCCAGTAGTAGTAAATTGGAGTAAGATTTTCACCATTAAACAAAAGGATAGTGAAACTGCCTCAGACTACTTTGCTAGAGCTATAACAGCGATCGCACGATTCACTGGGATATCCAACATAAGTGAGGATCCACATCACAGAGAGGTAGCTGTAGGAGTACTGATGGACGGCCTTAGAGAAAATTTAAAGACGAGGGTACAAACCACATTACCTAATTGGAGAGGCGTCACGGTAGACTCTCTTAGGGAGTCTGCTGTAGAGCATGACAAGAACCTTTTTAGAAAAAGGGAAGAGAAAAGTGTTAGGTTAATGACGGTAAGTATACAGGCTCTAGAAGGGGTGCATACACGACCACCAGCATACAACCCATATAACAGGAAACCTAAAGTGATCAGGTGTTTCAACTGTAACGAGGAAGGACATTACGCTAGAGAGTGTAAAAAGGAAAGACTCAATACACAGAAAGGTGGGTCACATAGATATCCTCCAAGGAGGGATTCACATAGACTAGAAGACTCACATCTACCCGCGCATATTACGGCAGCAAATGCTGCACGGGAAATCAATAGTCAGCGCTAGGGGTCAGGTCATACCTGTAGTCTACAGCCAGTGAGGTTAACTGAGAGTCAGAGTGAAGAACCAACAATGATAGTTGACATAGCTGGTAGGAAACAAACTTTTCTTGTAGATACAGGGGCGGTCCGATCTGTGATAACCTCTCCTTTCAACCTACAGGTGACCAGTAAAACTATTCCAGCTATGGGGGTAACGGGAAAAGTGTTACATTATCCTCTAACTAAACCCGCCGAAGTTACTATCGGGCCTCTGCATACTAAGCATTCGTTTCTCTTGGCTGCAGCGGCTCCTACTAACTTGCTAGGGAGAGACTTGTTATGTAAAATGGGATGTGTCATATACTGTACTTCTGATGGTGTGTACTTAGATATGCCGGAGAAGGTCGCACATGAGGTACAGGATATATTGGACACCCCTCAAAGGTTAATGTTACACTCTACTGTTATAGAACAAAGTCCATCTCAAGTAAAGGGGATGTTGCTGGGAATACCAGGTTCCCTATGGACCAGAGATGGACAGGACACTGGACTGATGGCAAACGTAGCCCCTGTCATGGTCAATCTAAAAAGTGGTAGGATAGCTCCAAAAATCCCACAGTATCCATTAAAACCGAAAGTGGAACTAGGGGTATATCCTGTTATTGAGAGGCTGTTACAACAAGGGATTTTAATTCGTACAGCCAGTACAGCAAATAGTCCCATTTTCCCTGTGAAGAAGAGTGGGGGGAGGGGCTATAGATTAGTCCAGGACTTAAGGGGAATTAACAAAGTTGTTGAGAGCCAATTCCACGTAGTGCCGAATCCAGCTGTCATCCTCATGCAGATTCCACCGTCTGCCAGTCATTTTACTGTCATTGATCTATGTTCTGCTTTCTTTTCAGTCCCTCTTCACCCTGACTGCCAATACCTTTTTGCATTCTCCTACAGGGGAGTGCAATACACATGGACCAGACTACCCCAGGGGTTCATTGACAGCCCCAGTATTTTCTCCCAAGCCTTACATGACTGTTTGCAATCCTTTCAACCCCACAATGGGTCTGTTCTAATTCAATATGTGGACGATTTGTTGTTGTGCTCTGATTCTTTTATGTCATGTTTGCATGATACTAAATTGTTGTTGCTTCATCTTTCACAAACAGGGCACAAGGTGGCAAAGGATAAATTACAGCCATGTCAGACTAAGGTCAAATACTTAGGACACTGCCTCACTAAGGGGCTAAGACACCTGACAACCGACAGAATTGAGGCCATACAACACATGACCCTGCCGCAGAGCCAGAAGCAGATTCGTACTTTCTTGGGGATGTGTGGATACTGTAAGTCCTGGATCCCAGGTTTTTCTATTCTGGCATTACCATTGCAGGAGCTAGTCTCTTCCTCAAAACCAGAGCGTGTTGTACACACAGAAGAGTCAGAGCAAGCGTTCTTTAACCTCAAAGATAGTCTGACAAGAGCACCTGCATTGGGAATACCTGATTATGAAAAGCCTTTTGAGCTATTTTGTACAGAAGCTGATGGCTGTGCAGCAGGTGTCCTCGCACAGAAACATGGTGACGCTAGCAGACCAGTAGCATACTACAGTGCACAATTAGACAATGTGGCAAGGTCACTCCCAACATGTCTCAGAAGTGTAGCAGCAACGGCCCTTTTAGTAAGTAAGAGCGAAGATGTAGTATTAGGTCATAATTCAACCATCTATACACCCCATGCTGTATCAGCTCTGTTAAATTCAGCCCAAACCAGACATGTTTCTTCAGCTAGATTCACAAAATGGGAACTAGCCCTGATGGCACCCTCAAACATCACCATCAAACGATGTAACACCTTAAATCCAGCTACATACCTTCCGTATGTGTCTCAAGAGACACAAAGGGTGGGAGGTGAGGAGACCCTGGTTGATGATGAGTTAGGCAAGAATACTGACACGCATGACTGTATGGAACACCTGAATCAGACCTTTACTGCAAGGCCCGACATACGTGACACCCCCTTAGAAAATGTAGATTTTTACGTTTTATACAGACGGAAGTTGCCATAGACAGACAGAGACAGGAGAGCTATGTACTGGTTACGCTGTTGTAGACGACCAGGATGTGGTAGAAGCTGAACCCCTTGGCCCACCTCACTCAGCCCAGGTGGCGGAACTAGTAGCACTAAGGAGAGCGTGTGAATTGGCAGAGGGTAAATCAGCCAATATATATACTGACTCTAGGTACGCCTTCGGGGTAGTGCACGATTTTGGGGCCCTTTGGCGTCTTAGAAACTTTACGACAGCAGCAGGTACACCAGTAGCACACTCACAACACATAAAAGGACTTCTGACAGCGATACAGTTACCCAGAACAGTAGCCGTCATAAAGTGCAAAGCCCATACCTTTGAAGAAGACCCAGTGTCATTGGGCAACAACAGGGCAGACGAAGCTGCTAAATGGGCAGCAGGGCAACCTATGACTGTATCGACCGAGACTATGATGGTTTTTCAGACATTAGACACGCAGAAATTAATTGAAATGCAAGATTTGTGTTCCCTGCAGGAGAAGGCGGTCTGGAAGGCGAAGGGATGTGGTCAAGAGTCCTCAGGACTCTGGAGGGATGGACAAGGTAAGCCTGTGGCTCCCCGAACATACTATCCAAGCCTGGCTGAAGCAGCACACGGCCTGACTCACCTGGGTAAAGAAGGTATGTGCAAACTGGTGAGAGCATACTGGTGTGCTCCCGGATTTTCCTCTCAAGCTGGTAAGAAAGCAATGTCATGTCTTACTTGTTTGAGGAAAAATGTTGGGAAAACTATTCCAACTGAACCATCCCACATCCCTCCTACAGACGGACCTTTTCAGGTAATACAAATTGACTATATCCAATTACCACCGTGCAGGAATCTAAAGTATGTGTTAGTGTGTATTGATGTGTTTTCCGGTTGGGTAGAAGCATATCCGGCAGCCACTAATACTGCTGTGTTCACTGCAAAGAAAATTGTACAAGTCTTTGTGTGTAGGTTCGGTATCCCTAGAATCATTGAAAGTGATAGGGGTACCCATTTTACTGGTGATATCTTCCAAAATATGTGTAAACTCATGGGAATCAGTAGCAGACTTCACACCCCTTACCGACCACAAGCCAGTGGTAAGGTGGAGAGAGTAAACGGTACTATAAAGAACAAGCTAGGTAAGATAATGGCTGAAACTGGGTTGGCATGGCCTGAGGCTTTGCCGTTGGTCCTCCACAGCATTCGAACCACTCCTAGACCTCCTCTTAATCTGTCCCCCTTTGAGATACTGTTCAGACGACAACCTCATTTGATCGTGAGTCCACAAGACGACTTGAAGTGTAATAATGACGTGACTGTACAATATCTTATAAGAATGAGTAGACAGCTAAAACAACAACAACAAAAACTAAAAATGCTGTCACCTGGTATGCCAGAAACGAACTGTCATGATGTTGAACCTGGAGACTATGTTATGATCCGCAATTTCTTACGTTCAGGTTGTTTAACAGACCGTTGGGAAGGCCCGTACCAAGTGCTGCTGACCAGTACTACATCACTGAGGGTTGCAGAGAGAGACACTTGGGTCCATTCCACCCACTGCAGGAGAGTCCATAATCCGGAGAAAGTGCAAGACAAGACTCAGACCGACGACATAGAGCTGTCACTTGTGAGCCTGTTCCGGGAGACCTAAAGCCTGCAGTTGAGACACTTGAACCAGAGATGTTGCCTCAGAACTATCTTTCCAGCGATGGAGTGGCGGTTTTTGTTTTTCTTTTGTTCCAGGATTTTCCTTGTTTTTACTTTTTCTAGGACATTCTATTTTTGTGAAGGAGGATGGAGGACGGAGGAGAGTTCTGGGAGTGATACTGATGAAATGGAGGCCGAAGAAAAGTTAATAGGATATCCTGAGCAGCCCATTATCAAACTGCTAGCTCAGGAACTCGGAGGCAGTGTGAGGGGCTATTGTCTGATGAGTATTGTATCTGCAAGTTCTGCAACTCCCTAGTTGAAGAGAGATGCATCCAACGATGCCAGTCCCCCAGTACTCTGAATATAGGCGGGCATCCTTTGGAGGATTATCACTCCCTGGTGGGTAAGGTGCTAAACCAAACCGAGTGTTGGGTGTGCTCTCACGTGCCTCAAGGGCAGCATAACATAGGACTAGTGCCATTCCCTCTAAACATATCCGAAGTACTCGAATTAAAGGGTGGGAGGCCCATAGAAGGGAGGTACAATAACACTAGGTCCCCTAGTCTGACGCTTCGACAATACTCCATAGGCAGATCTTTGCTGTGCCTAAACATATCTCATGCAAAGCGCCTGGAGAATTGGGAGGGTGACCTATCAGATCAGACAATGGCTCGCCACACTCATTTTAGAGAGAGACTCACAAGGTCACTACTAGGCAGGAATGTTGATGGAAGTCACAAGTTAGGGCGTATAACCAAACATAAGAAGGTATCCATTGGAAAAGTCTCTACAGATAAATGTATCAAAACTCTGTGTGATATAATTCATGGGCATACTGTTCCTTATGTTCTCCCTGATGATGTGTACTTTGTTTGTGGAAGGAAAGCTTATTCCTGGGTGACTCCGAGTTCCAAGGGCTTGTGTTTCCTAGCTAAACTGGTTCCTGAAATCATGACTATTACTCATGAAGAAATGGTAGATATTCACAAGACTACATCACCACCATACATACACACACAGTATGAACACCGTGGCAAGAGAAATATGATTCCTGGTGAGGAACCCATAGCTACAAAATTGATTAGTGAAACTGCTGGTTTCCAAGTTATGGTTGCTCTAGATCTCACCAGGACCACTCGGGGAACATTAAACTTTAAATATATCCAAGACCTAGCTAAATTAATAGATAGTATCACCGAGATGTATGATGACACTTTCAGGTATACTGGAAGGGAGCTACAAGCGTACAAAAAGGAGTTGGTGCAACATAGACTGGTACTAAATTATCTCACCTCTATTACTGGTGGGTACTGTGTGACACTGGCCACCCAGTTCGGTGTCAAATGTTGCACGTACATTACTAATAATACTGATGACCCTAAAGAGGTTATAGACCGGAAGATGGATGAAATTTTGCAGCTGAAATGGGAATTTCGAAAGAGCCATAATTCTTCGTTATATGAGGTCGGGGAAAAGGTGGCGGGTTGGTTCTCATGGTTGAACCCAGCAAAATGGTTCTCCGGTCTGGGGGAGTGGGTACAGGAAATGATTGCGAGTGTAGGTAAGCTCCTTCTCCTTATACTGGGTGTCATCTTAGCAATTGGTTTAGTTGTCAAATGTGTTCCTACTGTGTTGAAGTGTGGAAAACGGTCTCATGGGAGTAACACTGAGAAAGAGACTGAAAGGGTGGTACCAGATACTGAGATCATGGTCTGTGAAGAAGTATTGTATAATCCTGAACTTGAAACGGTGATTGGGTGATAGTTTATTACACTATCAAAGGGTGGAACTGTCGAAGTCAGCAAATTGGATAAAGTCATTTCAATTAAAGTCTAGCAAACTTGGTTGTCTTTGTCTGAAAAGATGCGTACGGTACGCTACGACGTACAAGGGCACGCTACGGCGTGAAAGGGCGTACGCATCCACTACACGTGGCAGCAACAGTAATCGGTCTTTTACCATACATTCGCACAAACACGCATACTTATAAAATAGTACACATTAATGGTAGTTGCAACACATAGTCAGTTATGTCGAAATATAGTAGTATTTATATGTTATATCAGAGTTACATGTATATTAGTGAAATACACGGAATGGGTTAAAGGAATAACATCATGAGTGGTATCATAATGAACCTTATTACATATCCTACTGTTTGGTTCACTCTGCGAGGGAATCGCAGAGTGCATACGCAAGTTATGAATGATAGGGAATTATGAACTACTTAAGACTAAGGAATCCTGGCGGGAAGAGCAGAGCATACCCCCTGCAGAGATGACCCCCTCCTTTGGATTCCTTAGGATGAACCAGCCAATGATTGACGACCCCTTGGACATTCCTGAGACCCGGACCAATAGATGCAATCTATACCATCTTCATTGTATTACTGTATTTGATTGTGTATATAAGCAGCAGCTTGTGATCCAGAGGGCAGACATCTTGTCCCCAGACTTCAGGATTGAATGACTGCACTGGATCCAGAGCGCCTGCAATAAGTAACGGCTGTATTTACTATTACTTCGCTTGAGCATATATATATTCTATTATTTGCGAATAAATCTCTGTGCTTTGGAAACACAACTCGAGGTTCGACAATCGTTATTGGTTAGCGACAATACGCACATAACACATTAATGCCAGTGGAAGTTCAGAACTCTTCAGCTATGGAATCAGCAAAGCATTGGCACTATACGCCTTAGCAGTCGTTGACCCCGCTCTGTGATTTTGTGTGGTCTTCTGCTTCGTGGCTGAGTTGCAGTTGTTCCTAAATTATTCCATCTTCTAATAATATCACTTACAGCTGACCATGGATTATCCAGCAGGGATGAAATTTCACAAACTGTTTTATTGCATAGGTGACATCCTATCACATTACCATGCTTGTAGTCACTGAGCTCTTTAGAATGAGTAATTTTGTATCAAAAATGTTTGCAAGCAGAGACTGAATTCCTAGCTGCTTGATTTTATAGACCTCTGGCAACGGGTATGATTGAAACACCTCAATTCAATAATTAACTGGTGTGACCAAATACTTTTATCCAGAAAGTGTATGTTTATATACACATTTTTTTAGATTGGAATAAATGCTTGGTGCATATATGTTTCATTCACAAGTGTCTATAAATTGATTGAGTAACTTCCACTTCTGTATTGTTTGTTTGAGAGGCATGTTGGTGTCAGTAGCTGAGGGGGAGTGCTGACATTGGATTGCTATTTGGAGGCTTCTGGGGTACCTCTTGGTAAGTTAGCTCTCAATTTAAAAACACATATATGTATGGCCCAAATATATTGGACTCTCTCTGTTTAAAGTTAGGACCAACCTATTAGCAAAAGTGCTGTGCAGTGGTGTGTGGCTTAACCTACATTTGCAAATGTGTGCAACTAAGACTTTTGCATTTTTATGTACAAGTAGAAATAGCAGCTCTTTTGTCGGTTATAGCAGTGTGCTGGGGGATTTTTCTCTGTGTTTGTTCCTTTCAGGATAACCCCACCCTTTCAAGCACCTACTATGAGCCTATAAATTAATTGAGCAACTTCCACTTCTGTATTTTTTGTTTGAGAGGCATGTTGGTTTCAGTAGTTGAGGGGGAGTACTGGTGCTGTATTGCCATTTGGAGGCTTTTGGGGTACCGCTTGGTAAGTTAGCTCTCAATTTAAAAACACATATATGTATGGTCCAAATATATGGGACTCTGTTTAGAGTTAGGACCACCCTATTAGCAAAAGCTGGGACTGCATGGCTAGCTGTCTGATTTTATACACCTCGGGAGACGGGTTTGATTGAAACACCTCAATTCAATAATTAACAGGTGTGACATACACTTTTGTACATAAAATATATGTTTATACACATTTTTTTAGATTGGAATGAATGCTTGGTGCATATGTGTTTCAATCACAAGTGTGATTCTTTTAAGAAGAGAACAATTTTTTCCCCACATCACATTTTGACTGATGACTGACAGCTACAATGGCTATACACACCATAAAAATTAAATTAAAATTGCAGTTTGGGATTGCAGCTATCCTGTTATACATTTACATAGAAAATATTCCTTCTCATGCATATTTAAACAGTAAATACTGCATCATAAAATGTCTAAAATAGCTAGTCAATTTAACATCTTAGAAACATGACTTCCCGTACACTGACACGTGATGTCTGTAGTCCTCAAAGCCTCTGAAATTAATTCATTGCAGTGGGAATAAAGTGTTCCTAGGAACTCTTTAATCCCAGATTATTTGTGTATATTTTAAGACCTGTGGATGTCTGATGGTCTGTAATTCTGGATTAAGGATTGTGTTTATCTGATCTCTTCCCATGTATGTTGAATCTGCAAATATTGTTAATTATGGGCACAGCCTAAAATAACGCTTTATTCATAAAGAAACTGCTCCTTATGAACACCGAGAGTATGAGATTTGGCTAATGAAAAACTGCTAATTACATAGAATTTACATGCATAGGCCATGATGCACAAATAGTATACTACAGGTTATAGTAAATAACTAATGATAGCCACTCTCAAGAGCAGTTCTAAATATAGAGCTAGAGGTTTAATTTGTGTCAATTATTGCATGCCTGTTTAATCTGTTAATTCTTCATCATTGTATTCGTTTTATCATTTTATTGTATTATATTGTATTGTATTTTATCTAGCTTTACCCGATTATTGTTTTTGCTCTGCTTCTCCAGTCTATTCACTGATTGTCCTCTTGCTGTGCCCTGCCCTACACTCACTATTGCTGTACCCTATTGTTCAATTGGTCACATGTTTTTGTCCGCATCTACTGTTTTTTCCTCGTCTTCATTGAAACCTCCACCCTCGTGCATCCCCTTCTGGGTGCCTCTGGTGCTCCTGCTTTTGCCTCCATAACCTGTCCTCTCCGTCTCTCCTGTGTTGGCCCCGGCTTCCCTGTCTCACCATGCCGCCCCGCTCGGCTCCTATACCCATCCTCTCCCCTTGCCACCTTCCTGGCCCCTACTCTCACTACCCCATCTCTCACCCTCCGCTTCGCTCCATCAACCCTGACAATCTTATCCGAATCTCCCCTCTTCCCTCCCTCCCCTTCTCATGTGCCCTTTGGAACTCCAGGTCCATCTGCAACAAACTCCCCTCCATCCACGACCTCTTCATCTCCAACTCTCTTAACCTCCTCGCCATCACTGAAACCTGGCTTTCCTCCTCTGATACCGTCTCAACTGCTGCTCTCTCCTACAGGGGTCTCTCCTTCACCCACTCCACCAGACCTGATGGGCGTCCGGGAGGTGGAGTGGGCCTCCTCCTATCCCCTAGCTGCACCTTTCGGGTCATTCCCACCATACCTTCCCTCTCTTTCTCCTCCTTTGAAGTTCATTCCATCCGTCTCTTCTCCCCCATCCACCTCCGCGTCTCTGTCATCTACCGTCCCCCTGGCCCTACTTCCCTCTTCCTTGACAACTTCGCTGCCTGGCTCCCTCACTACCTTTCCTCCGACCTTCCATCCATCATACTTGGCGACTTTAACATCCCCATTGACAACTGCTCTGACTCTGCCACCATCAAACTTCTCGCCCTCTCCTCCTCACTAGGCCTCACTCAGTGGACCTCCTCCCCCACCCACTCTCATGGTCACGCCTTGGACCTCGTCTTCTCTCATCTCTGTGACCTTTCCGACTTCTCTAACTCTCCCTTCCCACTCTCTGACCACCATCTCCTCTCCTTCACTCTCTCCTCCTGCTAAGCTCCCACCTCACATAAATCTACCTTCACTAGGCGCAACCTTGATGCTATTGACCCTACCACTTTCTCCTCCTCTCTCAAAACTCTCCTCTCACCTCTTCCCTCCCTGACCTGCCCTGACCAGGCATCCTCTCTCTACAACCTTTCCCTCACTACTGCCCTTGATGCTATTGCCCCGGCCTCCTCAATCTGCCAGCGCCGCCTCATTCCCCAACCCTGGCACTCCAACCTTACCCGCTTCCTCCAAAAGTGCTCTCGCACTGCTGAACGCCTCTGGAGAAAATCTCGCTCCCTGGCCGACTTCCTCCATTTTAAATTTATCCTCACCTCATTCTGCTCCGCCCTCTCCCTTGCTAAACAATCCTTCTTTAAGTCCCTCATTTCTTCTCACTCCTCCAATCCTTGCCATCTCTTTGCCACCTTCAACTCCCTCCTCTCTCCACCCCCCCTCCCATCCCGCCTTCCCTCTCTGCCTCTGACCTCGCCACCTTTTTCACTTACAAAATCGAGGCCATCAGACTCAACATCTCCTCCTCCCATCCCGCTCTTCCCCCCCTTTTCCCGCCTCCTCCCCCCAACATCCAACCCTGGTGCTCCTTCTGCCCCACCTCGGGTGAAGAAGTTCGCTCACTTACTCTATCCTCTCCACCCTCCACCTGTCCTCTCGATCCTATCCCCTCTCGTCTCCTTCGCTCTCTCTCTTCCACTGCTTGCTCTTACCTCGCTCACCTCTTTAACCTTTCACTCTCCTCTGGAGTAGTCCCCTCCTCATTCAAACATGCTCTTATCTCTCCCATTCTCAAAAAACCTAATCTTGACCCCTCCTCCCCTGCTAACTATCGCCCTATCTCACTTCTCCCCTATGCCTCCAAATTACTTGAGAGGATTGTCTACAGCCGCCTCTCCAAGCACCTCTCGGACTACTCCCTCCTCGACCCTCTCCAATCAGGCTTCCGCCCCCTCCACTCCACTGAAACTGCCCTGGCGAAAGTTACCAACGACCTCTTATTAGCCAAATCCAAGGGTCACTTCTCCCTACTCATCCTCCTCGACCTCTCTGCGGCCTTCGATACCGTTGACCACCCCCTCCTGCTACAAACTCTTCTCTCTCTCGGCCCATCTGGGTCTGTCCTCGCCTGGTTCACCTCATACCTTGCGAACCGCTCCTTCTCTGTATCCACGTCTGGCTCTTTCTCCACCCCCTCCCCTCTCCCTGTTGGAGTCCCTCAGGGCTCTGTTCTCTGCCCTCTTCTATTTTCACTCTATACCTCCTCCCTTGATGCTCTCATCTCCTCCTTCGGTCTTCAGTATCACCTTTACGCTGACGACATCCAACTCTACATCTCCTCACCCGATCTCTCCCCCTCCCTTCTCTCTCGTGTATCCGACTGCCTCTCGGCCATCTCCTCCTGGATGTCCTCGCGCTTTCTCAAAATTAACATCTCTAAAACTGAAATAATTGTCTTTCCTCTCCCCAGGCTCCCCTTCCACCATGACCTCTCTATCACTGTCAACAACACCTTCATTTCCTCTGTCACCCAACTTCGCTGCCTGGGCATTACCTTCGACTCCTCTCTCTCCTTTACCCCCCACATTCAATCCCTTGCCCAAGCCTGTCGCTTTCAACTTCGCAACATTGCCCGCATCCGACCTTTCCTCTCTCAAGATGCAACCAAAACCATCATTCACGCTCTCAATATCTCATGCCTCGACTACTGCAACCTCCTTCTCACCGGCCTCCCCCTCTCCCACCTCGCCCCCCTCCGCTCTATTCTGAACGCGGCTGCCAGACTCATCTTCCTCTCTCGCCGCTCCTCCTCTGCTTCCCCTCTCTGCCTTGCCCTACACTGACTCCCCATCCCCTATAGAATCATCTTCAAACTCCTGACCACCACATACAAGGCACTCTCCCAGTCTACTGCCCCCTACATCTCCAACCTCCTCTCCATTCACACTCCTGCCCGCTCCCTGCGCTCGGCCAATGACCGTCGTCTCTCCTCCACTCTAATCACCTCTTCCCATTCCAGAATCCAAGACTTCTCCCGGGCAGCCCCCCTTCACTGGAATGACCTCACTCGCTCCGTCCGTCTCTCCCCCACTCTAAGCTCCTTCAAATGGGCACTAAAAACCCACCTGTTCCTCAAAGCCTACCATCCTTCCTCCTAACCCGCTCTCCCCTCCCTCCTCCCGTCCCCTCTTCTCTCCTTTACATCATCTGGCCCCCTTTGTACCTGAGTCTTGTTCACCCTCCCTTAGGATGTAAGCTCATTCAAGCAGGGCCCTCTTCCCTCCTGTGCCCTTACCTACTCTTCTGCTCCGTCTTTTCTGCATTAGCCTGCTTGGAGCTTCCGAAGTTTTGGTATTTTTGTTTACTGCTCAGTAATATTTTACCTTGTACTGTCTATTGTTTGTGCATTGTACGGCGCTGCGGAACTCTTGTGGCGCCTAACAAATAAAGGATAATAATAATAATCATATTTTAAATTAAAACTGGCTTTTTTTCCCTCTCTTTTTGTGTGCAAATATTGGGTAAAATGTAGTTTCCAAAATTATGTGTAGCTGCTGTGCTACCTAGTACCTCAATGTCATACAGGCACGGGCTGGCAAGATGCAGCCCGGTGGGCGGGGGTGCTTAGGCCCTAACAATGCATAAACTGAGCGGCCCGGGGGACCGATGCCCCCCTGACCCCCGATATGACTGATGTCATATCAGTGATGACGAAAACACAGACAGTGTTTACCCCAACATCTTCAGCGTGACTTGTCATTCCCCGACACACTGCTAAGCCCGACTGTTTGAAAAACTCCCCTGCAGCAATTCCAACCAATCAACATCCAGGCAACAGAGAATTATGTCACATTCAAGGGCGACATTGTGATTCCTGCTGTTAAGGTGGAAATGCAAGCAGGCGCTGGCTGTACAATGTTGAAGCCTTCCTAAAAAACATCAGTCTGAAATAAACTCCCACGTGGGACTCCCATAGCCAACGCTGGCACTTTGGAGCCACGGTGCTAGCTCTGCCTCCTATTTTTCTTGATGCGTGCAGCCTGTGCCTCATTTCCCATCACAGCGGGCAGGGCCAGGCCACAGTAATGCTACAGACATTACTTTTAAAGCACTAAAGAGGTTGTGTATGTTTGAACTGTGCCATCTACCCAAATATATACTTAGCTACTAACAACAGAATTGAAGAGATTGTGCAACTGCGCATAATCGCGATCACAAAACCTAATTGAATATGCCAATTAGGGTTCATCAAGACAAAGGGGTACATTTACTAAACTGCGATTTTGAAAAGTGGAGATGTTGCCTATAGCAACCAATTAGATTCTAGTTATTATTATTCTAGTTATTGTTTAGTTATATAGTTAGTATTTATTTAGTACATTCTACAAAATGACAGCTAGAATCTGATTGGTTGCTATAGGCAACATCTCCACTTTTTATAACCTGCAGTTTAGTAAATATACCCCAAAGTTTTAGTCTTATTGCTTTACAAATTGAATTTCAATGTGAGACAACCATGGGGGAAGAGAGTGTGGTAAAGACCTATTGATCTTAGGACTTCAGGGGGCACATTTATCATTCATCGGCAAAAATGAGAAATAGTACCCCACTCTTACCCCCTTACCCCCCTCTTCGGGACGCGCTGTCTCAGGATCTCCTCCAGGTGTTCTTCGTTCCTCTTCATTCTTCAATTGTGCATGTGCAGTTCGGAGCGAGCGGTGAGTGACAGGGAGGGATTATGTGATCCCTCCACACATGCTCTGTCCAGCTCTGCTCTTCGGAGCAGAGCTGACAGCATTGGATTTTTTCAATTATGATATTGAACGCCTGCTTCAGCTGACGTACATTATCAAGACAAGTTTCCGAAAAAAAATTTTTTCGGAACTTGTTAGATTGCAGCCAGGAGCAGTCACCATACTGATGAATGGTGACTGCTCCCAAAAACGAAGAGGAGTGCAAAGCAGCAGATATCCATGATATCTGCTGCGATGCACCCTTCATAAATATGCGGGGGACACTGTGGGACCTTCATTTTCCTAGGTCTTTTTATATACTCATGGACAGAAATGAGAAGTAACTGCAAAAAAATGACAATTTTATCATTTTCTTGCTGTAACCTATAAAGTATATTATTGATATCTGAGGAGGCATGACACGTGTATATATATTTATGCTATGCTCTTCAACAGTTTCTTGCTTATAATTTGAAATGCAACACAAGAAAAGGGCCTGAGTCAGGCCGCCTTAGGTTAATATGCTCGCAGCAACCACTCGCCTTCCACAACAGGCTAAAGGTAAAAACAAATTTGTCTTTAAATGTAAAACTGTCACTCATTTTGTTATATTTAAAATCAGAGTTGTATAGTGGAATGAAAGAATGAACGAGCGTTACTCTGGGTGAAAGCGATTAGCTGGAGGGGGCTGTCGGATCTGTGCCTGTCACCGTCCCTGTCTCACATTCTCGCTTTTCCTCAAGCACCCACCTGAGAATATAACGGAAATACAGTAAGATTAAAAACTTACTACATTTTTCTTTCATGTTTTCTTTTTTATGTTGGAGAACAGCTAGTGTCTTACATTTTAAAATTAATTTCCGATTTTTTACCTTTCCCTGTAACAATTTTGGGCCTTCAAAACCTCCCGCCCCGCAAAAGCCTTACGGCTTAGGCTGCAACCTAGTCAGTCTATTGGATAATCAGGCC
This sequence comes from Mixophyes fleayi, assembly GCF_038048845.1. Lineage (NCBI taxonomy): Eukaryota > Metazoa > Chordata > Amphibia > Anura > Limnodynastidae > Mixophyes > Mixophyes fleayi. The sequence continues at coordinate 80,041,120 of NC_134410.1, forward strand.
CTGCAAAAGACTAAAATTTAATATTGTGCCAGCAAGCAATCTAGCTTTAAGGGCCCCAGTACCATTATCAGGATAATGTCATCATGAGGTATACCTCATATTCCCACTTTTACATTTATTAGCAAAGAATGATTATGTTAGCAAGCAAGTGAATGCCAGAAGCATATTGTAACTAGATTGCTATATAAAGCTATAGTAGAGCTACATGTGTATTGAGAACATAATTACATTACACTGAAATTTTATGAAGGTATAATATATGTGGAATTAGTGGCGCCATATAAATAGCTGCTGGTGCTGCTGATATACAGTAAATGCGCTTTAAGAAGTTGTGTTGCTTGATCTCATTAGTATAATGCCACTTTTACACAGTGCTTTTTTTGTTATAGAACTCACCGGAACTGAATTCCGGCACCTTTTTTCGACAGATTTTCCAAGTTTTAAAAGTAACTTTTGAACATTTGATGTTTGGTCCACGTGGACTTGAATCGTCCTGACGAGCGTAGCAGGTCAGCGGCAAAATCATTAAAGCGGTGCATGCAGGCTGCTTGTGTGTCGAGTCCGATGCATGCGTACATTGTCCGCGCTGGTTGTGATGGCACTGCTCGGCTTGTGGCGCTGCTCAGCTTGTGATTGGTCGTTTGGTCGCACGCATGAGTGCTTACTGTAGGCGGTGACCATTATGTTCCGTTACACAACTGACGTGTGTGAGTGTTTGTGCAGTGATTGACTACGTGATGTGAGATCTGGCACCTTTTTTCTTACAAAAAAAAGCACTGCTTTTACATATCTGTTGTATCATTATTGCCCACAAGTTATAATTTAGTTATGTAGGCATTTTTTTAGCTGTTTTAGTACGTAATCAAGGAAGGAAAACTGGCAATGTGAGGTTAACATATTTTCTTGTAAATGGTTTTGCAGCTTTTAAAATGTGTGTGTATTGAGAAATGAAAAACTTTTTCATTTGTCATGTTTCTATGTTGTTATTGTATATCCATGGATCATATTAAGGGTTGCAAAATATTTACCTCTGTATTTATTGCAAATACATCATAGCCAATGCTAATTCTCCTGTTGCTGTAGGAGGAAGTTCACTGTTCTCAGGGCTGAAAGGGGAAGCTGTGGTCAGTACTAAGAACAAAATATTGAAACTTTGACGTACAAGTGAGATTCACATGAGGTGAGACATACTATTGGTTACAAATACTTGTTTTGCCTCTCAAAAACTGGTGATGCTCCTTTTCCTTCCTGTTGTGGGAGTATTAGTATATAAAAGCCGGAATCTATATTTATCTAGTGAACAGATGCAACATACACATCTTGCTTAAACAGAATTTTATCCATGACATTGAGCTGTTTTTCTACTTAACCACATCTCTGGTGATAGGAGCAAAACTGTCTTTGAGACATTACGAAAAATACTGTGTTTACTTTTTCAAATTATGAATATTTCCATGAAAAGTAGACAGCCAAGTACTTCTTTCTGAGCTATAGGCTGTCTATATTTTCTTGAATTATACATGTATATTTGTTCAACTACAGGGACCTCCTGTTAGTGTCTGATAAAAAAAACCAAACACTTTATTCAACAAGATTCTGCAAGATATATGGTTTGTGACTGAATTTGATGGGCTTTCTAATGCAATTGTTTCACCTACAAAATAAAAGGTTCTAGGTCAGGCTTGTCTAACCTGTGGCACGCTAGGTGTTGTGAAACTACAAGCCCCAGCATGCTTTGCCAATATATAGCAGCTTATTGCTGAAAGGGTATGCTGGGACTTGTAGTTTCACAACACCTGGAGTGCCACAGGTTAGCCAAACCTGTTCTAGGTCATCCATCAGTGATAGCTAAGCCCAGATGTGATTGTCTGGAGGTCACGCAGGGTTTACAACCCCTAAATCAATATGGACCAATATTTGTGGTTTGCATGGTAATAGCATTACTTTAAAGTCAAACCTACTTACTCTTTAGGACCACCTTTTTGTTCATTTCAACTTTTACCTCTTAAAATCCTGCTTGGTTTAGCATAAATTAAAAACTTTTGCGTCTAATCTGCAATAAGTAAGGAATACCTCTGATCCACTCCAACTCCTCTCATTGGAAACGTTTGTACACTTACAGATATTGCACCTGCCTTACAAAATCATGCAATTACCTATAAAAATAGATGCCTTGGCACAAAAGTAGGATTGCCCCATGTGCTTGGCACACTTCTGCAGTACATATATTAATCTTGCTGTGTTATGCGCTGACGGTATCTGAATATCCCCTAGGACAGGAGTATACTCAGGGACACCAATTGACAAAACTATACTCTGAAATGTTAAACGATTAGGCACCTAATTGTTTAAAAAATAGTATACCAATAAAGTATTATACAGGGCGGCTGCGCACAAGATCTAAATTAATATCAGGTTTACCTGTAGACTTGAGATGCTCAATATTCTTCCATTTTGGTGAATGTCAGTTCCTTATAGTTTAGAAAGTCATAGACAGAAACCAACCATTTAGAGTAATAAGTATAAAAAATAATTCCGGCACTAAAGATGGCTGCTCAGACAGGGTACCAGCGCTGGGGATCTGCACCCCAAAAAATGTAAATGTAAACAATCAAAATATGCGATGGTCTGCCACAGGAGGTTTATTCAACTCAGGATTCGGAACATACCATCAAGGTACAGGTCTTGCGATATGATGCCAGGGATCTGGTAAGAGACTTTGATACACCTTTGACATACCATTTGGAGTCCTGTCACTGCTCACATAGTGTTCCTCCCCCTATACACTGTTCTACAGCTCCATACTGTAGTTTCACTATTACTGGGAACTTTGTCTCCATGAATGCTTATACCATACAGCGCATAATAAGGATATGAGAAGTGGTTGCGCTAAGTTGCTGGACTGGTATATACCTACAATTTTTATCTTTTTTGAACGTCATGTAGGTGCACCTACTTCGCTATATGTTCTATTTGGCACTGATACCATCTAACATGTGGTCACACTGTATTTACCATTATTTTGTGGTTTTTAGAATGTTTTAATAAATTTACTTATCCATTGTATATTACGTGCATGAGTGCTTTGTGGCAGACTCGGTATATAGAGTAATATGTTCTAATAAGAAAGTAGTAGTTACACATATAGCAATCTAATAAAAAACAGGATCTCTGGATAACATAAAAGTCCAAAGGTGATGTTCCTTCTTAAGTCAAAAGGTTCTAGGTCTCTGGAACTCCTTTTGTGACCCAAAGATGGCTTCTGGAAATCATGTCAGCATTCAAAAGAGAGTACTAGTACTTCCTCAGGGGGATAGAATCTTAAAATATTGTATATTAAGATCATTCTGTTGACATTATTATTTTTTAAATTGCATTTTATTAATATTTTAAATTAACTGGAGAAAGAACAATGGAGAGAAAGAAAGGGGGGATAAGTAGAATAGTTAAGCCATTTATGACAAACTGATAGAAAACACCAATTTTTTTAGTGAAGAAGTCAATAACGCATACTTGCCAAGTTTTCTATCCTCCCTTCTGTCAGGCGGCAATTGTGTGAGAGAACGTGAAATGCGCCACCATAGTCCTGCCCCCTGTCGCAATTCATGAAACTGCCCGATGTGGGGCGGAGCTTAATGATGCAAAACGTGCAATGAATCCCTGCTTCTGTCCGGGATTCTAGAGCGTTCTTGCTCTTCTGCGAGTTCAGGAGGACTCTCCAAAATTCGGTAGCCTCCCGGGCATTGTAAACAAGTATACAATAATGTCTGGTATTATTATTATTATTTTTATCATCTTATATTTTATAGTGTTATCATAATATGCAGCGCTGACCAGAGAATATTTAATCATTCAACTCAGACCCTTTCCCATTAGAGCTTAAAGTGTAAATTCCCTATCACACATACAACTAAGGTATATTTTTGTAAGTAGACAATTAACCTATCAGTATGTTTTTGGATGGAAATGTGGGACATTTGTCCTTCACCATGTTAGTGAGTTACATTAACAATTATATAATCTAGTGAATTCATATATAAAGTTGTCCTTTCAAACATGCTCACATGCATTCATCAAGAAAAGCACAAGAACCTGGTTTCTAATTGCCACACTTGAGGGTGAATAGCATTATTCTTTGATTTCTCTTTGCTTTTTTTATTTTTTGTGTGAATGCTTTTCATTAATGCAGCTCTACCAACCGACCAGAAAGTGGAGCTATACACATTTAGAAAGAAAGTAATGTATGTGCCTGTTATTGCTGATGCTTGTTTTTAACAGAAGGATTTTTTTGAGGCTGTAGCCTTTGTAAAGTTGCTGTCTCTATGGGATTATGTTTAATCGGTGGTTATGTAACATTACTATAGTACTTGGTTCTTTTGTGGCAGGCAAAATAAAACATTTGTCTTTTATATAAGAGGATGGGATGTCTCTTTAATAGCTATAGAAATATTGTTCAAAGGTGATTTCTGTATATTGCAGTAGCACATGACAGTATTATGACAGTATTATAACATTGAAAAAAATAAATCATACAATGTCATGGACAGATGTATAATGTGTAAAGTGAAAATCACAGAAAGGTAATTAGAATTTAATAGCAGACATATCACAACAAAGAAGCTTTGCAGCAATTGACACACAATGGATGGTGGTAGCAGGACTGTGCACCCATGAAACAAGAACAATGCACCAGGAATTATGATTCTACCGAGCCAGTAATTCTGTTAGAAGGTGGCAGGTGGGATCCAACTAGCATTTCATGGTAAACAAATACTAACTTTTCAGCCAGAAACAGACAATGGAGCTGGTATAAATTCAAGACCCATGTCAGCATCTGCTACATCACAGAACTGTGCAGGATTCCTTTAGGAATTTATTAAAGGGCTCACTGTGTATGTTCCCGTAAACCTTACATCAACCTTAGAATTCTAAACATTTTTGCATGCAAATAAACACACGGAGACATGTATAAGTTATTAAAAATTGCCAGAACTTTTATTATGATTTTAACTTTAACTAAAACAACTATGGTGGCGGAGAAAGGGCACTGCGAAACAACTCTCAAGCTGATAACACAATATCACAATTGGACTGGCGCAAACCGCCATACATCCACAACCACGGGGTAAAAATCCCATCATAACTTGCGCTGAGTTGGCGTCAGAGTGACTGCCCCTTTAAAACTCATGCTGCCCTCCCTCACCGAGCCGGACAGGGACCCTCCTCACCGAAGGGCCAAAAAGGGAGTTACTGGTGCCTCAAAGGGGGGCAGTGACCTACGACAACTACCTGTGCGCCCACAAATCAGCCGCTGATCGCAGTGCCTTCCTACCGCAACATAAACCCAGAAATACTCGCAACTAGGAGTGGGTGGGTGGGATCTCGTGCTGTGGAATGAGGCAGAACAGGAAGTACAGCCTTCTTTACCAATCAAGGTCCCTCCCCCTGGAGCACACATTGGTCGGACCAAAACCTATGTTAACCCCTTCAGTAAAGATTTCAGCTTACTACAAACCCTGTCACCCTTTAAGTGCATTCGTCCTATGCAGCCTCACTTGTCATAAAGGGCTCACTGTGTATGTTCCCGTAAACCTTACATCAACCTTAGAATTCTAAACATTTTTGCATGCAAATAAACACACGGAGACATGTATAAGTTATTAAAAATTGACAGAACTTTTATTATGATTTTAACTTTAACTAAAACCTATGGTGGCGGAGAAAGGGCACTGCGAAACAACTCTCAAGCTGATAACACAATATCACAATTGGACTGGCGCAAACCGCCGTACGTCCACAACCACGGGGAACAAATCCCATCATAACTTGCGCTGAGCTGGCGTCAGAGTGACTGCCCCTTTAAAACTCACGCTGCCCTCCCTCACCGAGCCGGACAGGGACCCTCCTCACCGAAGGGCCAAAAAGGGAATTACTGGTGCCTCAAAGGGGGGCAGTGACCTACGACAACTACCTGTGCGCCCACAAATCAGCCGCTAAACGCAGTGCCTTCCTACCCCGCTGCGACCCACAGACGCCAATTAACCCAGAACCGCCAACACTCCTAAGATCAGGCCAACCTAAGACCCAACTACCACACCATTTTGTCTCAGAGCCATTGTGATCCAGGACCCACTTTGCCACGTCTGCCCAACTATCTCACTACAGTGCCGCTGTGATTCGGGATAACATTAGACCTGGGATGGCCAGCGGCCCAGAAAGTGACTGAGTGACCGATGACCCACACCATCATGGTTGAAACACCATCACCTGAAAGCAGAAAACCAGTGTTAACAAACCATACCATCTCAAGTTTGAAGACAGGTCAGGATTAGAATAAAGCACCGAGAAGGACAGCGTGTTGGAAACCGTTCCACAGGAAGGGATAAGGACAGGAGACACATTGGGGGAGCAGGCCACCCAGGCGAAGGTAAACAACACCCGGAAAAACCCCGGCAGCACACCACTAATCAGGACTTACGCCCAGGGAAACCCGGGTGAAAAATCCCTTCGCGCCCCTGCTTCAAAGCGACGAGCGGAAAAGCCCAGGATAGCCCACCAAATGGAGGGAGAAGATGGGGTGGGGGAGGGCAGTGGGGGTGGTTTGGGTAACAAGAAGAGAATGAAAATAAGAAAAATAAAACTAAGGCAAAATTCTGATTAGCGTAACAAAATCAAACATCAACATTGTCAATCCTGACATAAGATTTAATAAGCCGTGGATTTCCAGCGGCCCAGGGCTTTTATGATCTCAGTAGAGGATCCAGCCAAGGCAGCAGATGTAGCCGCCCCAATCCTGAACGAATGAGTCCCATACATAGTACTGTCAAGATTTAGTGACTGCAGGGTCCTTTTCATAATGGCCGAAAATTGATATTTCGTCAGCGGCATGCCGTTATGGTGACATAAAAACAAACAGGCCTGAGGTCTCCTACTCATAAATCTTGACACTAAGTTTACCGGGCAGATATTACTATTAGGCTGCTTAGTTAACTGCACCCATGATCCCTTGCCACTCTGATCAGTCTTAGAACTAATTATTTTACAGGCAACAACCCCCTCGTATAAACTGACATGCTCAGCCCTCAAACCAGACTCCTGATGCTCCCTGGACCTAGCTACCATTTCGGAAACCCGAAAAGCTCCAAAAAATGCCATGGAGAAAGCAGTGCTAAACAAGAGCTTCTCGTATTCATCGACTGTGACTAAAACCAGAGTCTCTATCAGCTGGTCCAGAATGTTGGTGGTGATTGGTAAGCGTGCATCTACATGCGAGGGTCGAGCCCTAGCCCACCCCTTTAGGGCTTTGCTGATCATGAACCCCTTGGTGACATCCGTGTAACCTTGCAGCCTGGCCATGAAAGATATCCCCGCCAGAGTAGATGCCATAGAGGCTCTAGATTCCCCATTGGAGAATCTCTCCCACATAAAGGCTAACATAGCGTCACGCTGACCTGCCTCAGATTGATCTTTTGCCTGCTGAACAGTGACCACCGTCTCTATGCTGCCTGATATGTCCTCAGGGTGGACGGGGCTACCGCTTGCTCCACGAGCCCCCTTATGCCGGCCTGATGATCTGCCAAACACAAAAGGGACAAAGAATACCAACTCTGTCCGCCTGGGGAGCCAGACTGCGAAACTTGCTCCACTGGCCCCGAGACAAAGCATCGGCCAAGCTAATTTGCACCCCCGGAACGTGTCTATCCCTGAACGAAATATCGTACTGCAGGCAGCGCAAAACTAGATGACGCAGCAGCGATGTTGCATGGTGAGAAGAGGCGCTTTGTTTATTAATCGACTGGACCACCCCCAAACTGTCGCACCAAAAGACTATGTGCTTCCCTCGCAACTCGGGCACCCACAGTTCAATTGCCACAACAATCGAGAATAACTCCAGGACCAAAAAGCTCTTGGTAATCCCTACCCTATGCCACTCTTCAGGCCAGCTTTCCGCGCACCAATGTCCGTCCAGGTAAGCGCCGAAGCCGCATGCTCCGGAAGCATCCGTAAACAGTTCGATATTAAAGTTTGTTACGGGTGGTGACGGCCAGATTCGCGTCCCATTGAACTCCCTAAGGAAGGTGAGCCAGATTTGTAATATTTCCCTGATCACCTTGGATAGTCGCACAGCCGTGTGCGGTCTACACCTACCTGCAGTGGCTCTCTGCAGTTTCCTACAGAAAACTCTACCCATGGGAATGACACGGCAGGCAAAGCTGAACCTCCCTAACAGGGACTGAACCTGCCTAAGCGGACTGGAGCTGGAACCTAACGCTTCTGCAATTGCATTGTACATCTTGGACACCTTATCGGCTGGGAGCCTGCAGATCCCGGCCACCGTGTCGATCTCAATTCCAAGGAATGAGGGACACGTGGCTGGGCCCTCCGTCTTATCCACGGCAATATGAATGCCTAGTACCCTAAAAAAAAAAGCCTCAGTGGAAAACAGCGTATCCCGACAACATGTGGAATCAGGTGGCCCGATAACCAAGAAGTCGTCAAGATAGTGTGCGATCCACCGACACCCCGTTCCCGTCTGAATGCACCAATGCAAGAAGCCACTAAACTTCTCAAATAGTGCACAGGATATCGAACAACCCATGGGAAGACAGCGATCGATATAGTATCCAGCACGATGCCGAAAACCCATGTATTGATTCGACTCCGGGTGAAGGGGCAGTAACCTAAAAGCTAACTCGATATCAATTTTAGCTAACAGGGCACCCCTCCTGCATTCCTGCACCAATGCTAGTGCAGACTCAAAAGATTGATAATTAACCGAACTTAGGGTGGCATCTATCGAGTCATTCACGGATAGGCCATCCGGGTACGACAGATGTTGTATCAGTCTGAATTTCCCCGCTGCCTTTTGGAGACAACCCCTACCGGGGACAAAATAAGATTTGGGATGGGCGGGAGTAGGAACGGGCCTATCATGCGACCCAGACCCACCTCCTTCCCTACTTTTTCGTCCAGCACCTCCGGGAGAGCGAGAGCCGACTTCAAATTGACCGATGCTGCCGTAGAAATGCTGCCTTGCACCGAGGTGAAAGCCGCCATGTAGGAGAGCAGCGGTGTCCCTGTCATCGAACCAAGCAAGCGATTTGTCCAGTTCAGCCAAATTAATTGGCGATGGACCCTTGACCCAGCATAGCTGGCTTCGCTCCTCTTCCCCTACCCCCACTTCCCCGGGCCTTTGCACATTCGGTGGCTGGATGCTGTCCACTGCATAGCGTGCAGTTGTGTCTAAACCTACAGGATGACCCTCGCTGACAGGACCCTGTGTTGAAATCATAGCACCTGCCTCTCGTGGGGAGGGCTGTTTGCGCCCTCCCCGGCCCTTGAAACCTCCTGCCTGTGTTGCCCTCTGCCGCCTGATTGCTCGGCCTCATCAGTTACAGCCAGGTGTCTATATCCTTCGACCCAAAGGGCCATTTCTCACGCCCGCTCATACGCTTTCTGAAAAGCTCGTCGTATGCCCTCCATATCACTGGGCCATCCTTAACATACATCCCGCTAATCAGGTGCATGTATCGCCACACTTCCGCCTGCTCGCTGGGTCTGGTCTCAAGGTATATTGTCGCGAAAATGCAGAAGGCATTCACCCATCTAGGGAAGGATCGGTACTTCTCCTCCCCCATGCCTGCCTTATTGCTCAACGCCGCCAAGGCCTTCTTGCCCTCGCCTGTCAATGCATAAATGTCCACGTACTTCCCCCGTTTTATCCTATCCCGCATGTTAGGCCTGATCCCGTGCGCTATTTCTAACGCCCCGACCTGCCCCATCTCACTGCGGACTAATGGCTGTTCGCTGTCTCCTGTCTGGGGTGTCTGCCTGCTACGTTTGCTCAGCAATGACTCACGCCTAGCTTGACTCACGCTGGCGTGATGGTAATCAAAAACTATATATCCAATTCCGTGCTCCGCCCCCCCAAAATCCGTCCCACTCACTGTGCTAGCTGGTGCATAGTCCCACCGTGACCCTCTTGACCCCATTGCTGGTGGTGATAAGCTATGGCGGGGAAATAGGAGGCCGCACAGGCGACTCCCTTCTTATAAAATTGCCAGCGCCGCTGTCATAGGCGACCGCCCCAGTGTAATGCCGTTGTGCCGTGGGCTGGCCGTACCCGCCCCTCACCACCCGATAATCCCCGCCATGATGAGCCCCCCATGCAGAGCCCCTGCTGCTGTGGGGCAGAAAGGAGCTTGGTGGGAAATACAGGTGATGCAGGGCTGGGGGATTATAACTGAGAGACCACCTCACGCGAGATGACATGGGGGGCGTAATGGGGCACTGTGCGAAAACCAAGTCCATCTGCACCTGTCCTCCTGGGCTGGTAGAAAAAAAACCCTCTCACTCTCACCTGCGTTGCCCACTTGATAAGGATTAATATCCTCTTGATCCTGGCTAAGCCTGATGGTCTCCTCTGCAACACCGCTGGCTTCCCCCTCCCCCTCCCCTCTCCCCCTACAGTAGAGCAGTGAGGAACGGCTGGGCGCAATGGCGCCCTTGCTCTGCGCATGCGCAGCCCGGCCAATGGACGGGGTGCCGCAGACCGGCCCCTATGACTGATCCGGCCGCCGGATAAGACCCCGCCGATGAGCGGACGGGGCTAAGGTGCCTGGCCGCCGGGGGGACCAAAGTGTGCGCCGGAGGGGGAGCTGTGACCGGAGGACCCCGCAGGGAGGCAATATGGCGGGCGGACCTGGCGGGGGAGGGGGAACGAAGGCGAGCCGGGCGGGAGATGGTGCGCCTGGAACAGGGCAAGCTGAACAGAGCTGGGACAAAATGCAGGGGGAGAAAAAAAGGGGGGGGGGGGAAGCCGGGGAAAAAGACAATGGACGGAGGAAGGAGAATTGATGAAGGCGGGAGGGGGGGGATCGGGGGGTGAATGGAGCGAGTGTGTAATAACAGGGCGAAAAGGAGGAAAACTAAGGGGAGAGAAAAAAGAACCAAAAAAACAAAAACACAGGCAACTACAGCAAACAGACAGACATAAGCCTGCAAAGCCAAGAAAAATATAGCAGGAAAGTGTTAGGAACTCCCAAGTCAGTACAGTGAAACTCGGAAACTACTCTGAAGGCCAGGTGTTCGCTGGAGCCCCTAGTGGTGGGGACAGACTGGGCTGTGGGCCGACCGAGGGTCGAGTAACGTATACTGACTTAAAGGAGTTCCCAGAAGTGGAGTGATTGGTGGACTGTAGTATAAGAAGAATCCTGGGTCAAAAAGGTCACAGGCACAGATGCAATATCCAAGGGCAAGCGAAGGGTCAAACTCACAGGCAGAGAAGCAAAATCCAAATTCCAGGCAAAAGATCAAGGTCAGAAGAGAAGGGTCACAGGTCCAATAACAAGCAGGGGTCAAAACACGGGTAGTCAAATCCAAGGTAGCAGGAACCAAAATGGATAGCACAAGCAGGCAGCAGAACTGAGGATAGAACGCTATAACCGGCAATGAGGCAGCAGACCTCATTGCCTTAAATACCAATACAGACCAATCAGTAGTTGGATACACAGCTGCAGGCTAATTACTCATACAGAACAGGGCCAATCAGGGCTTGTCCCTGAAATACACAGATGCAGGCTAATGCCTGTAATATCAGCCCACAGCCTGCCTGTCATGCGCATGCGCCCGCCTACCGCCGGGACGCAGCGCTATAGTAGAGGCGTCCGGCCATTGCCTTGGTGACGGCCGGGCAGGAAGAGGAAATGACGTCCCGGTCGTCATGGTGACGGCCGGGACGCCAGGGCACACGGGAAGCGAGCCACGGCGGCTGTGAGTACCGCCGCGGCTCATGACAGAAAGTAAGGAAACTTATCCGTTTTTCTGTTTCAGGTCCTCCCTCTGCAATCTCGTGCTGTGGAATGAGGCAGAACAGGAAGTACAGCCTTCTTTACCAATCAAGGTCCCTCCCACTGGAGCACACATTGGTCGGGCCAAAACCTATGTTAATCCCTTCAGGTAAGATTTCAGCTTACTACAAACCCTGTCGCCCTTTTAAGTGCATTCGTTCTATGCAGCCTCACTTGTCATTATGTTGAGTGTTATAAGATAGATGGTAGGCTTATCACAAATGTACCCTAAAGAAACTGATGGATGTATCCAACAAGACAAGAGTACTATTAAAATATGTGGAGCTTTGGTTAAAAAGTGCAGAGAATCCAAATTACAAAGAGTCTGCCAGACAGAGTAAAGCTGGTGTTGAGAAACCATTTACTTCAAACAAATGGGCCCCAACAAATAATGACATCCAACTTGATGAGGCAAGATAGCTGAGACTTTGCATAAAGTATTGTCACGGACTACAAGATGGGGAAAGTGTCATGTATTTTGACTGAGGAAATTCACATTCCTGCATACTGTTACGAGCCGCGGCGGTGCCCAGCCGCCGCGACTCACTCACCCGCGTCCCGGCCATCGCCATGGCGACCGGGACGTCATTTCTGGCCATAACTCGGCAATTGCCGGGGCAACCAGCAGACGCTTCAGAGCTGCGTCCCGGCAATAGGAGGAAGCCGGGCGCAGCGTTCTACAGCCTGTGGGCTAATTAATATGGGCAGATTATAGGAGGCAATTACAGGCATTAGACTTCAGCTGTGCAGGCCAGGGGCAAGCCCTGATTGGCTCTATTAGGGACTGCTCTATTAACCTGCAGGAGTGTGTTCAACCTGTGATTGGTTCAGCTGGGTATTTAAGGCAATGAGGTCTGCTGCCTCATTGCCGGTTATAGCTTCTATGCTCCAGTCTGCTGACCTGTTTTGTTCCTGTGTCCTGCCCATATTAATTAGCTCACAGGCTGTAGAACGCTGCGCCCGGCTTCCTCCTATTGCCGGGACGCAGCTCTGAAGCGTCTGCTGGTTGCCCCGGCAATGGCCGAGTTATGGCCAGAAATGACGTCCCGGTCGCCATGGCTCCTCTTAATTGATCATTGCCGGTTATAGCTTCTATGCTCCAGTCTGCTGACCTGTTTTGTTCCTGTGTCCTGATATCTACGTTTGACTTCCCGTGTATGACCCCTGGCTTTGTATTGGACTTCGCTCGTGTTTCCTGTGACCCCGATCCTTGGCTTGTTTACCTGTTCTGCTACTTTGCCTGTGACCTCTGACCTCAGCTTGTTCATTCGATACTGATACCTGCTGCCGGCCCTTGACCTCTGCGTGGACCTGACTCTTCATGCCTGGGTTCTCCCCAGCCGGTACACACTTCACGACCCTCTGTCAGTCTGCAGCCCAGTCTGTCCCCACCATCAGGGGCTCCAGTGAACACCTGACTGGCAGAGTAGACTCCGGGTTGTGTTGTGCCGGCTGGAGGGGTTCCTATCATTATAACCGGCCCACTCACGGAGACAAGGTTAGAATGGATGCAAGTGGATCCACACCGTCTCCGGCACAAACCCTAGCAGGCCATGTTGAGTCCTTGTATCAGAGGATGCAGGGATTGGCTGAGCGTATGTCTGTTCAAGAAGAAGCCACAAAAGCTTCACAACCTACTCTAGATCCCATCTGTGAGCCCAAAATGAATTTACCGGATCGGTTCTCCGGAAATAGAACCCTGTTTCGGAACTTCAGGGAGAGCTGCAAGCTCTATTTTCGGACGAGACCCCGCTCCTCCGGTTCAGAGCAGCAAAGAGTTGGGATTATTATTTCCCTTCTACAGGGTGACCCCCAGTCCTGGGCGTTTTCTTTGCCACAGACCAGTCCTGCCACGCAGTCCGTAGACTCCTTCTTTGAGGCATTGGGTCTACTGTATGATGACCCGGATCGAGTGGCCTCCGCGGAAGCTCATCTACGGTCTTTGAAACAAGGCCGACGGTCGGCAGAAGAATATGGCGCTGAATTCCGTAGATGGTCACCTGATAGTGGATGGAACGACCCTGCCTTACGTAGTCAGTTCCGTGTCGGCCTATCCGAACAGATTAAAGATTCTTTGGTGCAATACCCGTCTCCTAGCTCTCTGGAGGATCTGATGCACCTCTCCATTAAAATTGACAGGAGATATAAGGAGCGGAAAACTGAAAAGGAAACAGCATCACCTCCATCCACCTTCGTTCCTATCTCCCAGGTTGGTGAGGAACCAAGGCAATTGGGAGCATATCGTCTTTCCTCTGAAGAAAGAGACAGGAGACGGACACAAGGCTTATGTTTGTATTGTGGCACAAGGGGCCATTTCTCCCGTTCTTGCCCAAACAAGTCGGGACGAGCATGCCTTGGGAACGAGGAGAAAGTTCACTTAGGTCTGCAGATCGTTTCCCCGAAAAATGCACTATTGGTCCCTGCACAGCTCACGTTCAGTGCTCGTTCTACGAAACTATCAGCCTTCATTGACAGTGGAGCTGCTGGCAACTTCCTTGACATCGAGTTTGCCCGCTCTGCTGGGATTCCGCGGATTAAACTCCAATCTGTCATTACGGTATGTGGCTTAGATGGTAGTCCGTTGCCAGGCGGCAAGATTACTTGGGAGACCCCACCACTACAGTTGAACATTGGCGCTCTCCATTCGGAATCCATAGTGTTACGTCTTATCGAATGTCCATCGGTTCCTTTAATTCTGGGCCACCTTTGGCTATCCTGCCATAACCCCGTCATGGATTGGGCAAAAGGAGAAATTGTCCAGTGGAGCCCCCATTGTACACAGTCTTGCTTGACACTACCTCCATGTATTATTCAGTCTATTCCGGAGCAGCTCCCTTCTCAGTATCATGACTACTGGGATGTTTTCTCCAAAAAGGCTGCTGACACACTACCACCGCACCGCAATTTCGACTGTGCCATTGAGCTCATTCCGGGCTCTAAATTACCCAAGGGACGCTTGTATCCTCTATCCGGTCCAGAGACCAAATCCATGCAGGAGTATATTGACGAAAACTTGGAGAAGGGCTTCATCAGGCCATCCAAGTCCCCAGTAGGAGCAGGGTGTTTCTTTGTACCCAAGAAGGACGGTGGACTCAGACCCTGTATCGATTATCGAGGGCTGAACCTTATTACGGTTAAGAACACCTACCCCCTTTCCCTCATCTCCGTTCTTTTTGATTAATTAAGAGGAGCCACTATCTTCACAACTAATTGATCTTCGTGGGGCCTATAATCTCATACGTATTAGAGCAGGTGATGAGTGGAAGACGGCTTTCAACACGCTCTCGGGCCATTACGAATACCTGGTCATGCCGTTTGGCCTTAGTAATGCTCCTGCCGTATTTCAGGATTTGATTAATGAGGTGTTACGTGAGTTCCTGGGACACTTTGTTGTTGTTTACTTAGATGACATCCTCATATATTCAAAATCGTTGTCTGTGCACCAGGGTCATGTCAGACAAATCCTACAGAAATTACGGGAACATCACCTCTACGCTAAACTCGAGAAATGCGAGTTCGAGGTCCAGAAGGTATCCTTCCTCGGTTATCTAATCTCCTCAGAAGGTTTCTCCATGGACCCAACCAAGGTCCAAGCAATTCTGGCTTGGATACAACCGAATAACCTCAAGGTGGTCCAGAGATTCCTGGGATTCGCCAATTACTACAGGAGGTTTATTGGCGGCTTTGCTGATTTCGTGGCTCCTATCGTCACCTTGACCCGCAAAGGAGGTGATCCAACTGTTTGGTCACAACAGGCAATAAATGCATTCAAAATCCTGAAGAAAGCTTTTGTGTCTGCTCAGGTTCTCAGACATCCGGATCCTAGGGTACCGTTTGTTCTTGAGGTAGATGCTTCTGACGTCGGTGCTGGGGCCGTCTTGTCACAAAAAGACCCCCAGACCCACCGCTTACATCCATGTGCCTTTTTTTCCCGTCAGTTCTCATCAGCGGAAACCAACTATGACGTGGGAAACCGAGAATTGCTGGCAATTAAATGGGCCTTTGAGGAATGGCGACACTGGTTGGAAGGCGCTGCACACCAGATCTCCGTTATAACGGATCATAAGAACTTACAGTATATACAGTCAGCCAAGCGTCTGAACCCCCGACAGGCTCGGTGGTCGCTGTCCTTCACTCGGTTCAACTTTATTATCACCTATCGTCCTGGTTCCAAAAATATTCAAGCGGACGCCCTGTCTAGAAGTTTCCTGGCACATCATGCTCCGGTCACCTGCCCAGAGCCTATTGTTCCTGTGTCTATGATTCATGCCGGATTAACTCAAGATTTGAGCTGTACCTTACAAAGGTTCCAGAGGTTGGCTCCTGATAACACTCCGGCAGGATGTTTGTTTGTCCCAGTTCATCTAAGGAAGACAGTCCTTGCTGAGGCACACAACAGTCGGACTGCTGGGCATCCTGGAGTCTACAAAACACTGGAAATCCTTTCCCGTACTGTATGGTGGCCGTCTCTGTCTGCTGACGTCAAGAGTCACGTCCGGTCCTGTGAAGTTTGTGCCAGGAACAAAGTTCCCAGGACTCGCCCAGTAGGTCAGTTAGTTCCGTTGGCCGCCCCTGGTAAACCTTGGACACATCTGTCCATGGACTTTATAGTCGATCTGCCACCCTCTGCGGGACACAATACCATTTGGGTCGCGGTAGACCGGTTCAGCAAGATGGCGCATTTCATTCCACTCACTAGACTTCCTACTGCTCGAGATTTGGCAGTCTTGTTCATTCAACACATTTTCCGCCTCCATGGACTCCCTACAGACATCATCTCCGATCGGGGTTCCCAGTTCATAGCGCAGTTCTGGAGATCATTCTGTACCCTCCTGGGAATCAAGGTCAGTTTATCATCTGCATACCACCCTCAGTCAAATGGGCAGACTGAAAGGGTTAACCAGTCCTTGGAGAAGTTCTTGCGATGCTACATATCGGAGTTCCATGACAACTGGTCCTCCTTGTTGCCCTGGGCAGAATTTGCCTGTAACAACTCCTGTCACTCATCCACCAAAACCTCTCCGTTCTTTTGCAATTATGGTTTCCACCCCAGATCTAACTCTTTGTATTCACTCCAGTCCGTTGGTATCCAGGAGATCCGTTCCACTGCCAGGGATCTCAGAGTTGTCTGGAAGAAAGTACATTCATCTTTAAAACAAGCCTCACTTGTTGCAAAAAAAAATTCGGACCGACACCGTACCCCCTGCTCCCTTAATGTTGGCCAGAAAGTCTGGCTGTCTACAAAAAATATCAGGCTCAGACAACCTTGCAAGAAATTGGGCCCTAAGTTCATCGGGCCGTTTCTTATCATCAAGCAGGTGAACTCCGTCGCATTTAGGTTAAAAATTCCAGGCTCGTTAAGAATTCCAAACACCTTTCATTGTTCTCTATTGAAGCCAGTGCTTTATCCTGGTCAAGCCCAGTCTTCAAGTGTGCCTGGGAGAGGTTCCAGTGGGCCACAAAAATTCGTGATTCAAAAGGTCCTTGATTCTAAAAATGTTCAAGGACAGGTGCATTTCCTTATACAATGGAGGAATCGCGGATTAGAAGAGCGATCTTGGGTTCCGCGGAGACAACTCCATGCCCCAAAGAAACTGAAGGAGTTCTTCAAAAAATTCCCTAGAAAACCGGGATGTCGGGGTCCCTCGACCCCTCCTCAAGGGGGGGGTACTGTTACGAGCCGCGGCAGTGCCCACCCGCAGCGACTCACTCACCCGCGCCCCGGCCGTCGCCATGGCGACCGGGACGTCATTTCCGGCCATAACCCGGCCGTTGCCGGGGCAACCAGCAGACGCTTCAGAGCTGCGTCCCGGCAATAGGAGGAAGCCGGGCGCAGCGTTCTACAGCCTGTGGGCTAAATAATATGGGCAGATTATAGGAGGCAATTACAGGCATTAGATTGCAACTGTGCAGGCCAGGGGCAAGCCCTGATTGGCTCTATTAGTGACTGCTCTATTAACCTGCAGGAGTGTGTTCAACCTGTGATTGGTTCAGCTGGGTATTTAAGGCAATGAGGTCTGCTGCCTCATTGCCGGTTATAGCTTCTATGCTCCAGTCTGCTGACCTGTTTTGTTCCTGTTCCTGTGTCCTGATATCTACGTTTGACTTCCCGTGTATGACCCCTGGCTTTGTATTGGACTTCGCTCGTGTTTCCTGTGACCCCGATCCTTGGCTTGTTTACCCGTTCTGCTACTTTGCCTGTGACCTCTGACCTCAGCTTGTTCATTTGATACTGATACCTGCTGCCGGCCCTTGACCTCTGCGTGGACCTGGCTCTTCATGCCTGGGTTCTCCCCAGCCGGTACACACTTCACGACCCTCTGTCAGTCTGCAGCCCAGTCTGTCCCCACCATCAGGGGCTCCAGTGAACACCTGACTGGCAGAGTAGACTCCGGGTTGTGTTGTGCCTGCTGGAGGGGTTCCTATCACATACATAAATGAATAAATAATAACAATGGTTGGGAAAGTTTTGTGTATTCTGATCGTCTGAGGACATCCGCATGCCCGCTTACACAAACACCTAGCCATGGAGGTTACAGCCCTGTTCAACCACTGTGCATCATTTCAACAAGTTTGATCCCTCTTTAAAGCTGTTATGTTGTTCTTTATGTAGAATTTCATCCCTGACCAGTTACGATCTTTCAGTATAGATGGTTCAGCCATGAGGCACGCAACACAGTCCCGCTTTCCGGGCACCCAGCATGTCTGTATAGACCTCTTCAGGTGTTTCTCCACAGCCTGGACCTCCTCTCTGTCCCATCATCATCATCATCATTTATTTATTTAGCGCCACTAATTCCTCAGCGCTGTTCAGAGAACTCACTCACATCAGTCCCTGCCCCATTGGGGCTTACAGTCTAAATTTCCTCAGCACTTCTTTGCAACCTGAAAGGAAGTACAGTGATCCAATATGGCTCTGCAAAATACAGATAAGGCAAAGTTCTTCTGCCTAGCAAAACTGTGTGCTACACCTACTTGTGGAAGCCATGGCTGGGCACTGGTCCCGTTTTGCCAGGTCCATACACCACCTCTCTTCTGACGTGGAAGTGTCGACCAAATGCTTGACCACTTTTCCCACTGTCACGGGGGATTGCTCATCATACGACATGTCGCTCTTTAGCTGGACTGGTTCTGAAAAGAAACAGATATGTAAATAACCAAGGTAAAAGTCAAAAGCATAAATCAGACACCAGGGGGTAAATGTATCAAGGTCCAATTTTTTCAGCGTTTTAAAATCGCGGGAAATCGCGGGGATAACCTGCGATTTTAGTCCCCAAATTGCCAGATGTATTAAACTGCATTTTTTACTCTGATCTTAAAAATTGCTGGTCATCTCTAGCGATTTGCTGCGATGTCAGACACTCCCGTCTGTAGCTAACTCACTCGTGTTTCCTGCGTGATTAGTAAACACATCACTGTTACAATGTTCTGTCTATACAGCCAGAGGTCCCGGCAGCTGTCAAATGTTTAAAAATAGATTTAAAAAAAGCGTGGGGTCCCACCACCCGGCCACTATTAACCTTAGTGCTGCCAGCCACTGCTGGTTGCGTGACAATCAGAGAAAAATTTGGCGTGGGGTCGCCCCGATTTTCATACAACCGGCACTAGGCAAACCAGCTTGGGGTGGGTGGCACTATAGCAGGGGGACATGCGGCAGGGGTCCCCCTGCCATAATGACAACCAACCCCAGGCTGTTCAGTGCTGGGCTGGATTCCCTAGAGAGTGGGGTCTGCGAAAAAATTGAGCGGGCCCCTCCCTCTAGGGACATCCAGCCCAGTGCTGAAAGCAATAGGGCTCTTTCTACACCCAAGCTACCGGGACCTCCGGCTGTATAGTCTAACATTGTAACAGTGATGTGTTTACTAAACATGCTGCTAGGATGCAGCGTGTTGTATGTAGCGATTTTTAAAGCAAACTCAAGAGAGTTTGCTTAATCGCAGCTTCAAACATTTGAGACTTCTATAGCTAGAGTGGCAAGCAGTCGGGAGTTTGATCTCTATCGATTTTGGAAATAGCGATTTTGACAGAAACACAACTCTGGTGATTTTACATGAAATCTCAGCTTCATACATCTGCTAGTTTCAACTCTCCCGAGAAGCTACCTGTATTTGCAAAATCACACCTTGATATATTTACACCCAGATTTCCTACTTACCGTCCGGATCAATGTGCATTTCATACAAATTTTTGCCTTTGAATTCGGCCAGTCTGTCACTTTCGAGAGCCATTAACAGTTTGCTGATCTTGGCGAGTTGGAGTGTACCTTCTGGGAGGTGGTAACACTGCTGATGCACCCTGATGTCGTGCCCAAGCAAGTCTGCCAACTGATCCATTTCTGTGTAATTAAGGTTGAGGACCTTCGAAAGAGTGGCAATGTGTTTTCGAAGCTTCGTGGAAGACAGTGTGTGGAAATGTTTGGCCCTACACTCTCAGGCAAACAGTCGTATACAATTGTAGCCTCTGAAGTGTGACAAGGAAGCTGGTCTGGCGAACATGTAGACATTTGGCTATCCACTCCACATTTGTCACACTTTTCTGTGAGAAGTTCCATTGCAGCTTTCATGGCTGGTGTCAGCAGGATAGGGACTTTTTTCCCTCGTTTTCCACGGATTTCAATGCGAGTAAAGTG
Source organism: Mixophyes fleayi (assembly GCF_038048845.1). Lineage (NCBI taxonomy): Eukaryota > Metazoa > Chordata > Amphibia > Anura > Limnodynastidae > Mixophyes > Mixophyes fleayi. The sequence continues at coordinate 80,061,598 of NC_134410.1, forward strand.
CCAACAGGGCTTCCTCTCAATATTGGAAAGCACTAGGGACACATCTTCCTAGAGATCCGAAGTATCTCTTGAGGAGAAGGTAGTCAGCAACATTTTGGAGACTTCCCCTTCCCTTCTTCGCTTGAACAAGATCATCTGTGCCAGGGTGACTTTTGCAAGCAGTGTGTTACGACAACCAGTGCTTATAGAACAGGTAGAATAGGTCTTCACATTTAGCAGCCGCCTTTCCCGTAGAGACTGGTTATGCTCACAGGTACTCAGATGCCTCCAGGTCTTAAACTCAAAGTAGTATAAGTTTATACTCACACAGCTGCGTACAGGTACAGGAGATGACAAGCGGAACAGCGGCGGAACAGCGATCCGCAGACTGGACGGAGCACCGGAGGAGGTGTCAGGTATCAGCACGGTCAAGGTCACAGGCAATGGTTTGGAATCCAGAGACAGGCAATGGATCAGGATCACAGGCAATGGTTCAGAGTCCGGGTACAAGCAATATATCAAGGCTCAGAATCCAGGGGCAGGCAAAGGGTCATACACAGGTAGTCAAATCCAAGGGTTTTCACCAGCAAAGCCACAGGAGCAGGCTAAGGCACAGGAACACTGAACTATAACCGGCAGGGAGACTAAGCCCTCCCTGCCTAATATATGGGTATAGGACCAATGAGGAGAGGCAGTGAATCAGCCACAGGAGGCTGTAATTAATGATCCGTAACCTGATTTGCGCACGCGCCCGGCTAACTCTAATGCCGGGACTCGACGCTAACTACAAAGCGTGTCGCCCATTGCCTAGGCAATGGCCAGGACGATACCCGGAAGTGTCGTCCCGGTCGTCATAGCGATGGCCGGGACGCAGATGAGAGAGTTGCGGTGACTGGGCACCGCCACGGCTCGTAACACAGTGCCCAGTGGTTAACCGTAGGCTAGGTGGATAGATCACTTCAGTGTTCTTGCTGCTTCTCATCAAGGTACAAGTGCATCTTTTTCACATCTTCCGTGAAAGGTAAGAGCCGAGGCATGTTCCACTTGGACTCCTAAAGAGTTTTCAAGGCAACCGATGAGATCAACTCGTTCCATATCGCCTTGTATATCGTCCTGAAGTTTTGCGTGTTTTCAACTGCAGCAGTACAGCCCTCCATCATGGCTCAGCATTCCACAATGCTCGCTATCTTCTGCTAGCCGTGCCCAACCTTGAGTGCCAGCTACCAGCTTCACAGCGTCTACTACGTGCAGAAAGTTTGATGGGATAGTAAAGTCTTCCATCCTCTCCAAAGGGGTAGCTCTTCTGGCCTGTAACAGTAGCCAGCCCATTTCTCTAAGCTTCTGACGGATGTACTTGTGCCTGCCAACATCTGACCCGACCTGGTTGAAGAGGTAATACCCCATCTGTATGATGCATCAGTCATTTTTGACTGCGAGTAAGACTTTATCCTGGTTCATGTCGCTCAAAAGCTTCCAAAAGCCACCACTTATGGTAGGTGGAACAGACTGAGCAAATGCGTACAGTGCCAGGTGTGGGCTTGTTGCCCCTTTGGTTTAGCTTACATCTCTTCAAGTGTCGCCACAGGTATTTCCTTGTAAACAAGCCTTGGCAGGCTGCACAGTGCATGAAACCTTCAGCATCCCTCTCTTTGTATCAAACATAAATTCCCTGGTGCCACATGTATTGTGTAAAAACATTATGTAAATCAACTTAATCGAATAATATATTTAATAGAATGATTTACTATGTATATATGATCTTGTATGTGGGATCATATGTTCCACCTTGCAAAGGATAGTAAATTCATTTGAAGTATAATCAAAGTTAAAATTGAAATATCCACAGGACTAAGCATATGGGTCTACAATAGCCCAATTCGTTGTGCATCTGATGCTACCAATTCACATACACACTCGTCAGTGACATGTAAATAGAAATCGTCACTTAGAAAACTTTTTCAGATCTGCTTAGACATAGATTGATGTGTGAGTACTCACATATATGGTCATGTCCTTTCAAGGGAGCTCCTATTTGAATGTCTGTTAATCCAGGTCACCACAGTTAGTAAAATAACTCTATCCTCCAACTTCTCTTTTGGATTGTTGCAGCACACAGCCATTTTGGTATTTCCAATATACTTCCTGTCAGATGGAAAGAAAAGCTGAACTTCCAGTTTTCAGCTTATACGCTGGAACGCACGCTGGTTTCCGCGTTCCACAATATATCCATCTCTTTGCCTTGAAGTTTGCACGGGACCAGAACGCCATGTCCTGTGCTTATTACCTCTGCGTTGTGTGCTAAGTTGCCCCTATTGAGAAGATGTGTCAAGTGCATGCACCTTTCTTTCCAGTGCTTGGGGAATTGCACAGTATGGGCTACTTCAGTCTCATTGTGGTGAACATGCTGCATGTGCTGGGCTATTTTTGAGAGGGGATTAAACAGTACAGGCAGAACTACTTTTTGGCATATGTCTTGGAGTCATCACTGTTTCTGGATACTGTTTGAACAGATACCACATTGTCTCTCCGACCCGCTGTGTTTAAAAAGCTGCTGCCAGTAGGTTGGGAATGGACCTGCGTACAACTCATCGCTGGGTACCTACAGTTTGCTCCTCTGTCGGGCAATGGGGCATCACCGCTGGTGTCTGAACCACTCTCCTCTTAAACATCAGGGGCATAGCATACTCATCTCCACTGCTCTCTGGGCTATAATCTAAATCTCCAGTGGACTCTGTCATGCTCCACTGTCCCCACATTACTTTCAGCAGCAGAGGGATGCGACCGTTTCTTTATTCCATTGAGTGTAAAATGCGCGGGACCGCTGCACATGGCATGTGCCTGCTTATGTATGACCTCCAGCGGTGGAACGTGCACACACATTCTCCCCTCCAAATCAGACACACACACTGTTGTTCCAACAAAAGTGACTAGCGGGGACATGCCAGATTTTTATGCTGCGCCTATTAGGAAAGTCCCCTGCATTGATTAGCCTTGGGAAGCTTTGTGAGGACCTCAAGTTTTGTCCCCACTTCAACTCAGGTCCCCACAGTGTTGATGTGTAAACAGGTCAATGACACACACACACACACACACACACTGAGGCCACTGCATATTGAATCAACTATTTTTTATTTCTCTTTATAGTTGTTATCTGGTTCTTTATGTAGAATTTCACAGCAAACCAGTTTTGATATCTCAATATGGATGGCTCAGCCATGATACAGGTGACACAATCATGCTTTACAGTTACCCTGCATGTCAGAATAAACTTAATGATGTGCTCCTCCACAGCTTGGATCTCATGTCTGTCCCAGGTTCTTTTCCACACTATTGTATAGTTCAAAAGCAGCCAAATGTATCCCTAATGTTACCTCTGAACATAAATACAAAGAAAAAAAATAATTCAAAGAAAAAATTGATGCTTAGTTATTGTACTATTGTTTTGTAACATCAAGTAACTTTGGATTCTCTAAATCTTCATTCATGATCCTGTGAATGAGATATGAATAAAAAAAACATAGAAACAAAACGTAGTGCAAACTGTGTAAACTAGAAGATAACTACATCCAGAAAAAAGTTACATATAAATAAATATAGTTGTGGCACGAGCCCGCTACTGGTGAAGCACACGCGAACAACTTCTTCCTTGTTATGGTTCTTTATTGTCAGGATGGTAATAATATTTTGATACCGTATACTTGCACAGCAATTATGGAGACCCTATACGCTTACTATACATAGTCCAGCTCTCTGTCCAGATCAGCCAGCTAGCCCAGCGTTGATCTCCCTGAACAATGAAACAAGCAGGGTTTTATACCTGACACTCCTCCCACAGGCCTAGCTTGATGGGCAGGTGACACACACACCTTTCCTTTAAAAGGAAACACCCATCCCTGGCTCTGTTTAGACTAAGACACACCCTGTCTGTTTGCTGAGAGGAAGCAGCTTTTAAATCATGTAAGTTAACACACTCCAAACTACACATATGTTTTTACCTGGTTTAATCTCCACCTAGGTGCATAACTGTGCCAATGTTTTATTCTGTTTGTATACTTTATCTGCCTCTTGTCAGAAAAATGCCTCCCTTTGTTACATATCCCCTAGCGTCTCCAAGTAGGGGACGCGGACTTCACGAGGAGCGCATATTTTCGTGACAATGCATCTACATTCTTGTGCAGAATCCCAGGTCTATGTTCTACTGAGAACTTAAAAGGTTGCAGTGCCAAGAACCAGCGGGTTACCTTGGCATTTACCTCCCGGTTGCTCTGCACCCATCTCAATGGTGCATGGTCTGTTATGAGGGTGAACTCTCTGCCTAAAAGATAATAGCGCAGAGCTTCTGTAGCCCATTTTATGGCGAGACATTCTTTCTCCACAGTGGCATATTTTTGTTCCCTTGGCAGCAACTTACGACTTAGGTACAGGACAGGATTTTCTACTCCATTCTTCTCCTGTGACAAGACTGCACCTAAGCCAACACCAGAAGCATCAGTTTGGAGGAAGAACCTCCGGGTAAAATCCGGTGCTTGTAGAACTGGAGAGGAACAAAGAGCTAACCGAAGATCAGACCAGGCGGTTTCTGCAGAATCAGACCAAGTTAATCTATCTGGACAACTTTTTTTTAACATGTCCGTAAGTGGAGCAGCTCTAGTGGCGAAGTGGCTTACAAACCGCCTGTAGTAACCTACTAAGCCTAAAAAGGTTCTTAACTGCGACTTTTTTTCTGGTCTTGCCCAATTTTTAACTGCCTCCACTTTGTCTAGCTGGGGTTTTACATGCCCTCGACCAACAATGTACCCCAAATATTTGGCTTCTCTCATGGCTATGGCACATTTCTCTGGGTTAGCTGTTAACCCTGCTGACCTTAATGAAGCTAAGACCGCCTAAACTTTGGCTAAATGTGATCCCCAGTCTGAGGTATAAATCACTATATCGTCCAAGTAAGCAGCTGCATAAGCTGTGTGAGGTCGTAGCAATTTATTCATAGCTCTTTGGAAGGTGGCAGGTGTCCCATGCAACCCAAAGTGTAGAACTTTATATTGATAGAGACCATCAGGGGTGGAAAATGCAGTCTTTGGCTTGGCCGTGGAAGTCAGGGGAACTTGCCAATAACCCTTTGTTAGATCAAGGGTCGTTAAATAATTACTACCAGCAAGATTTTCCACTAGTTCATCCACACGTGGCATCGGATAGGCATCAAACTGCGAAATACTGTTTAGGCGCCTAAAGTCATTGCAGAACCTAATTGTCCCATTGGGTTTCGGGACAAGCACAATGGGACTATTCCATTCACTAGTGGACTCTTCAATTACATCTAACTGGAGCATCTTCTCGACCTCCTTTCTCACGTCCACCCGTCTGGCTTCTGGAATACGATAAGGCTTCTGCTTTACAATGACTCCTGGCGCAGTAACAATGTCGTGTTCGATTAAGGTAGTGCGCCCAGGAATGGAAGAGAAGACATCCCTGTTCTGGCGAATCATTTCTTCAGTCTGTTGTCTCTGCTGAATGGACAAGGCTGGCTCTATGGGCACTTCAGACATTTCAATGGCAGTACTCACTACCTGAGGAGAGGTTTCCTCATCATGCCAGGGTTTAAGGAGGATATATTTGCTCCTCCCTTCTCCTACCTAACTGGCGGACTCTGTAATTGACAGGACCGACAGCCTCTAGAACTTCATATGGACCCTGCCAATGGGCGAAAAATTTGCTTTCCTGGGTAGGAACCAGGACTAGGACCTTGTCCCCAGGCTTGAAAGATCGAACAACAGCACTTTTGTCATAACTTTTCTTCTGTCGTCCCTGAGCCTCTTTTACATGTTGCTGCACAATGGGCCCTATCTTTCCTAGCCTCTCATAAATTTGGGACACAAATTGTACCAGATTTGGCTCCCTGGGACCTTGCTGCTCCCAGCCTTCTTTTAACATATCTAAGATACCCCTGGGCTGTCTCCCAAACAATAACTCAAAGGGACTAAACCCTGTTGAAGCTTGAGGTACCTCACGGATGGCACACATCAAATAGGGAATAAGAGTGTCCCAATCTTTTTTCTCTTGAGCCACTGCTTTCCTGAGCAAGTGCTTTAATGTGCGGTTAAAGCGTTCCACCAAGCCATCTGTTTGTGGATGGTATACAGAGGTGTGAAGCACCGTAACCCCTAGCAACTGGCACATGTCCTTCATCAGTTTAGACATGAATGGTGTACCCTGGTGTGTGAGAATTTCTTTGGGTATTCCCAAGCGTGTAAACATCAATACCAGTTCTTTAGCTATGGTGCTGGACTTTATGTTTCGCAGGGGAATTGCCTCTGGATACCTGGTTGCATAGTCAAGCACCACTAGTATATATTGGTGCCCACATGCTGATTTTTCCAGTGGCCCCACAAGGTCCATAGCTATCAGTTCAAAGGGAACTTGTGCTATTGGTATTGGAATGAGAGGTGCCCTGTACATGGGTTTGGGACAGATTCTCTGACAAATGGGACAGGACCGGCAATACTTTTTCACTGCCATGTGTACACCGGGCCAGTAAAACCTAAGCAGAACTCGTTCCCGTGTTTTATCCTCCCCTAGGTGTCCCCCACAGAAATGTGTATGTACGGCTTTTAACACTAGGGGTACATGGACCTGAGGAACCATTATTTGTTCTACTTTTTCCCCCTGTACAGTAGCAACTCTATACAAGAAATTATTTTTAACAATAAAATATGTTATACCTTCTGCAGGCTGTGCGGCTTTCGCTACCCCATTTACCTCAGTCACACTTTTAAAGGCATGTTCCAAAGTGGCATCATTAAGTTGGTCTCGAGCAAAGTCCTACATAGGAAACAAAATTGGTATTGCGGACCAGTCTGTATCCTCACCAACCAATGCTAGTTTGGACTGTCCATGTTTCCCCACAGGTGGATGCTTTTGTGGAACTCCTGCTGTGACTCCCAGGATGGCATTCCGGTTTGGCGGTTCCCAAAGATCGATGTCCAGATGTTGTGGATTCTTAGGAAATGATGCGATTGGCCTCTCCCCGCCCCCTCCCGCCCTCCAAAATGGCGTGATTCACCGAGAATCGCATTAAATGACGTGATTCTCGGTGAAATCTTGGATCCGGGAGAAATGCCAGCTCCCGCGGGAACCCGGGAAACTGACCCGAATTTCGGGAGTCTCCCGGACTTTCTGGGAGAGTTGGCAAGTATGCTCTATTATAGTAAAATACACAACTATAACAGACAATTGTAAAAAATAAAAGTTATTGCTTGTGTAATACCAAAACGTATTCATCAAAATAAATAAATAAATAAATAATTTGCAGTCAAAGTGTATGGTGTTATCAAAATGGATTCACAGCAGTACACAGAAGACCAGGAGCACCAAGCAGCTGCTGGCACCAGTCATGATGATAGTAATCCCTCTATGTCATCTGGTAAAGCCTATGTAAAAGTGCATAGTGTTTTTAAGTCAGGGAAACAAAAATGTAAAAAAACACCTTTTACCTTGGTCAATAAAAAAAGACCTGTAATCCAGGCAAAGTTATTTGCAGAAAGAAATAGAATTGTCAACATGCCATTCTACACACGCAGTGGCAAAGAAAGAATGAGGCCTTCGCCTTTCTCTATGAGTGCGAGTTTTGCAACTGTCACTGAGGCATCTTCTTGTAAGGTCAGTCATGACCAAGCAAGACCTTGTCATTCAGACTCCAAATGTGGTGTCCAAATACTTTTACGTGTAAAAGCCGAGCTGGAAGAAAACAGTAAGGCATTAGAGGAAAATGTATGTTCAGATTCAGAAATGAGACAACTCCCTGAGGAGAGTCTATCCACAAGTGCTATGTGTAATCGTGACCATTCTAATAGTGTACCTATAAAGAAAGCCTCCTTCAGCATTTCTGCAGATATGTGCCTGAACTGCTCGAGTGTAGCCGGTGATTCACCAATTGAGGATGCCACTTTCAAATTGCAACAGGATGAGGGGGATATTTGTGCAGCCGACGAGGGTGCTAATGAGAATGTTGATGAGGATGATGTTGTTTGTGTAAGTCCTGCACCGGTGGAAGCAGTTCTGGCACGTGATAAGAAGAAGGCCATTGTCTTGCCTGGACATAAGACCAAAAAATCCACTTCGTATGTGTGGAATTATTTTTACCCAAATCCTGACAACAGTTGTCTAGCCATTTGTAGCGTATGTAAAGCCACAGTCAGTCGAGGTAGGGACCTTAACCATCTAGGAACCTCATTCATGTTACGCCATTTGAAGCAAGTTCACAGCAAGCTGTTGTAAAAATCAGAAACTTATGTTAAAAAAGTAACAACAAGCAGTCCATCATCAGCCAGGACCCTTCTCTCACCTACATCCCGACAGCTGCAGTCTACACCCACAACACCATCCTCATCAATATCCTCAGTAGCGATTGGAGTTAGTCCTGCATCCAAGTTGCTAAGGCTAGATGACTCCTCCACTATCCTGGATTCCTCAGAAAAATTATGGAGCTTAGTCCCACTGTTGCTGCTGCTGGGGGTGATCTTCATCCCAGTAGCAGACCAAGAAGAAGACTACTAGCAGTTTGCAACAATTGAATGTTAAACAATCCTTTGCAAGAGGAAGCAAGTATGAAAGCTGTCACCCAGTCGCAAAGCAGATCACAGACGCCATGGCGACTATGCTAGTATTAGATCTGCGTCCAATATCCACTATTAATGCAGCTGGTTTTAGACAGTTACTTGAGGTCTTGTGTCCCCATTACCAAACTCCATCATGACACCATTTCAGTAAAAAAGCTATTCCTCACCTCTACCAGAAGGTTTGTAAAAATGTAATTATTAGACTACAAAATGCCATTCTACCCACTATACACTTAACCCCAGATATGTGGGCAAGCGGATCTGGGCAAACTAAAGATTATATGACTGTGACAGTCCACTGGGTTGGTGATTCGCCTTCACTAGCAAGAATAACAGCAGCATGTACCCAATTACGTCACATTTTTCAGAGGCAGGCTACTCTGTGTATCACCGGCTTCACTAAGAGGCATACAGCTGACAATCTGTTACAAAAACTAAGGGATGTCATTGACACATGACTTATCCCTCTTGGACTCTCCTCAGGATATGTCATTTATGTTAAATTCACCAATATTGTGAGAGAATTACAGATGGGTGAATTACATCACATTCCCTGTTTTGCTCACACAATAAACTTGGTGGTGCAGAGATTTTTAAAAAATGACAGGGACATGCAGGAGATGCTGCCTGTGCCCCGTAAAATATCTGGACATTTCCGGCATTCAGCAACCGCATGTAGGAGATTGCAGCAGCTACAAGAGCAATTTAATTTGCCCTGCCACCAACTGAAGCAAGAGGTGGTGACAACGTGGAATTCCACCTGTATATGCTTCTGTGAATGGAGGAACAGCAAAAAGCCATCCATGCTTACTGCACAAGCCATGACATTGGGAAAGGAGGGGGGGTTTATTGTAGTCAATCGCAGTGGAGAATACTTTCCGTGTTGTGCAAGGTGCTGAAACCATTCGAAGTAGTCACCTGTGAAGTGAGTTCAGACACTGCTAGCTTGAGTCAAGTGATTCCCTTAACTAGAATGTCACGGCTAAGGATAATTATGGATCTCCAGCCTCTACTTAGATGGTGATAGCAGAGGGTGGTGGAGACAGGACACAGTGGAATTGAAGTTCTTAACTTGAGAGCATCACAAGGAACAATAGCACAAACGATGGTAGTGTGTTGCAACTTGATATATTAATAGAAGATACAACAGCAGTTATAATAAAATACAATCGTAATCACAGATGCACTTCAGTTGGTAACCAATGGCAACAGCATGCGAAATAGACAATATAACAGTTCAACGCTAGATGGTAATAGAACACTTGGATCCCACACGAAACACACAGCAGATGAAGGTGAACCAGTGACACAGCTAAAAGTCCGATGAGAATAGTATGTAGACTTGGCTGATCCAGTGTGAGTAACATGAAGATCAGACAATGAGTCCATGATTACGGGAACTTGAAATAGTCCAGTAGGACCAATAGGCTTCAGAAGGAGGTCCCAATCAATATAACGAGAAACACCTATGGACAGGTAGAGACTCTGAAGCAAAAGCAAGCACCAACATAGGTCTTAAAGGGCAAGTCACAACACCAGTACCTAGCTATGGGACCGGCGTGTGACATAGAATAAGTATGTCGGAATTGTAGATCAAGTACTTTATTCGCTTCTCCAGGATCCAAGAGTTATCAAAATCTTGAAATCGGATCACTACATTTTGGCGACTGTGCTTGATCCTCGGTTTAAGAGCTATGTCTTTGTTTCCAACTGACCCAGATCTGAAGAGATGCAAGGAGGTCCTGGTAAACAATATGACAGCTCAAGTGTTACGTGACAGGACGGCATTTCCTCCTTCAGTTTCTCACTCAACTGCTGCTAGGAAAAAACGTAGTTTTCCCAAGAAACCCAAGGATGATGCAGATGATTCAGCATCAAATTTTGACATCTGGTCTGGTCTAAAAGAATTGACCAAAAAACGTGACACCTCTGCCGTAACTCCACCTGATCCTACTATCAGCATCCAAAGGATGGTGGAGGATTAATTTCACGACAGCATAGAAATAGACACATCAGACAGTCCCTTTACATACTGGGAGAAAAAAAAGGGAATTTGGAGACCCATGTACCAACTCGCTTTGCACTGCCTAAGCTGCCCATCCTCCAGTGTGTACTCGGAAACAGTTTTCAGCACAGCCGGGAAGTTGTCAGCGATCGGCTTAGGAGGCTACTTCCTCAAAATGTGGAAAAGATGAAGTTCATAAAAATGAAAAGGCCTTCTCGAGGAAGGCCTTTCCCGCCAATTACATCAAAATACTGAGACTTTTGTAATGGTGGATTCCAGCAGTGATGAATTAATAATGTGTGAGGATGATGTACACATTGATGAGGGTGAAGATGAGGCTGAGGATGATGCCAACAACATCTTTCCACAGTACAGTTCATTAAGAGCACTGTTACCGTAGGTGCCTTAAGCCCATTGTTACCTTGTTTTGTGGGGGCCCAAACAAACCAAGCACTTCAGCCACAAGGAGTGGCTATTTTGTGGCTGAAGTGATAGCTTGTTAAAGTGTGCATGTACTTTTTAAGATCCAACATGAGGGTGGGTGGGAATGCCCAAGGACAATTCCATCTTGCACCACTTTTCTTTTCTGCCACTGCTGTGTGCCAATGTGTCCTAGATGTGCTTGGAACTGCCGTGTGTTTGAGTCATTGCTCTGTCGCTTAGCATCAAGCCAGGTCACTGCAGTATTTGTCCAAAAGTTTATGAAAATAATATTCTGACCTGTGAGGTGGTGAAAATTGACTGCAAATTACTTGAAATTATTGTTATTGATATTAATAATAATGTAGGAACAAAAAAATTCTGTGATTTTACCATATTTTAGGAGTTTTTCTAAAAAACACAGATCCAATACCAAAACCAAAACCAGTTCACGTGGGTCAGTGAGAATCTCTAGTTGACATGCATTTTCCTGTAAAAGTGCACTTGGAAAGCTGGAGAGAACTGATTATCAGCACTTCCTGAAAACAATCCAACTTCTTTTGCAGGGACGTCAATTCTGTAATTCTGTGTTCTCAATGTTGAAAAGGGAATGATTCCTTAAATACATCTTCTACAACCCTTGGATTTTATTTAATAATCTCGGCTGCAAAATAAAATATCATTTTAAACTGTTGATACACAAGTATTTATGTACATTCTGCAAATGTAGCGACTTATGTAATATTCATGTGTCTATCCCACGCTCAGCAAGGAAAAGCCCCAATCTGTCCACAGGCATCCCAGAAATGTTTTTTTGTGGTCAAAAATCCATGCACATAGTTCCCCTATGCTAAATCTCTATAGGAGAAGCATTGAGTTCTTACCCTTTATAGATGACTAAGCACAGGGCCCTTACCACACTAGCCAACAATCTATTCTTTTCTTCTCTAATCTTTCCACAATTGACAGTGCCCAAACCCAGACAGTCCAGCCTTCTCCATGGCAAACAATGCCTGGCCCAATCCAATCCTTCACTACACCTTAGGATATTGACAGAGCCTTGTTTTGGGCCATTAACCTGCCTCTCCAGCAGGGGGGAGAGTGGAAAAAACAAGGTGGTTAAAAAAAACTCTTTAGAGGGTCCTCAATCTACTATTGTGCCTAGACTGGAAGTCACAACTTATGATTTGCTGGTTTGTGCCTAGATTTGGGTACTGCTTTTTGGAAAGCAAGAGCCTAGAAATGAATCATCAGTTGAAATCATAGGGCCAAGGAACTGCCAAATGCAGGAGTACCCTATGGCTTAGAGATACTTGCATTGCGTGGCAGTGGATGAGACATTAATCCCTGGATTTTAGATAGCTGTATTCTGGCCATAGCAGACTAGGAGCTTTGTCTTTTTAGATTTGCTCAGGGTACTATCCATGGCCTTTGGTTTCTAGGATTATAGATTATTTGGTCTTGTCCCCTACCCTGGTAGGTTATTAGGGATCTAGAGTCTGAGCACCAAGAGAGGGATTAACATTGTCAACTTCCCTGCACTCATAAAAGTGATCAATGATCAACAAAGTCTCGCTTCTTCATACTCTTCCTCCTGGACCTCTCTGTTGTGTTCAACACTATCGATCACCTTCTGTTCTTGCATATCCTTCACTCCATTGACTTTCATGATATATTTATTTTCTGGTTCAGTACCTACTTATCAAACCATTCCATTTGTGTCTACTTCTGGTACATCCTCTCCTCCACCTCCACTGTTGGTGTCCCACAAGACTATGTTCTCGGTCCTCTGTTTTTCTCACTGTACACCTCTTCACTTTGGGAACTAATTTACTTATTCAGCCTCCAGTATCACCTTTCCCTTTCTGTACTATCTTGTGTATTCAACTGTCTATCTGCTGTCTCCACATGGATGTCCCAACACTTCCTAAACTCATGGGTCTGATTCAGTAAGGAGCGTAAATGTCGATACATGCCATATTTTGGGTATAATCAGACTGCGCATGACCAGAACTGGAGCATATGCTAGAGAACTGTTATGTCTTACTGGAGACAACTACGAAACGGTATTGGCACTGGCCTTCCCATGGCGCGGAGTCTAATGGACCCCCCGGTCTTCTCCAAGAACCGCCGCAAGGCGCGATGGTTTTAGCTGCCGGAGGCCTGCAGGTCATGGCCCCTAGGTTAGCCCACTGGCGTGGTAGAGAGATAGTAGTAGGGTGAATGACTCTGGGAACACTGTGAAAGGCCTCGTCTAGCTGGATATTAAACAGCTTAACTGTAAGAAGTAGGAAGCCAGACATACCTTGCTGTCTAGTAGAGAGGCACAACTAGATAAACACGAGAGGAGTCAGGAACTGTAGCCGGTTCGGTGTCACAGTTCTGAGTTCCTAGTCCCTGTCTCCAGTTCCAACTCATTCTGTTCTGAGTTTCCGTGTGTTTCCTATCTGAGTTCTTATTAATCGATTCCAGTCCCATGTCCCTGGCTACTGTAGCCGGGATTGAGTTCCCATGAACAGTTCCAGTCAGTTATTACACTGGATTCCAATCCAGTAATCCAGTACTCAGGCCCAGACTCCGGTCCTTAGACTCCTATACTGCTTGTGCTACTCTGAGCACCCTAGATGAGCAGAGAGATCATCAAGGCCTCTAGGCTCTGTTTCAGTCCTTCTCCAGCTAGACCCACGGATCCCGGATTGGATTTCAGAAATACAGATGACCATACCACACTCAAAGTACTAAATATGCATATCTATCTCAAGCATATGCAACCTATTAGTTTGGATCCCAAGTGGGCTCCATGAATCTTTTCTTGTAAAGCATGCTATACACTCTATTGGTAACCAACTATTTTAAATAAATTACACATTTTCAGTATCAGAACCCAGAGTTGAAGAGTAAGGAAAGTCATCGCTGGGACAGCCTCCTATCGGAAGCCCTGTCGCGGGATGTTTTTTTAATCGGTAGGGTACATAGTTCCGACACTGTAAATGTCGGCACTTAACCTGCCTTGTATAGACAGGGGGACAATGTCGCCAGTGTGATGCTGACATTCGAAGACTAATGCCGCTGGGTCCTGCAACTTTACCCTGAACTCGCCGGCATTGGTCTCTTAATGTCGGCATTGTGATTGGCGACATTGTCAATGTTGCCAATCACACTGACGACATTGTCCACCTGTTTACACAATGCAAGTGTTGGTTAAGTGCCGACATTTACAGTGTCAGAATAATGACAGCCACCGCTTTTAACAAATGGCTGTAAAATATCATCCTTTATCAGTGTGATAAGGGATGATATTTAACGTGGGGGCATATGTGGCCATTAATAAGTAGGCCCCTACGGGAGAGGAAGCACAACACTCCATCAGAGAGCACTAACTGCAGATAGACAATGCAGCAACCATGCTCGAAAAGACATCTTGGTTAAGAATATTCTTTTTACTTACAAGTACAATGTATGATAAAAGTTCATAAAGACAAGGACAGCATAATAAAAGCATTTCAATTTTAATAAGACTAAGACGCTGTCTATTTAAACATTGATGAAAATACAGCAACCTAAAATGATGGTGAACTTTAGAATAACCTCTTATTGAAATAGGACTGAACCTGTGAATTAATTAAACAAAAGGGGTTTAAAGCGTAGTGGATTGTTTCTGACAGTTCGCTTGACCCAATCAATCTCTTATTTGCTCTGTAGAAAGTTTAAAAAAATACACCGCTCTTATTGTTACTTGCTAGATTTACGTTTAATGATATGATTCATATGCGAGATGTTTCTATTTGAAATGTATTGAACATGTCCTGATTTTTTACCATTGATAGAAAAAAAATATTAATTTTTACAGGATGCTCCTTATTTCCGTGTTGTTGTCAGGAGGTAATCAGAATTGTGCGCACAAAGTTTAGAACAACTGTACAAATAAATCAGTTCAGAAATACCCCCATCTTCCATCTGCCACTCAGGAGCACCTATAACATATTAACACTAGAGTAAAGTCCTTTGCGGCAAAAACTTTCCTTGTACATTTGATAGAATATTGCAGTGGCATAGGGAATCCGCTATTCCCAAAGGAGTATTTTATACCCCCTCTTAAAGGAAGCGCATCCCTCCCGTTTCTGAATGAGCATTTTATGAGACTGTTTTCATTTGGTCAAAAGCACTATAGCTATGATTGCAGAATTATAATTATATGAGAAAAATTGCTATATTAAACCTTTGACTAGAGATAGTCAAAACCAAACATTGAAAGTAGTGTTGAGCTTAATATGAAGTGGTCATTTCTATGCACCATAGGCAAACCGAAGGGGGGTTCCTAGTGCCTGGAAACCCCCCTCCAAGCCTGGGGCACTGTATAATTGAGTTGACTGGACCCTGCCCCCACTTCACACGGCTCTGCTTGAAAAGGGAGAGCTGCGTGCACCTAACAGTAGTGCAGGCAGCATTGCCCACGTATATTATGGGGATAGGAAGAGTTGGAGAGCAGCCAAGCACTGTCTAAAATTATAGCCACACCCCCAATGCATGCTGGTCACGCCCACTGGCGGCGTGGTTTGGAAACCCCCCTCTACAAATCCTGCGTTTGCCCCTGGCCTCCCCACAGTTTCTGTTCACTGGCTTTGTATAATTGGGCTTAACCTTGAAAGAAATGGGTATGTATTTTGGATTTGGGTGTGGTTTGGATGAATTGGCAGCATGGCCTAATTTGTACCATCATTCCAAGCTGGACTGCTGGGAGGGATGGATTTTATGTAAAAGTTGCTTTAATTTATTCGCTGAATTGGAGTTAGCCCTTAAATAGACTTTTAAAATACATTAAATAATTCTGTATATGTTTGTGTCCATGTACCCTCATCATAGAGAACACTGCCAGACCTCCTCTATATGTCCTTACACACTAATAGACCTACTGACATTTTAGGCACACAAAAGCAGAGACAGATTAAGGTTCTGTTTGCTTTTGTGAGCATCAGTTCATGAAAGACAAGTACTGTCTTGTGCTACATCGTTCTGCACGCCATCATCATTTAATTACACTAGTTAACAGCACTTATAGAATATTGCGCTACTTTTCATGTTAACAGATCACTCTTTTTTTTTTTTTTATAATTACATGAATTTAGCCCTTAGACCCATGACACAAATGTACTGATGGTGTTATTTTCATTTTTCCAGAACAGAACGTGCATAGGTCAGCAACAATGACATCTAATGTTTGACCCAGTTATTCAAAACAAGATTTGGCCCTTGAGAATGGGAGAGGAGAAGAAAGGACAAAGGGATTCATTGTTCTTTAAATCAGAGCTGCTGAATATCACATGGAACTGAACAGAAAATCAATCCAGGGAACAAGTACAGATTATTATCTCTACAGCCAGCAATTCTGTATAACATGTATGTATTTAGCATAAATAAGTTATGTAGTAAATTACTGTTGCATTAAGAAAGGTAAGCAGTACTTTACCATAAACATTTTTAAATGTGTCTGGCTGTGAATAACTTTTTAACACGTGTAACTTCAGCATATTGAGCATGAGTGGCTTTTATTATACTGTCATCTAAAGTATAGTAGACTTGAATGCCATGTGCTTATATATTAGAAGGCTGGGCCACCGTTAAAAGCATACTTGCCAACTCTCCCGGAAAGTCCGAGAGACTCCCGAAATTCGGGTCAGTCTCCCAGGCTCCCGGGCGAGCTGGCATTTCTCCCGGATCCTGAATATCACAGAGAATCGCGTCATTTTACGCGATTCTCGGTGAATCACGCCATTTTGGAGGGCGGGAGGGGGCGGGGCAAGACCAATCATGTCATTTTGGCCCGCCCCCCCATGCAAATTACGGTTCGCGGGGGACGGGGCCCCCTCCCGCTCTCCAGTCACGCCCCCTCCCCGGAAACTTTGTTTCCGGGAGTTGGCAAGTATGGTTAAAAGAAGTTAAGTGGCTTGGTGGAATACTTTAACCGCACATTAAAGCACATGCTCAGGAAAGCAGTGGCTCAAGAGAAAAAGATTGGGACACTCTTATTCCCTATTTGATGTTTGCCATCTGTGAGGTACCTCAAGCTTCAACAGGGTTTAGTCCCTTTGAGTTATTGTTTGGGAGACAGCCCAGGGGTATCTTGGATGTGTTAAAAGAAGGGTGGGAGCAGCAAGGTCCCAGGGAGCCAAATCTGGTACAATTTGTGTCCCAAATGTATGAGAGGCTAGGAAAGATAGGGCCTATTGTGCGGCAACATGTAAAAGAGGCTCAGGAACGACAGAGAAAAAGTAATGATAAAAGTGCTGTTGTTCGATCTTTCAGGCCTGGGGACAAGGTAATAGTCCTGGTTCCCACCCAGGAAAGTAAACTTTTCGCCCATTGGCAGGGTCCATATGAAGTTGTAGAGGCTGTCGGTCCTGTCAATTACAGAGTCCGCCAGTTAGGTAGGAGAAGGGAGGAGCAAATATATCATGTGAACCTCCTTAAACCTTGGCATGATGAGGAAACCTCTCCTCAGGTAGTGAGTACTGCCATTGAAAAGTCTGAAGTGCCCATAGAGCCAGCTTTGTCCATTCAGCAGAGACAACAGACTGAAAAAATGATTCGCCAGAACAGGGATGTCTTCTCTTCCATTCCTGGGCACACTACCTTAATTGAACACGACATTGTCACTGCGCCAGGAGTCATTGTAAAGCAGAAGCCTTATCGTATTCCAGAAGCCAGATGGGTGGACGTGAGAAAGGAGATCGAGAAGATGCTCCAGTTAGATGTGATTGAAGAGTCCACTAGTGAGTGGAATAGTCCCATTGTGCTTGTCCCAAAATCCAATGGGACAATTAGGTTCTGCAATGACTTTAGGCGCCTAAACAGTATGTCGCAGTTTGATGCCTAGCCGATGCCACGTGTGGATGAACTGGTGGAAAATCTTGCTGGTAGCAATTATTTGACATCCCTTGATCTAACAAAGGGCTCTTGGCAAGTTCCCCTGACTTTCACGGCCAAGCCAAAGACTACATTTTCCACCCCTGATGGTCTCTATCAATATAAAGTCATACACTTTGGGTTGCATGGGGCACCTGCCACCTTCCAAATTGCTACGACCTCACACAGCTTATGCAGCCACTTACCTGGACGATATAGTGATTTATACCCCAGACTGGGGATCACATTTAGCCAAAGTTGAGGCGGTCTTAGCTTCATTAAGGTCAGCAGGGTTAACAGCTAACCCAGAGAAATGTGCCATAGCCATGAAAGAAGCCAAATATTTGGGGTACGTTGTTGGTCGAGGGCGTATAAAAACCCCAGCTAGACGAAGTGGAGGCAGTCAAAAATTGGGAAAGACCAGAAACAAAGTCGCAGTTAAGAACCTTTTTAGGCTTCCTAGGTTACTACAGGCGGTTTGTATGCCACTTCGCCACTAGAGCTCCACTTATGGACATGTTAAAAAAAAGTTGTCCAGATAGATTAACCTGGTCTGATTCTGCAGAAAACGCCTGGTCTGATCTTCGGTTAGCTCTTTGTTCCTCTCCAGTTCTACAAGCACCGGATTTTACCCGGAGGTTCTTCCTCCAAACTGATGATTCTGGTGTTGGCTTAGGTGCAGTCTTGTCACAGGAGAAGAAAGTAGTAGAAAATCCTGTCCTGTACCTAAGTCGTAAGTTGCTTCCAAGGTAACAAAATATGCCACTGTGGAGAAAGAATGTCTCGCCATAAAATGGGCTACAGAAGATCTATGCTATTATCTCCTAAGCAGAGAGTTCACCTTAAAAACAGACCATGCACCATTGAGATGGATGCAGAACAACCGGGAGGTAAATGCCAAGGTAACCCGCTGGTTCTTGGCACTGCAACCTTTCAAGTTCTCAGTAGAACATAGACATGGGATTCTGCACAAGAATGCAGATGCATTGTCACGAAAATATGCGCTCCTCGCGAAGTCCGCGTCCCCCTACTTGGAGACGCAAGCGGGAGGGATATGTAACAAAGCGAGGCATTTATCTGACAAGATGCAGAGAAAACATACAAGCAGAATAAAACATTGGCGCAGTTATGCACCTAGGTTGAGATTAAACCAGGTAAAAACTTATGTGTAGTTTAAAGTTTTGTTAACTTACATGATTTCCTCTCAGCAAACAGACAGGGTGTGTCTGTTAGTGCAAACAGAGGCAATGATGGGCATTTTCTCTTAAAGAGACGGTGGGTGTGTCACCTGCCCATCAAGCTAGGGCTGGGGGAGGAGTATCATGCATAAAAGCTTGTTTGTGTCATTTGTGCACTGAGACCAACGCTGGGGAAGCTGGCTGGTCTTGAGAGAGCTGAGCAATGTCTAGCTAGCGTTTAGGGTCTCCAAGAATTGCTGTGAAATCTGTACGGTGTCAAAATATTTACCATCCTAACAATAAAACTACATGAAAAGGAAGAAGTTGTTTGCGTGTGCTTCAGCAGTAGCGGGCTCTTGCCACAATATATATATATATATATATATATATATATATATATATATATATATATATACATATATATATGCATCATCACATTTATATAGCGCCAGCAGATTCCATGGCACTTTACAATTGGGAACAAACAGTAATAGAACAATACTGGCTAATACATACATACAGAGAAGTAAGAGGGCCCTGCTTGCAAGCTTACAATCTATGGGACAATGGTTTGATACACAGGGGTAAGTGCTACATCATATTAAATATTTGTCCAGTTAGAATGCAAAGGAGAATGCAAAGGTTACAAAGTATTTAGTGGGCTGTATGCTCTGTCACACAACTATGTAGGTCAGAGGGTTTTGTCTTGCGCTAGCTGTGTAGAGGGTGGTAATAGGGTAACCTAGGAAGATTAAGACGGTGTCAAAGGAATATTATAAACTTCCCTGAAGAGGTGGGTTTTCAGAGAACGCTTGAAGGTTTGAAGACTAGAGAAAAGTCTTATTGTGCGAGGGAGGGAATTCCACAAAGTGGGTGCAGCACGAAAAAAGTCCTGTAACCGAGAATGGGAGGAAGTGATGAGAATGTAAGAGAGACGCAGATCTTATGCAGAACGGAGGTGTCGAGTTGGGAGATATTTTGAGACAAGTGAGGAGATGTATGTCAGTGCAATTTTGTTGATGGCCTTGTATGTTAGTAGAAGAATTTTATATTGCATTAGTTGATAAACAGGCAACCAATGTAGAAACAGAATGACTCAGCAGACAAAAATGATTTGCAAGGAAAATCAATCTAGTCACTGCATGCAAAAAAGATTGTAGGGGCTTGAGTCTGATTTTGGGAAGACCAGTAAGGAGGGAATTACAATAGTCTATGCCGGAGATGAGTGCATAAATTAAAGTTTATGCAATGTCTTATGTGAAATATGTATGTATTCTGTAAATGTTTCTTAGAAGTATGCAGCATGATGTGTGTATATATATATAGAGTTGATGTGGGGAGCAAAGGATAGTTGTGAGCCAAGCATTACAACTAGGCAGCGAGCTTGCGGGGTGGGATTTATGGTCATGTTGTCAATAGAAATAGAAATGTTAGGCAGGAATCTTCTATTGTTGGGTGGGAATATTGTTTTTGAAAGATTGAGTTTGAGTTGTTGAAAGGACATCCAATATGAAATGGCATCATTCGCATAGAGATTATACTGAAATCCAAAGAAGGGTATTAGTTTTCCAAGAGAAGTGGTGTAGATAGAGAATAGCAGAGGACCTGGGACTGAGCCTTGTGGTCCTTCAACTGATAAAGGAAGCAGAGAAATTAACTCTGACAGAGCGATTAGATAGGTAGGATAAGAACCAGGATAGGGCAGTGCCTTGTAGACCTAGATATTGTAGCTTCTGTATGAGGAGCGAGTGGTCAACAATGTTGAATGCAGTAGAGCGATCCAGGAGAGTTAGAAGAGAGTAATCACCTTTAGTGTTAGCTGTGATCAGATCATTGACAACTTTGGACATCACAGTCTCTGTGGAGTGTTAAGAGCGAAAGCCTGATTGAAGAGGATTTAATAGGTTGTTTGCAGAAAGAAAATATGTGAGGCGAGTGTAGGCAATTCCCTTGAGAAGTTTGGAGGGGCATGGGAGCTGAGAGATGGGGCGGTTATTTGAGTAAGAATTTGGGTCAGAATTTTTTTTTTCTTAGAATATTAGTAATCACTGCGTGTTTGAATAGTGATGGAAAGATACTAGTAAAGAGAGATAGTTTACAGATTTTAGTTAGAGGTGGAATGACCACGAGACAAGGATCAATTTGTGAGGGTATGGCATCAAGAGGACAGGAGGTAGAGTAGGAAGATAAGAAGAGAGTAGAAACTTCTTCATTTGTGGGATCAAATGAAGAGAGTGTGTCAGAGGATGCTGGGAAGGAATTGAGCTGATTGCTAGTCGAGGGAGATTATAACATTTCAAGTCTGATTTTATCAATTTTGTCCTTGAAATAGGAAGCAAGATCCTGGGCACTGATGGTAGTCAGAGTGTTTGTGGT
Source organism: Mixophyes fleayi (assembly GCF_038048845.1). NCBI lineage: Eukaryota > Metazoa > Chordata > Amphibia > Anura > Limnodynastidae > Mixophyes > Mixophyes fleayi. Next base: position 80,083,071 of record NC_134410.1, read on the forward strand.
GAGGGGGATTGAGAAGATATTTAAATGTGTTAAAAAGGTGTTTGGGGTTAGAAGCCTGAGCATAGATGAGAGATTGGAAGTATAATTGTTTTTGCAGTGTCCAGAGCATTTTGGTAGGAGTGGTTTATAGCAGTATATATATATATATATATATATATATATATATATATATCTATCTGAGAAACCCAGTCTAACTTAGGTCAAGTACAATTGTGAATGGATGCAAACTGGGAAAAAGAAACCTGAGAAAGCTGGATTATTTGCAGATGGTCAGGGGTAGGTATAAATAGAATTAGATGATGATGATGATGATGATAATGGCGATCTCCGGCACTAGTAAATCACTCGTAATTGTCTGATTGCAATTGCACCGCTGAAGTAGATTGTCGCTTTCTTTTCGATATATATGCTCGGGCATATGTTATGCTTTTGCCTGTGCAAGCAAAAAATTTTTGATGTTTTACACAAGAAGAGGAGTTGTTTCTGCTGTATTACAGAGATTTTTTATGTTTTATTGATGCTTAATAGCGAATATGTTTGTTGCACATAAAACAAATGGATAAAAACGTGGATGCAAGTTGGACATTAGTGTCTGTGACGTGTGCCTGGCATAAAACAGGTGCATATGCTACTGGTACATAGCTGCATGAATCTGAAGATGTGTACAATTCAACATAATATTATTATTTAAAACCATCAGGCATTTTTATGACTGATGGTTTTTAACATAATTTACACCCATTTTGCATTCATCTGTTCATCAGCCCTAGAGGGATCATAGAGCAACAATAGCAATATAGTTACCATAAGCTTATGCTTGGATAAAGCAGTCATGCTTTTAGTAGTTGTTAGTGCTGCCAATAATTCCCTTCCATCCAATATCAAAAACATCAGTGTGCCTGCAATATATAGTGAACCGCACTCTATGGAACCTCAGTTAATCTGTTAAAAAGTGTTTCATTTATTATTTTTTCTATTTATTTACAGACACATTTAGCTCAAGAAAAATTGAGACCATTTAGTTAGTGTGCTAAGCCCGAAACTCTTGAGTCGAGTATGATTGTGTTAGCTAATTTGGTTTCTGTTTCAGCACTGAACACTGCCACCTCTCCTGTTTCTGTGTGAACTATGACACAGAAACAGGAGAGGTGGCAGTGTTCAGTGCTGAAACAGAAATTCTAATAATAAGGCTGTCAGTGTTCTTAAATGTCTTCAGTGACATTCTGCTGTGCCATAGCTCACCCAGAAACAGGAGAGGTGGCAGTGTTCAGTGCTGAAACAGAAATTCTAATAATAGGACTGTCAGTGTTCTTATAAAAGTCTCCAGTGACATTCTACTATGTCATAGCTCACCCAAAATCAGGAGAGGTGGCAGTGTTCAATGCTGAAACAGAAATTCTAATAATTGGACTGCAAGTTGCTAAGGCTAGATGACTCCTCCCCTATCCAGGATTCCTTAGAAGAATTCTTGAGCATTAGGTCTGCTGCTGCTGGGAGTGCATCTTCATCCCAGAAGCAAACCAAGAAGAAGATTACTAGTAGTTTACAACAATTGACTGTTAAACAATCCTTTGCAAGAGGAAGCAAGTATGAAAGCTGTCACCCAGTTGCAAAGCGGATCACAGATGCCATGGCGCCTATGCTAGTATTAGATCTGCGTCCAATATCCACTATTAATGCAGCTGGTTTTAGACAATTATTTGAGGTCTTGTGTCCCCATTACCAAATTCTATTACAACACCATTTTATTAAAAAAGCTATTCCTCACCTGTACAAGAAGGTTCGTAAAAATGTAATTATTGGGCTACAAAATGCCATTCTACCCACTGTACACTTAACCACATATATGTGGACAAGCGGAACTGGGCAAACTAAAGATTATATGATTGTGACAGCACCCTGGGTTGGTGATTCGCCCTTACCAGCAGGAACAGTAGCAGCATATACCCAAGTACGTCACATTTGTCAGAGGCCCTTGCACCACTTTTCTTTTCTGCCACTGATGTGTGGCAATGTTTCCTAGATGTGCTATGAACTGCTGTGTGTTTGTGTTGTTGCTCTGTTGCTTAGTATGAAGAAAGCTCACTGCAGTCTTTGTCCGAAAGTGTATGAAAATATATTGTGACCTGTGAGGTATTCAAAATTTACTGGAAATGACTGGAAATTAGTGTTATGAGGTTGAGGTTAATAATAATGTAGGAACAAAAATAGAGCAAAATTATGTGATTTTAGCATATTTTAGCTATTTTTCTAAAAAATACAGATCCACAACCAAAATCAAAACACGCGAGGGCGGTTTTACCAAAACCAAAAAATAAAACACGAACTTAATCCAGATCCAAAACCAAAACCAAAACACAGGGGTCAGTGAACATCTCTACAAAATACACATGGATAGTTTAAGGCACAGGAATGTTCTGTACACAGAAGCCTGTTGATCAGGCAATGAATATGGTTAATGATCAGAATATAAAAGGAGAACATTTGACATCACTGATGAGAAATGTGATTTTGCTAAGCGGACGCCATCTTGTTGCCTTATAGCCATTTTGTTCTGTTATAGCTTAAATTCAATTAGATGCACCTGTTTTGTAGGAGTAATTCATTATTTGCAAGACTATGCTTATAACCTTGAACATACCAGACAGGAGATAAGCCAGCCCCCCTCCTAGGGAGTTCTAGTGTGGATAATGAGAGAATATACTAACATCTGTGTGAAGGGAACATGAGTGGTTAAAACCTTTTGGGGCGTAGTTTTCTGCAATATGTGATTTTTGCTATATAGATAGGAACTTGTAACTAATAAAGCAGAGTTTATTGTACATTCAAACCATGCAGTGTATTTAATTCTCTCCAGCTGATGAGCTCATAACTGATAATCTGACACTTACAGGTGAACAATCTGATATAGATTCGACACTGAACAACTCTTGGACATGTACACACACTTTACAAAAAGGCAGAGCCGTAACGAGGCCGGTGCGGGCGGTGCCGCCGCCCCGGGCGCAGTCCCAAGGGGGCGCAATGGCCGCCCGCACCTGCCTCTGTGTGAGGAGTGAAAAAAAATAAAAATTAAACAGACCTCAGATTCAGACTGCCGGCCGCCCGGCGCATCCAAAATGGCGGCCGGCACCCGGCTCCACCCCCTTCTGAACTCTGCCCTCTGCCTCATGACGTTGCTAGGCAACAGAGGAGCAGAGAACCAGAGAGGAGCCAGGCAGCGACGGCTAGACAGGAAGAAAGAGGAAAAAAGTAAGTTTAAAAGCAGGGGAAAGGGGATGTGTGTTGCTATTATGGAGGGAGGGGAGGGGGGGGATGTGAGCTGCTATTATGGAGGGAGGGGAGGGGAGGGGGGGATGTGAGCTGCTATTATGGAGGGAGGGGAGGGGAGGGGGGGATGTGAGCTGCTATTATGGAGGGGAGGGGGGGATGTGAGCTGCTATTATGGAGGGAGGTGGGCATGTGAGTTGCTATTATGGAGGGAGGGGGGCATGTAAGCTGCTATTATGGAGGGAGGGGATGTGAGCTGCTATTAAGGAGGGGGGATGTGAGCTGCTATTAGGGAGGGGGGGTGTGCTGCTATTATGGAGGGGAGGAATGTGTGCTGCATCTTGCTATTATGGAGGGGAGATGCTGCTATGCTTTATGAGGGAAGGGGGAGTATGCTGCCATAATGTGTGAGGGAAGGGGGGGATGTATTAATGTGTGATATGAGGGTAGGGAGGTTAGGTGTCTTAGTACATGGGTGGGAGGTAGGCTATTAATTTAATGGTGACGTTTAGGTGGGGGCTAATTATTTAATGGGTACTATTTTATTTGTGGGGTGCTGGTGGGTCAATTAAATTTATTGTTGGGGCTTTTTATTTTAATGGTAGGGTCTATTAATTTCAGGTTAGGTATTTATCTGTTTTGCAGTCACAAGAATGCTCTCTGTATTGTATGGTGGTCATAGGAATGCTCTCTGTATAGTATGGCAGTCATAGGAATGCTCTCTGTATAGTATGGCGGTCATAGGAATGCTCTCTGTATAGTATGGCGGTCATAGGAATGCTCTCTGTATAGTATGGCAGTCATAGGAATGCTCTCTGTATAGTATGGCGGTCATAGGAATGCTCTCTGTATAGTATGGCGGTCATAGGAATGCTTTCTGTATAGTATGGCGGTCATAGGAATGCTCTCTGTATTGTATGGCGGTCACAGGAATGCTCTCTGTATAGTATGGCGGTCACAGGAATGCTCTCTGTATTGTATGGTGGTCACAGGAATGCTCTCTGTATAGTATGGCGGTCATAGGAATGCTCTCTGTATTGTATGGTGGCCACAGGAATACTCTCTGTAAGGTATGGCGGACACTAGGAGGCTCTTTATATTGTATGTGTGTATGTGTGTGTGTATGTATGTATATATATATATATATATATATATATATATATATATTCATTTCGTGCGATGGTGATAAGGGGGCACGATGGGATAAAGTTGGCTCCATGGCACGGTGTGATAAAGGAGAAACTGTGATGAAGGGGCAGTGTGATACAGATGGTACTGTTACATTTGTTTTAATTTGTTTCAGTGAGTTTTATTTCAATAACCAATTCATTTGTTATACAGCTAGCATGTGATAGCTGCATTTAAAGTACTTTGATCTATGGAGGCTCATTACATAAAGATCCTTACAAAGCCAGACCGTGGAGAATGGGGAGGGAGGTGGTTTCAGTGCGGTCTAGAACTTGTAAAGAGCTAGCTACGCCCCCCACAGTAGGTTGACCACGCCCACTCGACAATTGACACTCCCACTTAGATGGGGGGCGCCGCTTCCCTATCTCGCCCAGGGCACTAAAATGGCTAGTTACGGCACTGCAAAAAGGCACCCAGATATTGCATCTATAAATTTCAGGTAGAGAATCATGTGTGCACAAAACAAGGTTCTCTGGTATTCTCAAATATGTGTGTGCAAGCCTTCCCAGGAGGAGGAGAAGATACCAGCTCACCTGTGCAGTGAGCAGAATCATACACAAGTATGGTGCCAAAGAATAGTTTAAACAAGTGCATTCCTATTCTTTTACCTGTATATAACCCCATTAGGTCACTGTCCTAAAGATACGGGAGAAACTTCAATGCTCTGTAATGGAGGGGGGAAGGGCGGGTACTATTTAACAGTGCTTCAGTGCAGTATCAGTAGGACATTTAACAATATATTTTACCTTTAGGGTAATTGCAATTCTATAAATAAGCACCCTGCGCTATTTCTTTTAAATAAATTTATACCATAAGTTACTTATAAGTGATCCAGTCACAGGTTCACTTTCACAAGATGTAAAGATTGTGGCCCTTTTCTGTTTGTAATGTTGACACACCAATGTTAGCGCATGATAGTTTTGGGATGAGATCCCCTGTTAGTGGATGTACGCTGGTTTCGCCAGTTCCCATGTTTATCTGGTTGTATCAGCTTGGTAGCTGTCCCGCAGTGCTCTTTCTCCGCCACAAAGTTTATTTAAAAAGTTACTTTAATTAATAAAATCTGTCCTCCATTTTTCCCCAACCTTATACATGTGTCTGTGTTTTTATTTTAGTTAAGTTGGTAAGCTGTAATGGTGTTGTGAAGGTGAGCCATTCATGATGAGTACATACACACGCTAATGCTGTATGACATTTGGGTTTTGTAGACAATATTGCTCCTCACCCTCATTTCCGTCCGCATATAAATTACTGACTGCACCACCAGAAATATAATTGCTATAGTATGACTATTGCCTCAATCACCCTTGCGTGTTGGCTCATCAATTTGTCTCCACAGCTTACACATATTCTCCATTGTTTGCAATTGTTTTGGATGAGAATAATAAATACCTTTTTTTTAAAAATTTAGGATTTTGCATTACTTAGTCATTAATGGTCATTGCCAAGCATAGCCCCAGATCAGTTACATCTATATGGAAGATAATATATTAGATGAAGTAGTGATGTAGCAGTGATGTAGTACATTATTATGACTAACATTTTAAGAGCATTTATTGCACTGTACTGTGTAATCTAACTATAATTAATTTATAGAACGCCTCGACTATTGTTAGGTATAGTAAATGACCTGGAAATTTGTGATACTTATGAAAGGCAGAAATGATGTTTGAGCCATTGTCACATGTCAAGGATTACAATGTAAGGATAAGCAGTGATTTATCAAGTGTTTGTGCCACTGGGGAAAGCTCAGTATTTTCATAAGGATGGATTCCAACATTTTCTTTCAACAAAGTATTCATATTGTATGTCCAAATACATATAATATGCATTATGCATAACAATAATTATATATACTGCGTGTGTATATGTATGTGAAAAAAAAATAATAAAATATATATATATATATATATATATATATATATAAAATAGTATAATTAGGAGGCACTCACAGGACTTTTCCAGATTATTAAAGTGTTTATTCCATTAAAAATTGGTCAACGTTTCGGGCCCCACACAGCCCTTTATCAAGACTGCCTCCTAATTATACTATTTTTTACATTCTTGCTACTGGAGTTCCTGCACCCAGGCTGGAGAAATATCTACAAACGTGAGTGCCTTTCCTGTTATGTGTTTTATATATATATATATATATATATATATATATATATATATATAATGTGTGTGTATCTTACGTGCTTAAACACGTAACGCTTAAAATGCTTATAATTATTTTTTTCTTATGCCAGCTTATCGTTTAAGTAATAAGTAATTTCCATTTTGGTGTTAGATTGATTGACACGTATATTTATTATCTTATAATATGTGTCAAAATGTTAAAGTATATGTCTTATAGGTTGATTTATTTCTATTTATTTTTATAGGGTATGATTGTTATATATATTAATATTTTATGAAGGTATCTTTTTATCTCTTCAACCTTTTAGTTAGGAGTTCACTGTATCAAGTGAATAAGAGCAAAAGAAAAAGAAACATGTAATATTTAGGAACTCTGTGACTCTTCTTTATACAACAAATATTTTATTAAGGACAATTTAAAAGAGAGGAAATAAGGATCCCTATAAATTCCTGAGTGTAACCAGTTGCAAAATAATTAAAAAGCTTAATTAAGTGATTGTGGTATAGTGTAATAAAAAAAAGGTGTTAAAAAGGTGTTTAAAAGGAAGGTGGAGTATCTTTGAAAAATGATAGATAGATGCACTACTGACAAAATGCGTCGATCTGTAGTGTGTTTGTGATGGCACAAGGGGCTTGTGGGAATGTAGTGTGTGTGATATGGCACAGGGGGCTTGTGGAAATGTAGTGTGTGTGTGAGGGCACACGGGACTTGTGGCAATGTAATGGGTGTGTGGTAGGTGGTGACTAATTAATGGGTGCTCTTTTGTTTGTGGGGTGATTGTTGGCCAATTTAATTTAATAGTGGGAACTATTAATTTATGATGGGGTGGTTTGGGGCTATAAATTGAATGTGGGTGTGAGTTTGGGAAGAGTGAGGTCTATTTATTAAATGTGAATATGAATTATTTAATGACAAGAGATGGTTGCGGGAAATAGGTACTTGTTAAATGTAAATACTATTACTTTTTTGCTGGGGCTATTTGGAGGGAGGGAATTAGTTTTATTTATTAAATGGGAATACTATTACTTTAATGTTGGGTTTGATTGGCGAGATATAGATCTATTTATTAATGAGAATACTATTATTGTAATGTTGGAGCTGGAGGAAGGCCTAATTATTAATTGTGGGTGCTATTGATTTAACGCCAGGGTTGGTTGGCATTTTATAATTGTGCCCATTTTTTTTCCAAATAGGACCCCCAACATTCCAGGATCCAGACAAGCCGCAACTAAAGAAACCAGCAGCCACAGGTGGTGAAAGGAACAAAAACAGGTAGGAGAGAGCAGGATAGTCTGCCAACTGTTCTGATTCTTGTGGGACAATCCCAATCTCTGGTGACTGTTCTGCCCAATCTAAGTGGCAGGCCAAGACTGTGTACTCTTTATATACACACTGCCTTCATTATATATTACACTATGGTACTAGCTGTCGTTTGTGGGTTTGCCACACCCCCTCTAGTAGTTTGGTTATGCCTCCCTAGTGGCTGGCCACACCCCCTTTGGTGGGCCTCTACCATTGTATTCCCCCTGTGGGACCTTCATGCCCCAGTCTGACTTCTGTAAGTAGACATATACCCTGCAAACTTAATACTGTAATCACACTGTTTGGAGCAAACATATTAACTTCATTTGACCTAAATCATATTAAGGCAGATGTGATAAGAAAACTAGAATTTACTAGACAATGTAATGCAATATATACCGTTTTATTCCAAAAAAAATTTTTTTTTTATAACATTTGCAATTAAATAGAATCCTCAATAATGTCCGGATATTGCAAGATGTTGTGAAGGAATTACTAGATATTTCTTATTTCTGCCTATGCCTACTGTCAACGGCCTGGAATTTGTCCACTTCAGCAGCTGTTGAAGGTACAACTGGAACATATTACCGTTACAATAAACATTTATTTTCATTTATTAATAAATACACACTATATACATAATTTAAAGCAAAAGGGGTTGGTTGGTGTGCATGGCGTTTTTTGTTCGTTTTTCATTGTATCGTAAAAAATTTCATAGAAGTGCACTTAGAATGCATTTACATATCTCACACACTTTTTGCTCTAAGCAAGTACAGATCTATAGTGTTATACCTACATGAAAAACAGGTTTAGCAAAGAGGAGAAGATTTATTTACCATCTGCCATATTGGCCATAGCCTCCTGTGGCCCCTCCTCCTTGGACTTTACTGGCTCCCTCCTCTTGTTGGGTCTGGTCCTCTGTGTTTTTCTCATGTGAAACACACAAACAAAATAGTGATTGTGGGTATTTGATTTGAAAACAATAACAACACGGCTCTAAGGCACACTTATGTCCAAGCTAACAATCTTTTAGATGACAGGACATCAAGATATAATGATCTCTTTTAATACATCCTCGCATGTTGTATGTTCTTTTGTGTTACTTTTAAAGAAACTTACATTAATCTTGAAGGTAACTTTCACAGGGGGTGGCCATAATACAGTAGTCACCAATACTAATCCAAATAAAAGGAAAATTGATTGTTCATTTACTCCTTCACATCTTTTTGGAGAGGTCAGACTGCCTCCCAGACTCTATGATGACATCATCTGCCTCCTGGGCAGCAACCTTGACATCGATCTCCAAAGGCAACTCCCTTCCAATAGTGATGTTGTGAAAAATTGCCCACAGGGCAAATAATGCCGCTCACAACATCTGGCGAATACATGAAGGCTCCACCAGATCAGTCAGTGCAACAGAATTGGGTTTCATTAACCCAAAAAGTCTATTCAATGACCAACCTGGTGGAGGCATGTACGGCCTTGTATGCAAACTCTTGCTCTGTGTCTGGATGTAATATACAAGTGAAGAGCCAAGGGCATAAGGAATAAGCACTGTCTACTAAAAGTAGAAGAAAGACACTTTATAAAAAATATGATATAATTGCAATTAATGAATGTAGTAGTCTCAGCTATGTAGGTGGTTTAACAATCATTCGATCAGTTGTAAAGAAGTCATTTTTACCATTCATCATAAAAATCCTGAATTTGCAACTGCGCTGTAGCAAGTACAAGAGTTATGCGTCTTGGCAGGAATATATACTCACAGCTGCATGTAGTTTACCTATGTTAAAACACAACTTCTCTCAATCATTCCACCTCCCCAGTCATATTGTAAGTGTCAGAATAGCGCAAGTCTGATTGCGCATTTCCCTGCACCCATTTTTTTAGTATATGCAAGCAAAATCGCGCAATATATGCTACATATGATCTATTATTTCCAGATATAAGGGGTATGGACCAGAAACACAATCTGCAACCTCTGCTTTAGTTGCTGTATAGCGCTTGTGCTTAGAGATCATGCTTTGCAAAGTCTGCAGGACAAACTGTTTTTTTTAAGTAATCGATTAGCCCATTTGTGCTGTTTTGAAACCACTTGAAGTTCCAACATGCTGGAGAGCCACAGGTTGCCCATACAACACAATCAACCCGTGGTTCTCTAGCTGTAGGATTTTTTTAAATTTCCAGCATAGTTCACAGTGCAGTTAATACATTAGTATTGTTGGTTGTTTATTTTAATTTATATAGACAAATTGCTGAAACAGCAGCAATTTGAGCAATCTAGTCAACACTAGAATTTTTAACAACACACCTGATTTAGTATGCAAATGCAGATTGTGGCTCTTAACAAATTGCTGTCTTCTGTACTTTGTTTCTAAAAAGACTAAGATAATCCCGTAAAGGGTTAATGGCGCACACTATGTAGGTGGAGGAATAGCACAAATTAAGTGTTTGTGGAATCTATTTAGATGTAGATTCTTGTCTATAGAAATAGATGTACAGAGAAGGGATAATACTGATCTCCGCTGCTGCACTGTCGTGGTTTATTTTACAACAACCACAAAAAGACATAAATGTAAATTAACCAGGACAAACACTGGTTTCTCAAACATTTTCTTTGAGAAAGTGCCGGGAAGCAGGCACGAAACGCGTCAGTGTTTGAGGTCTGTGATTTCATCTTACTAACACGGAGATAATGCTCCCACTATAGTCGGCTACAGTTTGATTTATTTTGGATCGTGGATATACTGGTGCAATAATGTGCAATTTGTTTTGATATTACTTCAACTAAATCCTCACTGGACGAGCGCGATTCAGCGCAAGAGAAAGAATTCCTATATTGCAACCTGATCCATTACCGCTGACGAGCGGGCAACACTTGAACCCTGTTTTGAGTGCGCCGACTAAAAGAACTATCAACCAGTGATTATAGTAAGTCTGAAATCCCTGTATTGCCATTGATTATAAATCCCTCCGGAGGGGTGAAGACGCCGAATGGTAAGGAGAATACTGCTGAATTTAAACTACGGTTTTATCAAAGAATTTAATATTTGTTGCTGAGAAGGTGCTGATTATCTTGGCCGGATTTGAGCTGCTTTTTATTATCTATAATAAGTATCAACTACGAAGTACGTGCTGATTGTGTTTATACAGTTGATCGTTATATATCGGAAACTATTATACACAACTTGACGTGAAAGAGATTTCCGTGATTATCATTGATTTATTTGTGACATTGAATATACATGAGCTCGTCCTCTAAAAGATCTTGATCAATATCAATTAACTGTGAGAAGTATGGTCACTGTATTGGATTTTCACCTAGGTGATTCATTTATTCAGGGTACTTTTTAATATATGCTGGCCAGCTATACGAATTTTTGAATTGTGTTATGTAATATCTACGATTTATTATATTGTCTGTGATTAAACATATACCTGTGTGACATTAACCAATATATTACTTATTGCTTTGAATGGATCCTCAAGGTTAAATTATTGTATTAACAATAATTATTAACCTAATAAGTATTAACCTTTCTACATAAATCTTCTTGAAAAACTGACATCAAAATGAGTGTTGATGGAAAGTAGATTACACCTGTTAAATGTGTATTATGTTAGCAATGATCTTTGACTCTTCACTTTTCTTTCTACTTAAAATCCATCTTTTTCCTTTATTTCTTTTTGTGTAAGGGATTGTTTAGTCTGATTATATAAATTTCATTTTGTAGGAAAGGATGGTGAGATAGTGACTCCATTCCAATATCTTTTACACGTATACTTGGGATTAGTCTATCACTAGAGGGACCAGAGGTTGTTTTCTTGCACATCTAACCTGATTATGTCAGGGATGTCTAAGAACAGATGGAACAATTAGGCTGTAGATGCTTAAGACTTAGCTCAGTACATGTGCCCATGTCAGAGGATCTAAAGTTTTTAGATATCTCCCAACCTAGGGGATGCAGCAGTCTACTGGAAACTCAAGAGAGACCCGCAAGAGAAAGAGGATGGTAGTAGAAGGTTATGGGAAATAATTTAGCTTGACACCTTAGTTCTTATTGTAATTGTTTAGCAGATTATTTGGCCCAGTATATTAAATATGCCTTGTTTAAGATAATTTGTGTGCCTTGTACTGCGATTCAGAAGGTGAAAGTAGGTGCTTTATTTTTCATGGACCATTTTAATCCAAAATTGGTCTCCCATTTCCATTGTTGTACTTTCCTCTGGTGACCCTCATACCTCTTCCGTTTTCTTTCAAATCCTTTGGGAATATGGCCTGTATGATGTTTGGAGAGTGAGGCACTCTACTACCAGAGAAAAATATTTTTTTCTCCCACGTTCACGGTTTGTATTCCTGCATTGACTTGCTTTTGACAGATAAGTGGTCTTAGCAAAATATTTCCTCGATTGTAATACTGCCTATTACATGGTCTGAACATGCTCCGATGAAGTGGAAATGGGAGGTTTTCTGTAAATTCTCTCCTCCCCATCCATTGAGACTAACAGCTTTTATATTGTTAAACCCTGAGAGCTTTCAGATTATGTCTGAGAGTCTCTCTTCTTATATGCAAACTAATAAACCAGAAGATACATCTTTGTCCAACCACTGGTGCGCACTGAAGACTGCAAGGTGTGGCAATTCAAGCTGCTTCCAGATTCAAAACCCACGATTTTGATCTACAGAGATCATTTGAAGGTCAAATTCTGATCTTCCAAAATTTTATCAACATTATTAAGTTCTTGTCTGAAGCCGATGGCTACCGTTTTTCTAATCCACTAGACATAGCGGACAAATTTGCCAGATATTCTGAAAATTTGAATAACCTGCATACCAAAAGCTCTACCCCGCAAAATACACAGGTTTCTATACGTTATTTTTTAGATTCCCTTACACTCCCCTCAACTACCCCGGAGGCGGTGGCCTCCTTGTCCTCTCCATGGACTGTGGAGGAAGTTGAGCAGGCCATCAAGCCCCTAAAAAAAGATAAAGCGCTGGGTCCCGATAATTTTACAAATAATTTTTATCTTGCATTTCGAGCTGAGCTGATGCATGATCTTACAGCTTTGTTTCATAATGCCATTAAGTCTTCTGCATTTCCAAAAGAAATGCTAGAATCACAAATCATTATTATCCTTAAACCAGAAAAAGATCCCACAAAATTACTGCCCTATTGTGTTGCTAAATTCTGACGTTAAAATTTTCGCCAAACTTATTGCAACACAATGAAATTCAATCTTCCTTCAGCTGATCTCGCTAGACCAAATGGGGTTTATATGCGGCAGGCAAGTCCCAGATATTGCCAGACGGGTGATTGATATAGTTGAAAACCATCTTCGTCATCAGGCACCCGCTTTGCTACTCTCCTTAGATGCAGAAAAGGCGTTTGAGAGACTGCACTGTGGCTAAATGTTCTCTGTCTTACCTAAGTTTGGCTTTTATGGCTCGTTCATGGATGTTATTTCCACATTGTATTCGGGTCTTTCAGCATGCATCTTTAGTAATGGCTTTTTATCTGCTCATTTCGATATGTTTAAATAATGGCACCCGGCAAGGATGTCCACTATCTGCTTTAATTTTTGCACTTACAATTGAACATTGAGATGAAAAATTGAGCCAGTCTCCTTGGGTAGTAAGTTCCTCTACTGGTGGCATGTCATAAACTATGTCTCTTTGCTGATGACGCGTGATGTTATTCGTGTCTGAACCTGAAACTTCATTGCCAGCCATTCCACTCATTCTCCATCAATATGATGAAGTATCGTTTTACAAATTTATTAAAGCTAAATCTGAAATCTTAGCTATTGCTACTCCCGTAGATTACCATGAGGTTCTTAAGGTGAAAATTGGCTATACTTGCCAAGCGCCTTCTTTGACTTATTTGGGTATTCGTATCTGTTAAACTCCCTCTGAATCACTTATCAGTAATTATTCTTCCTTCTTGACTCAATTTACTACCTTAACAAAAATGTGGATTAATTATAAAGTCTCATGGTTAGGTAGGATCGCAGCGATAAAAATGGTGCTACTTCCGAAAATTCTATACCTGTTCTGGTCCATCCCTTTTCTCCTTGCCTTTTCACTAATACATTTTATAAAGTGTCTTCAGAGTTTATTTGGAGGGGTAAGCGTCGTAAAGTCGCAAATATTAAAATAATGCGGTCCACACTAAAAGGAAGTATGGCCTCCATCAACTTGAAACTTTACCAGCTGGCCTGTTTTTTGGACCAACTCAGAGAATGGCTGGCCCCAAACTCCAAACTGGGATTCTATTGAGCAACACTCTTCCTACCTGATTCCACTGCCAGACTTGTTGTGGTTTTATAGTAAATCTAGACCCTTAGTATCCGAGGCCCCTAATTTTGTTCTTCCATCAGTAAATACCAGGTACACAGCTGATGCAGGAAAGCAGGAGGTAATATGAGCTTGCAGTAAATACCAGGTACAAGGCTGATGCAAGGAAGCAGGAGGTATTGAGAGATCCCAAGCAGCAAGTAACCAGAAGCATAGCAGAGGGCAGGAACAACAAAGTAACAACAGAATGTAACAACAATAACCAGCAATGAATGCTGGGAGAGACAAGTATAAGAAGGACACACCCAGGTGAAAGGAATAATTAGTGAACAGGTTAACCCCTAATACACACAAGGAAGGTGAACAGAGGTACTGCCACAATACATATATATAATAACAAACTCCAAAAGGCAGGAGCTGCCAGGCAAAGCTTGCAGGCAGATCCTGACACTAGACTTGTCTAAATTGATACCCAATCTGAACCTACTATCCTGGCAAATCTATTTGACTCCTTAGAGGCCTCATAGGTTCATGCCTATTTTGTCCAAGTTTTGCTGGAGGAGCTGTGGAGGAGTTGGAAGTGTGCTACATATCTTTTGGTCATGTCCAAAATTGCAGACTTTATGGGGTGAAAGTTTTGATTTGATAAATGTAGTGGTGTCTTCCTCAATACTTCCTACCCCAGAAATAGCCCTATTTCACCTATATCCCCCATATCTTCAGCAACATAAGAGATATGTGGTGAATCATATCCTCATAGCAGATAGGGGTTCTATTGCTCAATTTTGGAAATATTCTTTCCCCCATCCCTCTCATTTACGAAAGCTAAAATCCAAAAGTTATGTTATGGAGACGCTTGGTCTACCTTATTCAAGGTCTAACTCATCTCTCCTTTTTAAGTGGGTAGATTGGAGAACCTAATATTCAGAGCAATTAGCTCCTTCATAGTTACCCTTCTCATTGTGATATCATTGGCATATCTCTTGTGCTGTGTCTATTGCATCTGTGATATCTTGATGCACAGTAATATACACACACATATATATATATATATATATATATATATATGTATATATATATATATATATATTGTAACAAAGCGAGGCATTTATCTGACAAGATGCAGAGAAAGCATACAAGCAGAATAAAACATTGGCGCAGTTATGCACCTAGATTGAGGTTAAACCAGGTAAAAACTTATGTATAGTTTAAAGTTTGGTTAACTTACATGATTTGAAAGCTCCTTCCTCTCAGCAAACAGACAGGGTGTATCTGTTAGTGCAAACAGAGCCAGTGATGGGCGTTTCCTCTTAAAGAGAAGGTGGGTGTGTCACCTGCCCATCAAGCTAAGGCTGGGGGAGGAGTATCATGTATAAAAGCTTGATTGTGTCATTTGTTCACGGAGACCAACGCTGGGGAAGCTGGCTGGTCTTGAGAGAGCTGGTCTATGTCTAGCTAGCGTTTAGGGTCTCCATAATTGCTGTGAAAGTCATATGGTGTCAAATACATTTTAACCATCCTGACAATAAAGCTGCATAAAAAGAAGAAGTTGTTTGAGTGTGCTTCAGCAGTAGCGGGCTCTTGCCACGAGTGGTGTAATAACAATAGCAAGAACAAACCTGATACTTGATAACATTTGAAAGCACACATGTAGAGCACATATATGTAGTTTCACCTGAATGGTGCTTCATATTATGTGAACTCATCTGAGAAAAGTCATATAAATACATCTAATTCAGAAGTCAGAATAATGGTCCACAATCAGGTGGTTACTACTGCGAAAAATGTTGTTCCTCAAGAAATGTGAACATATCCTTTCGGCCATATTTAATAATACAATATGATATCCTATAATTGGAAAATGTAATACACATAGATTAAGTCACATTGGTGCTCATAAACAATAGCAAATTAAAGTTATCGCAGTTCTGAGTTCTTCATGTAGCAATCTTATAATTTTGCAAACAGTAAATAGTTCATTGTGAGTAAACTAGAATAATTTAAGTTTGGACTAATTCAATTTTGCTGTAGTAATATGATCTTGTTTCAGCAGGGATCAAGCCCTGTATTGTGTCCAGTCACCTGGTGTGAATAAACCAGTCTGGTTTCCTGATACTGATACCTTTTTCAGCTTAAACACAGATCTTTATGCAGCTCCTACTGCTGTGTGCCCCTCTGAAGTTGGCTGTATCTGCAGGTTTGTTGTTCCTGAGAGTATGGACAGTGCTCCTCTGGGGTCTTTCCAGTGGCTATTTTGACACACAGCTTGTCAATTTGCTTGTAGGTCTGTGTTGTTTAGTACACGATAAATTCTCTTGAAAGTCTAGTGCTACCAACACAAAATAATGCTATTTTTAACACCTGAAAATCTTTTTCTGCTTCAGTATTCTACTTTACCATCTATTTTCTCTTGGTAAGGTCAGTCAAAGAGATAGCTAAGGTGGCAAAATTGGATGTAAACCTCCAATAAGATACTTTTACTCCTAAAAGGGCTCTTATTTGTTTCTTGTTTACAGTTCAGGCCAGTTTTGAATAGCTTCATATTTATTAAGTTGAAATTTTATCAAGCCTATGTCTATGTTGTATCCAAAGTATTTTACCGCTTCCATTCCTATATAACACCTCTCAAAAGGAATATAACACTGCTTACATCCTAGGTAAGTGTAATTGCCAGACTACAGATGATTACATAATCGAGATAGGCAGCAGCATATTTTCTGTTAAGTCTTCAAATTCTCTCTATCATTCTCTAATGTGGGTGAGGCCCCATGTAACATGAAATACAATGATTTGTACTATCCTTTCGTTGTGAAGAAGCAGACTTTTCTTTTACCTTATCTGCTAATGGCACTTCCAGTACCCTTTAGTTAAATCTAGAGTGGTAAGGAATAGGGCTGTTCCCAGTCTCTCAGTTATCTCATCCACACAGGGCATTGGATTGGCATCAATTTTACATAAACTCCCATCTGGATTCAGAGCTAGGACAATGGGGCTTGACCACTCAATATGTGACTCTTCAATTATGTCTAATTCCAATATATTTTGATTTCTTTGGATATAGTCATCCCTGGCTTAGTGACAATGTCATGCTTAAGCACTTTCCCTTGGCCAGGTATTTCTGAAAATGTCTCTCTATTCCTTTTGAGAAACACTGTGGCTTTATATGTTTTAGCACCAAACATGGTTTCTGCTATTTATACTTGGGAACTAAGGGTACTAAGGGAGTGAAAGGTTCGGTTGGCAGGGCCAACCAGCCCTTCCATGGTTTTATCAGATTTACATGATACATTTGTTCTGGTTTTCTTTTCCTTGGCTGGTACACTTTAAATTTTACCTCTACCACTTTTTCTAATCTGAAATGGTCACTGCCACCTGGACAATAACATACTTTCCACAGTGGAAACTAAAACAAGCACTCTGTCCCTCGGGGAAGCGGTCCATACGTGAGCATTACGATTTTACACTGGCCTGTTGTGCCTGCTCCATGTGCTCTCTCATTGTTGGTAATACTACAACTATCCTCTCTTGCATCTGAGAGACATGATCGATAATGATTTCGTAAGGACTGGGTTGCCCCTCTCATGCTTCTTTTGCAGTATCCACCTATCCCATAGGATGTTATCAATGCAAATAATATTACAAGAAAATGGTAACTGAAAGTGGTATTTCCCTAATGGCAAGCAATAAATATGGTAGCAGATAATACCAGTGTTTCCCCATCTTTATCTACAACTTTTTTTTAGCATACTTTTTAGGGTGAACTTGAACAACCTGCATGATTCCTTCATGATTTTTTACATAAATGGGGTATCTTAGTCAGTTTGGATTTCTTTCACTATCCCCATGCTGTTAAAGATATAGACTAGTTCACTAGCTATTGTTCTACAGTAGGTGTTGCATAATGGTATTTCTTCTGGGTACCAGCCTAGAGGCTTAACTAGATCCATGGCTAAGTTGATTTCTATAATATGTAACAGGACCAAGTGACTTCTAAATTGTGACCTGTGAGCATTGTACTGCCATATGGTGGCCATGAGCCAGGTCTATCACCATTTTCCATATATGGCTTAGGAACTACAAATTGTTTCACAGTGTCTTTCTCTTTTCTTGTCACCTGATACAATATGTCATCATAAATTGCCATGTGGGTGTGTGAGCATCCTAGTGGGTTCTTTGAAAATCACCTATGCAAATCATTGCAACCCAAGCATAGTTTGTTCAGCAGTTGGCAGAACAAGCAATGTACAGATACAAGGCAGGAGAATTCCTTACCAGCACAGTGTATTCACGTGACGGAAGCACAGTTCCAAGTCACAAAAAAAACCAAGTTCTCCCTTTACAACCCAAAGGCACAGGTTATATACCTCTTATTTCAACAGTGCTGGAGCTAATGGGGGCATATCAGGGTGGTAGCTAGCTTGTGATAGGTGGTAAGATGATAGGGCTAATCACGGAGCGTCCTTATCCTGCTGGCTGGGGACCATTGGTTCCCTGGGGAGAGGGGACCTAGGAGTCTGGGCCAGAGCAATTTTATGCAATGACCTTGTTTGCTAAATGACAAAGTGGTCAATGGTGTAGGGTACACTAACCCAGCTTTCCAGGCTGCCTGAATCTAACAGAGTCTTTCAACATTTGCCCTCCTCGGTAACTACACACATTTATTTGTCTGGCTCTGCCTGTTAGGCTAAGAAAGACAGTTCTGCAATTTACATAAGCAGCAACACATTGCATGAATTCATTGCCAACTGGAAATTGTGCAGCAATATGTCCTAGCAATCCACATCTAAAACAGCTTATCATACTCTTGACAAATCATTTATAAAGCTTCTTGGCATGCTGGACCAGTTTCTAGGTCCTGAGCTTAGTCTCTCTTTTTTAAATCCGTTCCACAATCCAACACTCTTGTCACATAGAAGATTTTTACCAGAAGTCACTGTAGGATGCTGTTGTGGGACTAGGGGCACTGTGGTATGCTCAACAGCACCAAGGATTTCATATACCTTTCTACCATCACCACAAGATGGTCTGCTATTTTAGGGTCCCATAGCTCACCCATTTGTGGAGAAGAACAGGAAGCAATCTTAGGATCTCGTCCCTAATAACTCTTTCCATGAGGTTTTGTACTGTTACAGTCTCTGGAGTCTCTGGATGTAGTCATTTTGTGGTGAGATGGATGAATTCATGCATCTGGGAGCCGGGAGGCTTGTCCACCTGATACACCCAGTGGTGCACACGTTGTGCCAAGACACATAGGGTTACTCCCAAGGTTACCCTCAGGATTTCCAGTTTAAACCTGTTATAGTCCCTAGCATCCACAAGGCTTAAATCAAAATAAGCCTATTGAGACTCCAAAAAGGAAAGGTGCCAAAAGGCCTGCCCATTATTCTTGAGGCCTCTCACTGAGCAGCTCTTTTAAGAGTCATGATATAAGATTTAATATCATCAGTTATCTTTTGCAGGAAGTGAATAGCCATTATAGATCTTGAACTAGCCATGGTGCCGGTGAAGATTTTACCTGCCACAGCTGTCAGCTGTTTTACCACCTCGTTCAAAGTTTCTTGTCTTGGCAGTGTTCCTTCTAGTTCTGTTTGAAGGCCAATTACTGCATCCTGGGGGTCTCCTGCTGTGCAGCTGTAGCCTGTGTCAAGGCCTTAATAACAACCTTCATCTTTGGACACCCCGACACAGTGGTAGCAGATACCATCTCCAGGGGTAGATGGTGGCACTTTATTGAGCAGCAGGCAGAAAACCAAACTAAAAGTAAAAAATATGATGTAACTAGCCTCAGCTACTTTTATTAGATAAGAAAACAATGATACATTAAAAAAATAAATCATATCCAAGTCTTTTGGTAAGCTGACTTTCCATCACACAAAAGACAGAAGACAAAAATCTGGGACATACATACAATGTATAATCTTACCATGTGTTTATATTGCAAAATGTATTTCAGTTAATAACCTTACAAGGGTCATTCTGTAAAATATTAAACACTGTAATAAACTTTACTTTGCAGCTGGTGTAACATGCTTTTTACTTCCAGAACATTCTGTCCCTTTCCAGGAATTTTCCTGACTTAATTTCTTGTAGTTAGTCAGTTCTCAATTGGTCCTGCATATAGTTCCGGTTGTCAGCTAGTGTCAACTTGCAAGCTAATACAGAACAGAGAGCAGTGCTCAGCTGAATGGTGTGGCATTCTGGCAAAGTGAGCAGATTAAAGCATATCCACAACCTGACCTGTGATGTTTAATAATGAGAGTATCTTAGCATAGCTGCTAAGAAAAATATAGCCATGGTTACTTGTTACACTGTGTTGTAGGAGATTCCCCACCAAAAACAAGCATAGTCATCCAAAATGATCTACTGGACAATTATTAGGCAAATAGGCTAGGGAAGAAGTTACCCAACTGTTGAGCTTCCAGCAGGAAGGAAAAGCTTCTCCAGAAGGAAAACATAACTACAAATGGGACATTCAACTGCAAGAAACAACATCGATTCCTATCCATATAGCAGAGAATATATATTGTAGGTATAGCATTAGGACTAATGATCTATGGCCTGGTAACCTTTCCATATTTATGAAAGCTATTTAATAATCCTGTACATAATCGTATATGATCTGCAGCATTTCTTCAGTGCATGTGTAGAAAAATCTAACTTGTACTATATATTAGGTAGTACATTTGTGAATAACGCTCACTTAAAAGTTGTTCTCACAGCAATACAAATGTCTTCATTTGAAACTGTACACAGAGCAAATTAAGTTAAACATGTTTAAAGGGCATATGATTCTGATTAATTTCTGTCTACTGAAGTGCAGAAATGTACAATTAGTAGCATGAGAAAAATCAGTAGCAGTGCTGTGCTAACTAAAAAATTTGCTTTCATATATGTTTTTTGACATTGGTTTGTCATCAATAAAATTGTGAATGTCATATCTAAGATACCCATTTATGTTAAAACTAAGTTTTTCATTAGAAAACTTTTTTAGCCATGATTATACACAGGCAAGTTGTATATCATGAGAAAAACAAGTCAGTAAAATGAGGTGAACCTCATAGTCATGATTTGCGATTGTTCAACCTAATTTTCCCTAATTTACATGTAATATCTTCAGCCTTTTTTTTTTTAAATCGGTTTCTCCCACCAAACTCGGATCTCAAAACGAGGCATAATTTCTGGGAAATCTTTTTTGCAAAACTCTTGCGAGTTTTGGATTGCCATCTTTTGTATGTATAGCCCTCCCTCATGTCAAGGGTGAACGAGGGACATAGGAAAGCAATAGAATCCTGTCATTATTTTAATGCAGTTCAGTAGAGATTAGTCAGCTAGAATAGTTTGCTGATCAATTACTTTTATTTTCGATCTTAAATACACTTTACATGGACTATTGGCTGCTGGTTGTTGTTAATGCATTGCATATATATATAATAGTACTAGACAGTATATACAGACAGATTTCAATAGATATCATTCTGAACTAAGTTGTATATTTTTATTTCTTGGAGAAAAACAGTGTGCTTTTTCTGTCTGTTTGCAGCAGAATCTTAAAAAACAAATAGATTTATTTATTTTAAAATTGAAAGTTTTTGTAGTGAAAGTAATCTTGTCTGGGGCAGTGACAGCTGAAATAATTGTGAAAAAAAATTGTGTGTTTGCGTGTGAGATTCAGTATCAGTTGCACATCCCATAAAAGGAAAAAGGCTATATATATTATACTAAAGTTTTCAAGTATTTTTCCCAGTAGAGGTAGGCACATTGATCATCTAGACATCTCCTCCCTCATACGTCACTTGCAGCAAGTTCATTCAAGTCGTGTTTCCAAAAGTGGCAAATTGTGTATAGTAACAAGCAGCCCAGCAGAAATGGATAGACACAGAAGCGAAGTAAGGCGACTAAACATAATTTTACACAATTGTCTGTGAAGCAAGCGTTTGCAAGAGGAAACAAGTATGACAGTCAGCATCCTGTATTAAGAATACCATTCTTGCTGCCAATTACCAACAGAATGTGTAAATTACAGTGGTGATAAATTAAAATTGTGTGATGATGATGATCATAACATCAGTGATAAGAATCATGATGACAGTGATCAACATAGGGGAAGATGACCACTGTTAGCCAAATGACCTTTACTACTACTATTTATTCTGTCTAGTTCATAGATCAACAACCAAAATGTTCTCTTTTGTGGGGGTAACAGCAAATCAAGCACTTCAGCCACAAAAGTGGCAGCTCCTGCCGCTGAAGTGCTTGGTTTGTTAAATTATTTACTTGTCCTTTTTAACATTTTGGTGGATGGGACTATTCCATCACGCACTTGGCATTTTGGCCTTGGTCTATCAACTTGTCGACAATTCAGGTATCAACAGTGTTATTAGGTCGCCAAATCACATGGTGGACAGTATGATTAGGTGGACAATTCAAATGTCGACAGTATTATTATAGGGTTAGGGAAAGGGCTAGAGATATGGTTAAGGACAGGAATAAGGATAGGGTTAAGGATAAGAACAGGGGCCTGATTCATTAAGGATCTTAACTTGAGAAACTTCTTATTTCAGTCTCCTGGACAAAACCATGTTACAATGCAAGGGGTACAAATTAGTAAAGTTAAATACCACCTGTTTTTTCATGTAGCTCACAAATATCAACTTTAAATTTCAGTGTACAAATAAGCTATCAAGTATTTGTGCGCTACATGAAAAAAACAGTCAGTATTTAACTTATGTGCAAAACAGAATACTAATTTGCACCCCTTGCATTGTAACATGGTTTTGTCCAGGAGACTGAAATAAGAAGTTTCTCAAGTTAAGATCCTTAATGAATCAGGCCCAGGGTTAGGAAAAGGGACAGGTCTAGGGACAGGGATAGAGTTAGGGATAATACTGTCTACATTTGAATTGTCAAACTAATAAATTGTCAAACTAATAAATACTGTCTACATTTCATTTGTTATCCTAATAATACGGTCAATGTCATTATATTGTCGCTAATTTAACCCTGTCTATCCTGCTGCCCACCAATCATGTTATGTCAATCCAGTAGCTGTCGAATACATGTATGTATCACACCAGGCTGGGTGGCTCCAAGTACAATGTCATTTTGCATCATTTAACATTGTGCCCTTATTGTCTCATTATTTTAAATAATGTATACTGATGCAGATGCTGTCCGTCTAAAGAGCTCTGATACTGCCATGCTGTCCCATCTCCTATGTATTTGCTACTCACCCTCTACAATGTATTTGCTGCTTACCCTCTCCAATGTATTCACTGCTGACAGTCTCCAATGTATTGCTGCTGACCTACTCCAATGTATCACACATGCTGTCTAACGGGTACCTACTTGGTGCATCTTATATTTTTCAAAGGAAAATGTAATTGACGTAGACATCTTCAATGAGGATGTTGAGGGTGATGATTGGTTACCTTTGAGGAAGATGACCACTGTTATCCAAATGACCATGATTTAATTGTTAACATCACTATCTAATCTCCAGTTGAACAGCCAACAACCAAAATGTTTGCTTACGTGGGAGCCCAAGCAAATTAAGCAGTTAATTCAGATGCCGTGGTAACCTGGTAACCCTGATGAAACTTACAGTCTAAATTCCCTAACATACACACAGACAGAGAGAGAGAGACTAAGGTCAATTTTGATAGCAGCCAATTAATCTACTAGTATGTTTTGGAGTGTGGGAGGAAACCAGAACACCTGGAGGAAACTCACACAAACACAGGGAGAACATACAAACTCCACACAGATAAGGTCATGGTTGAGAATCAAATTTATAACCTCAGTGCTGTGACCAGAAGTGCTAACCACTAACCACTTTGCTGCCCAATGGGCCCCCCTGCCCCCCTCCTCTAGTGGGAAGGTGATTCTGAGGTTACCAGGTCATCCGAACATTCTCGGTATCTGAAAGAGACCCATCTGTAACATATTTTGCAATATTTTGATTTTATCTTTCATGTCACACTCTAGCATTAGCTCTCCACTTATGAAAATCCAGTGGGCCATGGACAAGTCAGGCCCGAGCAATCACCAGCTTGGCCAATGGCCAATGCCATGAGGTAAAGTATATGTAGCTATGCCTGTTAGTAATATCTTCTAGAGAAAGGTCATAAGGGCACTATTTAGCACCCATTGGGGAGGGCATGGGAACGGTGTTAACAACACATTCCCAAACCTCCGACCAGAAACTATTCACTACCAGGCAATCCCACCGCAGATGCCAAAAATGGCCTGCTGGGGAGTGATATTTTGAACATAATGGGCTACTCCTCTGATCCATTCAGTATAAGCCACTGGTAGTATGATAAATCCCGTGCAGTAAACAGAAATTAATTTGTTGGTAGTGAAGGCAAGATGTGGCACTATGAAGACTTTTAAGCATATGAGACCACTCCTCATCCAGGGGAGAGCCCCATTTGAACCTAAGTGCATCTAAATCATCAGAGGCCAGCGAAAAATTAAGGTTAGAATATAAAACAGATACAGACTTTTGTGTGTCGACTGTGTGTAAAGGACTCTTGAGAGGGACTGGCTGGATCAATGGTGGAGAGGAGGAGAACTGAGAGTCAAGGGCGTGTCTTA
Source organism: Mixophyes fleayi (assembly GCF_038048845.1). Classification (NCBI taxonomy): domain Eukaryota; kingdom Metazoa; phylum Chordata; class Amphibia; order Anura; family Limnodynastidae; genus Mixophyes; species Mixophyes fleayi. The sequence goes on from NC_134410.1 coordinate 80,107,862, forward strand.
GTTGAAGGTAACAATAAAATGGGATTCCCTTGTCCTGAGATAGTGGTTCAAAAGATTTCAAGCATCTAGACTGATACAATTGCCCTATAGTAGTAATACCATATCTACACCAAATATTATAAACTTGTAGTTTGTCAAGTTCAGGAAGGGAGGGCTTATACCACAGAGGAGTGAAAGGATCATGACCCTGACCTCCAAGTATATAATGGGAGAAATGTGAAATCTCCACAACTTACTTAATAATTGTCGCAACATAGCCAGAGCATTTACTCACAAGCAATACCCTGAAGGTCGACAAAGACAAAGTCCCAGACACAAAGGGCCCGACATGCTTACCAAGAAAACCCAACAAGGCTACCGGGATCTGGGTCCCCACCCAACTAATCAGATGGGTAAGCTGGGCCGCATAATAATATAATAGAAAATTCACGAGGGCCAAACCTCCATCGGCCTTAGACGTACACAGTATAGACAGATGGACCTGAGCTCTGCTGCCCCCTACACAAACGAGGAGATGAGCCAAAAGATTTTATGAAATATTGACTTCGGGAGATACACTGGGGAATTCCAATCTCGTTTCCGTTGTGCAGTGTGTATAAACTTCCGACCGATCCACAACAGTGAGTACGAAATTACAGTCATTGCTCACGACAACATGGCTGTAAAAAGTTGCTAAAGGGACGTCCGCTCTTCCCTTTATCATCCTAAACAAGACTAGTGTGTATGCAGTCCATGGACCGAGCGATCGGACCGTCGATCGCATGTAAAATCGCTCGGCATAAAAAGTTGGTTGAAATTTCTGTAGTGTGTACCCAGCTTAAGAAAGTGATCCAGAGAGGCATTCAAATTAGAAAGAAATAACAGCATGTCATCTGCATTTTGAGCTATAGAGTCTGGAGACTTTCCCACCGGGAGCCCAACAATGTGTAGATGACCCCGAATTAAACATGCTAAGGGTTATATAGCTAATCCAAACAACTCAGGAGATGGGGACGCCCCAGCCTGGTTCATCGCCCCAGAACAAACAAGGAAGATGTATGGCCATTAACAGAAACTCTCGCCACAGGAGCGGAGTATAGTAGCTGGACCCATTTGATAAACCCATACCCCCAACCAAATTGGTATAAAACCTCCCATAAGTACACCCACTCCACCGAGTCAAAGGCCTTGAAAATATATCTGCATCTATTTCTTCCATTGTGAGAAATGCATTCAAGAGCGACAGCAAATCCTGAGAAAGTCTATGGAGTTTAATGGAATCTAGATATGCAGAGAGCTGGGTGAGTGTGTATTGTGCCCTGGAGGCATAAACATCCCTATAATAGTGAAAAAACGTACTGGCCACACATCAACAAGGCACATCTCCTCGACCAAGCGAGAAAAGGGAATGGGAATGTGGGGAATGGGCACATCTACCCAAACCGGTGTGAATGACATTGTTAAAATCTCCCAGGCACAACGTCAGGGTAAATGAAGAGAGTGCCATAATTATGGTAGCCTTACATAAAACCTTGTTGCTATATATACTGCCAAAATAACAAGTAGGGAGAAATTAATAACCACCCTAAGAAACAAATACCACCCGTACTGGTTGATCTGCACATGTTCTAGGGTGAAAATCATCCATTTCTTAACTAATATAGAGACCAATTTTGAAGTAGGGGAGTTAACAGAATGAAATGCCCACCTCACCCACTTATGAATTAGGGCTAAAACGTTGCTACCCTCTAAATGGTCTCAACTAGGCAGGCTATGTCTGCATCGTATATTCAGAGGTGGGATAACACAAGGGAGCGTTTAACCTTATCATTTAACCATCTGGTTTTCCATGTGAGCACGTTAAGCCCCCCAGCCCCCCACGACAAACTACTCACAGCCATACAGAACCATACATCAACAAAGGAAATCAGAGGTGCAGGAGGAGGGAAAAAGCAAGCAACAGGTAAGTGGAGTCTGGCGGCCCGTCCCATGCACCAAATTGAATAGCAAAGTACCTGGATAAAAAGTGGATACAATAGCAGCATCATGGTGAGAAAAAAGAAAACACCAAAACAAATAACATAATGATGTATTAGTCTAGTCTGAGTACATCCAAAATTAAAATATACTTTACACTGGAAGCTAGAATAAAAAACAGTATACCCCCGATTACCAACCCCACCCCTTATACCCTTAAGAAGATAACTAAGGTATACCTCAACAAAACACAATTTGAATACAAAGCGGAAGAGCTATACAATCCCAACTATATCTAGCAGAGGCCCTCCTCTAAAAGAGTGTAACGCTAGTCCTCCGCTACCAGTACTGTGAAATGGAGAACAACAAACACACAACACATTGGTGACTGAAAAAGAATGTTAGTATATAACAATTGAAATCCCAGGATCACTAAGAACATTAATGAGTATCTCAGGCTCTCTCCTGCAGGCATCTCTCCAGTCAATAAATGGCCTCCTGTGGTGTAGAAAAGAAGTGATGACCCCCAGTGACTCCACCTGAAGTCTGTCCGGGAACAAAATGGAGTAAGGCAGATTTAGTTCACGCAACTTGTGTTTAACTGATGTGAACTGAGTTGTTGCCCTCTGAACATCCAAAGCAACATCTGGGAATACAGATACAGTGATGTCAAACTTTAAGGGGCCCTTCTGGTGCACTAATTTAAGAACCAAATCCCTATCCTTAAAGTAAAGGGGCTTTGCCATCAATGTCCGTGATGGTGCGTCAGGTAGAGGTGCCTTGGGCGCAAGGAGCTGTGCTCTCTTCACTGGAAACTGAGAGGAAAAGGACTAACTCCCGTACAGCTCAACAAGCCAGGTTTCCAGGAATAGTTCAGGAGCAGACCCTTCTGCACGTTAAAGGGAGTCTGACAAATCGAAGATTGTTGCAGCTCAGGCGGCCCTCAAGTTTCAGCATTTTAACTTTGCACGTGGCCAGGCCCTGCAGCTCCCCTTTAATGGGAACCATAGTGTATTCTAGATTAGAAATAAGATTTTCCACTTTCCCAACCTGTAATGATTATGTAGTATATTTAATGACTGATTGTTATTTTCTGTTGCATTCATGTATGACAATGTATATTGTATATAAACTTGTAATGTAATCTCAATGTGTGCTTTGCTAGATGACATGAGTTTGAACTTATTCAAGTGTTATTAATCTGTTGAAATAGCCAGACCAGGGAGAGATATGGTCTTAGAGGAGTTTGAAGCCCCAAAGTTGTAAACCATCTAGCTAGCCAAGCAGAACGAGCAAAGGTGGGAAGTCAGGTCTTGTGAATATTACGAACTCCGGCCATCCCTAGCTCCCTTCGAAAAGCCCTGTGACATTTGGGAGATCAATCTGTCCTTTGTCAGCTAAACTCCAAAGGTGGGGTGTGAGGGCTATGTGGAAAAAGGGGTTTAAAATCTTCTGCTTTAGACATCAGATTGTGCATTTTCATGGGGGGTTTATCAAGACTGAAATGTCCCATTTTCCTCAATTGTGTTCTCTCGCACATCAGGCCTTAACTAATAAGTAGTAACTCTGATTTTATTTCCTATTTTATTTTCTGAAACTCATTTGTGTAACATATTGTATGCCTTGTTATTAATTTTTGGAAATAAGCCCTGGAAACATTTTTCAGATTAAATAAATTTAATCTAGTGTATTCTCCGTGATTCTTTGTGAATATACGAAGCTCAGGGAAGCTCATGCTACATGTGTATGTGATTTAAGCGTGAAACATTAATAAGTGGTTTTGGTGAACAATAATAAATCCTTAATGGTGGCAGAAAAGGTGTATTCATTGCTAAGTGACTAAGGTGACGCCAGTCACGGCCAGCTGTTCAGATTGCTGTATCTGGGACAGGCTAGGCGTTCGTGACAAACTGGTTGGCAGTGGTGGGATTGATAATATTTTTTTTTATCATAAGAACTTAAGTGAATTAGTGGTGTGTGATTCTAGAGAGAGTCAGCATCCTAATTGACCAGAGATTATGCTCAAAGCTTGCAAAATTTTAAAAGACATAATGCACATATAGTTTCTGTTCCCCCCTTTTTTTTTTATTTCTATTTTTTATTTGGTGGAAGTGTGAGGTCCAGGGTGGCCCCTGACTATAAGCAGATGAAAAAGGATGAGCTTTTGGCTTTGTGTGTCGAAAGAGGAATTGCTGTCGTCCCCGTCAGGAACCAAGAGCAACTGATTCAAGCGCTTGTGGAGGCTGATCAGAAACCAAGAGTCGGAGGAAACAGTGGAGAAAATCCCTCTGCTTTAGGAGAGCAGTCAGCATTGGACATTACCGCAAATACCCCTGTTCAATCAAGTGAGATGTGTGGTGGAAAAGACGGCAACCTTGAAAAGTTCCTGAAGGGAATTGAAAGGAATTGCCGACAGTTTGAGTTGAACCCCAGTGAATGGACCAGATATTTAACCCCTGGACTGAGACGGAAAGCTTTGGAAGCATTTGCAGACTTTCCCCTGGAACTGGACGGCGATTATGTCGCAAATAAAAAAGCTTTGTTACTTCATTTCAACATAACTCCTGAGGCTTACAGGCGGAAGTTCCGAGACACAAGGTGCAGTCACTCTGATACCTATGCCGGACTGTTAGCACAATTATCATTCATGATGCATCAATGGAATGAGGGATTGCAGGTACTGGACTATGATAAGCTAAAGGATCTTATTCCCCAGGAGCAGTTCTTCACACTGTGTCCAGCTGAGGTGAGGGAATGGGTTGTGGATCATGACTCTAAGACAGCGCAAGCGGTTGCTAGTCTGGCCGACAAGTACACAGTTACCAGGGCTCCTGTAACAAAGAAGAGTTGGGGAGCACCAGGGCAAACTACGTGGAAAGAGAGGCAACCTGGAGGATCACCCCTGAGTTACCCATCAACCAAACCAGCTGTTGCTGCAGCTTTTGGGGGGACAGGGGGAAAACCTGTTTTGGCAACTGGCCGCAGATGTTTTACATGTGATGAAGTGGGGTACATCAGTGTCAAATGCCCAGAAAGAAGAAAACAACTCCTTCTTCTGTGGGGGGCCCAGCAGGAAAACCAGTGCATCCAGCATCCAGCTCTAGTGAGCCCAGAGAACATTATCCCTGGGAAGACTATTGCTGTGCGAGGAGTGGGGGCCTACATTCTGCAGGACCCCTAGGTTAACCCTAGAACCCCTAGGTATAGGGTATACCTAGAAACAAATATAAGATGAGCGCTCATCAAAAAATGCAGCTCCTATAAAAATAGCAATATATATATATATAGTAGAAGGGCGCAATGAAACAAATAGAAAACAGACAGTACAACTATGAATGTTTAAAACTCTTTTGGAGAGAGTGTAAAATTATATTCAGATCGGCGTCACAGATGGAAATAAAAAACTGATTCTTACCCTAGAAATCCCTATTCATAGCGGCAATCCTCAGATGATGAAAGTGGATATCGTACAAATACACGATATAGATAATAAGTCCGCTGTAGCAAAAGTCTCCGGACTCGTGCAGCCGCGTCTGAAACGCGGAAGTGACAGATTGACCCGCACAGGTACGGTGGCGGTAAAGGTTCAAAAGTGTAAAAGTATAGAGTTGTAATCCAACGCGTTTCATCCGAATAGGACTTTCTCAAGGATGTATTAGAAGGGAATTAGAGGGCTTTTATAGGTCTCGCCTCTTCCTGATTTGATAAGTACTTTAATAATGAGAAATAAGTGCAAATAAGTAAAAGTAAAGATAAAAATGTAAATGAAAAATGTATATGAATGAAAATAAAAATAAAAATAAAGATAAAAATAAAAATAATAATAAAAATAAAAATAAAGATAAAAATAAAAATAATAATAAAAATAAAAATAAAAATAAAAATAAAAATAAAAATAAAAATAAAAATTTTTATTTTTATTTTTATTTTTATTTTTATTTTTATTTTTATTTTTATTTTTATTATTATTATTATTTTTATTTTTATTTTTATTTTTATTTTTATTTTTATTTTTATTTTTATTATTATTTTTATTTTTATCTTTATTTTTATTTTTATTTTCATTCATATACATTTTTCATTTACATTTTTATCTTTACTTTTACTTATTTGCACTTATTTCTCATTATTAAAGTACTTATCAAATCAGGAAGAGGCGAGACCTATAAAAGCCCTCTAATTCCCTTCTAATACATCCTTGAGAAAGTCCTATTCGGATGAAACGCGTTGGATTACAACTCTATACTTTTACACTTTTGAACCTTTACCGCCACCGTACCTGTGCGGGTCAATCTGTCACTTCCGCGTTTCAGACGCGGCTGCACGAGTCCGGAGACTTTTGCTACAGCGGACTTATTATCTATATCGTGTATTTGTACGATATCCACTTTCATCATCTGAGGATTGCCGCTATGAATAGGGATTTCTAGGGTAAGAATCAGTTTTTTATTTCCATCTGTGACGCCGATCTGAATATAATTTTACACTCTCTCCAAAAGAGTTTTAAACATTCATAGTTGTACTGTCTGTTTTCTATTTGTTTCATTGCGCCCTTCTACTATATATATATATAGGGTATACCTAGATTGGGGATCTGGCAGAGGAATACGAGACGTTGGGGTACTAGATAATTTGCCTGCCACGGTACTGTTGGGGACTGATTTAGGAAGAATGCACGCTGCTTATATAAATGAAAGTGATGTCATTTCTGATGCACTGATGCAAACTAACCTTAATCTTTCCCAGGTGAACTCTGCTGACCAACATAACATGAGTGCAAAAATATGTAATGAAATTTCATGTGCTGCTGAGAATACTCATGCAGATTTGCAGGTACCTATGATGCAGAGAGAGCGATTATGTGCCAATGTGTTTGATAATAATGCTTTTGTTGGAGAGTCTAACACTTTAAATCCCCTAGGTTGTGAATTTGATGAGGACAAAATGTGTGAGATTGGGCCTAAATGTGACACCATGTCTGCTAATGTTTTTGGAAGTCAGATCAATTTACATGTGCCCAGTTCTGAAGGTGACCCAAAGTGTGAAAATGTAACCAATGTTTTAGCAGTAGTGACCCGGAGAGCAGCACAGAGGAACTCTGTTAACCCCAGAATGTGTGGAGGGAAGCTCACTAGAAGTTAATCCCCCTCCACCCCCCTTCCTCACTGTAGAAGCTGCAGATACAGGCAGTGATTTGAATGAACAGCCACATGCTGTGTGCAACACAGACAGGCTTGGAAGTGACGCTTTTATAAAAAAAAAAAAACTCTGATCCCAGTCTATCAGCAGAGAAGGGGAGGATCAGTCAGTCCTGTCTGGAAAGTAAGGAAGACAGTATTTTTTGGGAAAATGGCCTTTTGTACAGAAAGAAAAATGTCATGAGTATGCATCCAGATGTAATTGCTGACAGCCAACTATTTGTACCTCAAACCTATAGGGAAGAGTTGCTGAAAGTAGCCCATGAGACATTTGGGTGTTGCCAGAACTAAAGCTCATTTGGTACATAATTTTTCCTGTCCTGGCATTCTAACTGGCATAGTCAAATACTGCTGCTCATACCATGTGTGCCAGGTTGTTGGGAAATCTGGTTGTAATACTTACCCGCTCCACGATCCTACGTACGGCCGCCTGCCTGTCACTTCCGGGTTGCGGCAGTGTTGATCATGTGATTCCCGGCGGGAAATTCAAAACTCCTCCTGTCTCCAGTATATAAATCACGCTCTGACACAAGTCCTGTGTCAGAGCAACAGGTTACTCACCTGACTCCTGGCTTCCTGTGTCTGCTCCTGTGTTGCTTCTTGCGCTTCCTGAGAACTGCTATTGTGTACCAGATCCGGCTTGGACCTCTCTATTCTATTGGATCTCCCATTGGCACGGCTGCCATCTGCTATTGTGTACCAGATCCGACTGTACCTCACTACTCCTTTGGGATCTCCAAAGTACGTCTGACTTCAGCTACAGGTACCAATTCAGTATCTTGTCGCTTGTCTATCTTTCTCGCACGTCTGTAAACTTATCGGGGGCCGCGACCTTGCGGCAGTTCTTGGTGAAGACCTGAGAGTCTGTTAGACTTCGCGCCCTGCTAAGCCGGTACTAATCCTAACTGGGGGACTCCCCTAAGCATACACTGGTGATGTGGGGAGGGCCCCTCTCATTCCTCTGCCTGTCATATCAGAACCCTTTGAGCGGGTTGCTGTGGATATTGTGGGTCCCCTAGCCATTCCCAGTAGCTCAGGGAAAGAGTACATTCTGACTGTAGTAGATTATGCTACTAGGTACCCAGAAGCAGTAGCTCTTTCCTCCATTCGCTCAAAGTACCAGATGCCCTTATAACTATTTTCTCCAGGGTGGGGTTCCCAAAAGAAATGTTAACTGATCAAGGTACCCAGTTCATGTCTAACCTCATGCATAGTCTTTGTAAAAAGATGCAGGTGAATCGTTTAATTAATTCCCCGTATCACCCGCAGTCCAACAGGCTGTGCAAGCATCTTAATGGCACCCTAAAACAAATGCTTAGGACTTTTGTGGAGTTGCAAAGAAGAAACTGGGAGAGGTTCCTGCTGCACCTCCTCTTTGCATACCACGAGGTACCGCAGGAATCCACTGGCTTCTCACCCTGTGAATTCCTGTATGGGTGCCGGATGCGCGGCCCATTAGATTTGATTAGGGAAGAGTGGGAAGGGAAATTGATCATAGGGGTTGTGCGGAAGGTATAAACCCCAAATTTGTCCCATACTGTCTGCAGCAAGTCCCCTTGAAATTGCATCCCCTGGTCGGTGACTACTTCTTGAAGGAATCCTACATGGCTAAATATATCCATGAGAGCCTGGGCAATATGTTCAGCATCTATGGATTCTAGTGCCACTGCCTCGGGATATCTAGTGCGTAGATGACCACGGTCAGGATGTACAACTTCCCTGTTAGGCTTAGTTTCTTAAAAGGTTCCACAATGTCCATGGCTACCCTCCTAAATGGCTCATCTATGATGGGCATGGACTGTAGATTAACCCAACTTGGGGGTCCCCCAAGGCGTTGGCATACATCGCATGAGGACCTATAGTGTCTGACCTCCTTTTTAACTCCAGGCCAAAAGAAATGTCGTAGCAACCAGGCAAGGGTTGTACGAACCCCTAAGTGGCCAGCTAGGGGGGTGTCATAGGTCATGGGCTAGTGCTAGTAACCGGCGATGGTACTGCTGGGGAACAGCCAGCTGTTTCCTAGTCACTCCTGGCTCTGGAGGATCAGCCTTGATGGACACCCGGTACAACCTCCCTTCTTCCCACATGATCCTATCCTCCTGAGGTCCCCAATCTGTCCTTTCCGCCGCACTGCGGAGATGATCTAAAGATGGGTCAGTCCGTTGGGCTTTCCTAAATGCAGTCCTATCTACCTCCCCCAGATTCATGTCAATGCCAGGTAAGTTTGGTACAGCGTTACTCACTGACAGCGGTTCAAGTGGTGTGGCAGCTGATCCAACTGGGACTCCTGGTGCTGGTATGGGTGGGTCCTTGGGAGCCGTCTCCAAAGCCTGTGCTCGACTCCGTGTGATAGTTTCTACAAAGTAACTGGCCAATCTACCCTCCAGATCATTCCCCATAATAACGTGGGTAGAAATCCATACAAAAGTCCCACATTCACCTCCCCCGAACCCTGGCCCCAATCCAAATTAAGCCTGGCCATGGGGATAATTGTAATTTGGCCTCTCGCCATCGAAATTTTGATTTTCCAGTTCTTTAGCCATTGATTAGGTGGGACTAAACTGGGCCGTATCAGAGTAATAGAAGCCCCGGAGTCTCGGAGTCCCTGCAGTTCCTGGCCATTCACCTTTACAGGCTGCAGGTGTCCCTTCATATTTGTAGGGGTAGCCTTCCCGATTGCCACTACCACCTCCACCTGATAGACTACTTCCTCCGCCTCTGATGCATCAGGATCGTAGTACCCCTCCCCACCCTCAATTGATGTTCTTTGGCACACTGAAACTGAGGGCACAGCTGGTCTCAATCCAGGGAACGGTCTTCCTCAATTTCTTTATGTGTCCGGGGTGTTGGCAAGTGTAGCACCTTCTAGGGTCGGATACTGCTGGACCATGGGGTCTGGGAGCACTAGAGTGCGCAGCTGGGGTACATGGTGACATGGGGCATGATGTAGCCGGTAGTGTTTCTTGATCACGTGGTGTCCATCGAATAGTTGCCCATTCACCTCCGTTAAGTCCCCTCCATCGGGGATGGTTTGTCAGGAATTCATCAACTAATGCTGCTCCTTTCTCTGGGGTAGTGGGATCTCTGTCCACCACCCACTTTCTGAAGCCATTTTATTCATTAGCTGCTCCAATTTAAAGATGTTTTTAATGTCTGTTACGGTTGTGACTTGCTTCCCTTCTAGCCACCGATTTACAGTTTCTTTACAATAAACTGCTAAATTCCATATAAGAAGAGTCACTTCTTGCCATGTTTCTGAACTTAGTGCGATAGGATTCAGGGGTGCATATCGAGTCAACAATACTTTCCGAATATCCAGGTAGTCTCTTTCTTGCTCTGGACTCAGGGCATGATATACCACCTGTGCTCGGCCTATCAAACTAGGTATCAGATATTTTGATCACTCTGCCACAGGTATATCATGCATTGCCATCATGGACTTAAATAACTGAAGGTGAGTGTCAATGTCCGTGGCTGATTCCACAAAGCATGGTACATCGTGATATTCCAATCGCAGCGTATGTCTTCCTTCCAATACTGACACCGATGTCATTGCAGGTAACATGACCGGTCTACCCAGCGCTGCTCCCAATACTGCTGCTCTCTCATCGGCGGCAGTTCCTGGTCCAAGTATATCCAACCAAATCTGCAGCTGTACCATGTTGCCAATGGCTATTGCAGCTGCCTGGTTTGTCATCCCCCCGGTTCCATTACTGGGTTCCCCTGACGGGTCCTGAACCACATCCTCCTCCTCACCAGGTTTTTCTATGTCCCACTGAGACAATTTTTTGATTAGGGACCCCCTGGTATCTGTTGAGTTGATTTAAATTTTTCTTGTCTGACAAAGTTCCTGCAGGATTCCTTTCTTGATGTTTCTGTATGTTTGTGCTGCTGCCTCCATTCTGCCGTGCCTTTCCAATTTCGTGCTTGCCACTGCTTGCCACCAAATGTGAATATACGTGGTTCCCAAATCACTCAGAAACTGTATTAGAGGAAAAATAGAAGGATGATTTATTCTGCAGAACAGGATTAACAGCACGGCCCCATTAATGATAGCAGGTCCAACAAGTGAGGAAATCAGTTCAAATAAATCCAGTGGGATAGGTACAGCATGGCTCCCTTAACAATAGCAGGTCCTACAAGTGAGGAAATCAGTTCAAATAAATCCAGTGGGAAAGGTACAACACGGCTACCTTAACAATATCATCATCATCATCATCATCATCATTTATTTATATAGCGCCACTAATTCCACAGTGCTGTACAGAGAACTCATTCCCTGCCCCATAGGAGCTTACAGTCTAAATTCCTTAACAGACACACACAGACAGACATAGAAAGAGACTAGGGTCAATTTATTAGCAGATCCAATAAGTGTGGAAATCAGTTCAAATAAATCCAGTGAGATAGGTTCCACAGCACCTTTCTGGCAGAGCATCACCTCTTGCCCAAAGTCAGTCACATACATGTCCAGCTCCCAGGGTAGCCTCTTTTATCACCTCATAATCCCACCTTGGGAACTGCCTGCCAAGGGAAGTTGCAAAAGGTCTCGATTGGTGGGCTTCTCACACTATCCAGCCCCCTCCCCTACCTCTCCAGGTGTATTCCCTCAGATGACCCCTGCTTGGTCCGGCTCCTGGCTGCCCGTAGAGCTCACTAGTGGACAATAGGGAGCAAACAGAAATAACAATGGTAATTTACTTCACTCAACTAGGGAGTGTTCCCCTGTGGAGGTGTAAATTAACCCCTAAAGTACTTTTCCAAGGAGATGTTATAGCTCCATCACTGATACTTCCGAATAACAACATGGCTAAAAAGTGCAGTCCGGGTATGGATTAGATTAAGGGGTTGTAACACTGGTTCCATACACCATGCCCATTTTTTTAAAAGGGCCAAAAGAGACAGAAGGTATATCATATCAACATGCTCAAAGTTTATCATGACAAGGAAGCTTGTGCATTAGCTGTGTGTAGCTGCCAAAGAGGCAGGGTCCCTAGCAGACGCCTACTGTAGTGAAGAGCTGTCTGACTCTCAGCTGGAGCAGCTAGCTGACATACTATGGCCCTATCAGTTGAATTTTAAAGGGAAACCTGGAAAAACACACATGGTCACAGATCATGTAAACACTGGCAACCAGATCCCCCTTAGACAGCCAGCATATCGTACTTCCCTAGAAATGCTAGAAGCAATGAAAATGGAAATAGCTGAGATGTTGCAGCTAGGGGTATTTCAAAAGTCTCACAGTTCGTTGGCTGCCCCAGTGGTACTGGTCCCAAAGAAATGGGTGGCACCCGGTTCTGTGTAGACTATAAGAGGTTGAATGATGCCACAGTGTTTGATGCTTATCCTAAGCCTAGGATCAATGAACTACTAGAGCAGCTTGCCCAAGCATGTTACATCACTATCATGGATGTCAGTAGAGGGTACTGCCAGATCCCATTGTCACCCAAGGCACGTAAGCACTCCGCATTTATCACCCCATATAGGCTGTTTGAGTTTTTGGTCATGCCCTTAGGCATGAAATATGCCCATGCGTCCTTCCAGCGCCTGGTCAATGACCTGCTAGAGGGCCAGGAGGGACATGCAGTTGCCTACCTGGAACATTGCAGTGTTCAGCCAGACCTGGAAGGAGCACCCGATCCATCTGAATAGTGTGTTAGACTGAATTACTCAGGCAGATCTGCCTATCAACCCAGAGAAGTGCCAGCTTGGCATGTGTGAAGTGCAGTACTTGGGGCACAGTGTAGGGGGAGGTACCCACCGCACAGAGCCAGGCAAGGTAGAGGCTATCACGGTGTGTCTGACCCCTACTACGAAAAAGCAGGTCATGTCTTTCTTATGTACAGCTGGGTATTATCGAAGGTTCGTGCGCCATTATAGCACCCTAGCCAAACCTCTGACTGACTTAACCAAAAAGATTTTACCACAGGTAGTTAATTGGACAGGGGATTGTGAGAATGCATTTACAGCTCTGAAATCAGTTCTGGCCCAGTCCCCTGTTCTACAGGCCCCAGATTTCAAACAGAGATTTGCAGTACAGATCGATGTGTCTAACTATGGACTTGGTGCTGTTCTTAGCCAGGTGACATCGCAGGGTGAGAAGCACCCTATCATTTTCCAAAGAAGAAAACTACTTTACTTTAGAAAAGAGGCGTCTAAAGGGAGATATGATTGCTATGTACAAATACATTAGGGGTCAATAGAGAGAGCTTTCATGGGAACTTTTTACCCCAAGGACCATACACAGGACACGTGGTCATCCCCTAAGGTTAGAGGAGAGGAAATTTCACAACCAGCAAAGGAAGGGGTTCTTTACAGTAAGGGCAGTCAAGATATGGAATTCATTGCCAGGGAAGGTTGTGATGGCAGATTCAATAGATATGTTTAAAAAAGGGTTAGACAAATTTTTAGCGGAAAGGTGTATCCAGGGATACGACCGTTAATTTAAAATAAAGGATAGTAGTGGATATAGGGTAAAAATTGGATTGCAATATTGAGTCTGGGGGGATTTTCAAAATTGAAACAGATGGGCGGTTGCCTACTCTGGATTAATTTCAAATATAAGTGCAGGATCTCAGAAGATCCAAAATAGGTTGAACTTGATGGACTGGTGTCTTTTTTCAACCTCATCAACTATGTTACTATGTTACTATGTTACTCCCCCAAGAGGTGGCTTATGCTACCATTGAATGAGATTGCCTAGCCATCGTATGGGCACCTCAAAAGCTACAGCCCTACCTGTGTGGATGGGATTTCACCATTATCACAGACTATAATCCTCTAAGCTGGCTGAATACAGTTTCTGGGGATAATGGAAATCTGTTAAGATGGAGCTTAATTTTGCAGCAATATAACTTCACCATTCAGCATCGGAAGGGCGCAGAACATGGAAACGCAGATGGCCTCTCGTGCTAAGGGCAGAAGTGGTGAATGGACAGGAGAGACAGTGACAGGTCACAGTTTTCTGTGCCCTAGTTTTAAGGAGAGCTGTGATGATTATGTAGTATATCTAATGATTGAATGTTTTTTTCTGTTAAATTTATGTATGACAATGTATATTGTATGTATTCTTGTAATATAATCTCAATGGTGATCTGCAACTCTAATGACAGCAGGGTAGGGAACTCAGCCAGGTGCCGCCGGAAGCTGACAATAGGTTCCGCTGTGATTTCCCCTATGCGCCTTCAGGATGTCGCACACCCCAAAGTTAAAAGTGCAGGGAGGTAAGGGGGGTGCTTCGGTCGACCACTGGCCCAGCAGCTATATCACCGGAAAGGTGGGAAGATCCTGGGAGAGCCGCTGCTCAAGGATCATGGGTCCGTACCACAGCCCTTGGAGAGGGTTCGGTCTGACAGCAAGTGTAGGCCCCAAACACGCAGGAGAGTAGGGATGCCATATGGAAACAATTAGGGCAGTAAATATCCTCTCAAGAGAAGCTCCGAGGGGTGTGGTGTGTCTGTCTGTATCTTGAAGGAAAACTGGGTAGCAAAGACCAGCAAAACCAGGATGTTTACATGGATAAAGAAGGAGAGTAGCAGAAGACACCCTACTCCATGCTATCCCAAGCCACACACTCAGATAATATGCACTGTTTTCAGCATGTTACGAGTGTTGGTAACTGACAACTGACTGCTGGTTGGGTGACCAATATTCCAAATTCTGTCTCTTAATTTCTCAGAATGTGGACTTTCAAATTCAATTGCATTGTCTTGTTGAGACAGATGTTTGGCAACCAAATCTGCATCAATGTAAGTTATACATGTGGAAAGACCAACTTTTGCCCAATCTGAATTGAGTGGTTTACATATTTTTTATATATATATAACATATAAGTATTATTTATACATTCCATATCTATATACATTCCATATTAATATACATGACATATTGTTACATGACATTTTTATATACTTGCAATTATTTACAAGTGATGAGTTCCCTTGTTTAATTCACAAGGCCTGCATTACGGTCCATACTAATTTCTATTCAGTCAGATTTACTTTACTTATACCATAAAGTGCACTTATAGTAAAAGAAGATGTCGGAAAGCTCTATTTTTGGCTCCCAAGGTATATTCTACCTATCAATAAGTGCATAGTAAATAAACAGATGAATTTGCAGGCCACCTTCGTTTATTTCGTTTTATCGATGTCTAAGTGTATTAATGCTATCACTGTCTATCAGTATCTGCACCCTGTAGGTCCTGTCTGTCAGGAACTATGTTGGAGAGAGAGAGTGTGTGTGTGTGTGTGTGTGTGTGTGTGAGTGTGTTAGGGATTTTAGACTGTAACCCCCAATGGGGCAGGGACTGATGTGAGTTCTCTGTACAGCGCTGTGGAATTAGTGGAGCAATCTAAATAAGTGGCGATTATGATGATCCACAGCATCAATATTTAAAAGTGTAGTGAGTGACTTCTAAAATATTACTCTTTCTGATTATGACTTATGATTATCTACATCACACTCCTAAGATTTGGAAGCATTTTATCTGGGACTCCAATTGCTGTGTGCAGTCCTAGATCATCTGTTTCTACAGATCAGGTTTTGCAGATTGAGCTTGGTCTATGATGTTGTCAACGAAGAATACATCCTATGAGAATTTAAGCTCTCAATTTACAAGTCACCTTGATTTTTGTTTGTTTTTTTCAAATTGGTTTTTAATTTGTTTCTTCACTGGGGAAGCAATTCACTTCATACAAGTTTGATAAGGCAAAGCTGTTTGGAGCCATGAATTCCTTTGTCAGTTATCTTTTATTGGCCACCATTCTTTATTTTTTTTTTGCTTTCCATGTAAAACATAATTTTAGCTGCATCAAAGAGTAAGTGCTCAATGCCAAAGAGTGAGAGTTGCATAGTCTCAGAGGTCTTAATGAAATCAATTTTTGCATAGTTGATTTCTAAAAGACATAATGCATGTTCCTTCTTTCCCTAATCGCACCTGAGAAGATTAATGAAGGTACATATGATCTCTAAAGTGCTTTTTTTTGCAAGTCTGCCAGATCATCTATTGTGTCCCCTAGTCTAGGGATTGTATCTTTTATTAAACTACTATGTTTTTGTGCCATATATTTAGGGATCATTAGAAAATAGACTGGAAATAAATGGTAATGCTATAAATTATAGTGGAGCAAAAACAGCTCAAAATTATTTGTATTTTACCAATTTTTCACGATTTTGAATTAAATGCATATCCAAAACCGAAACATTTTGTGATTTATTTATTTTTTGGCAAAACCCGTAGCCAAGCCACGAACGCAGTTTAAAACAGACAGCAGTTCAGAAACTGAAACACGAGGTGCACATCTGTAATAAATGTCAAAGAGCATTAAAGTGCCGTTTTAATATCTGTTTAAATGTGGACATTTTAGTCAACTTCAGTCCCCCCTTTATATGATTAAAATAGTTTAAACATATTAAACAAATATATCCTAGATCTGATTTTATTGTAGAATTTGTTTGTTTTGGAATTACTACCCCTTACCACCTTACAGCTAAATTTTATATTTTAAAAAGTTTGAAGAGTCTTATTCAAAGCAAATATGCGTAACAAACATGTCAAATACATCTTTTCAGATTGGTTGTATAGTTCATTATATTTAGAATGTAATCTCTACTTCAGCAGAGATGTTTCATAGATTTAGAGGGCATTTGTGCAAGAGAAGGGATTAGGTCACCCTCTCATCTGACAAGTGGAGAATAGTGGGCGGACATTTTTTTTTTACATTTATTCCTCACATCCAGACTCTCTCCCAGTTCTGTCGATTCTACCTTAAAAACATTGCCAGAATACGCCCTTTTCTTATTCAACATGCTACCATCCTACCAAAACTATTATCCGTTCTCTCATCTCCCATCTTGACTACTGCAACCGCCTGCTATCTGGCATTCTCGAAACCTGTATATCCACACTTCAATCCATTTTAAATGTTGCTGCAAGACTGATCTTCCTCTCTCACCGCACCACATATGCTTCACCACCTTGTAAATTCCTACACTGGCTCCTTATGTCCTCCAGAATCAAGTTATCACTTATAGAACTCCCTACCACAATCAGGTTTTCCCACAGTTTTGACATTTTTAGACGTTCTCTAAAAACCATCTTTTTTTTTTTTTTTTTTTAAAGCTTACCTTATTCCTGATGATACTATTCACACTAATACACCCTCACAGCTGTCCCAATCTTCTCCACTCTAAACCACACTCGCTCCTCTAATTTCAGCTGTGCCCTCTTTCACTTAGAATACAAGCTCTCTAATGAGCAGGGTACTCCATACCCTTTATTTTCATATCTGCATTTATTTTGTCTGCCTTGTATGTCCTTATTTTATGTATGTCCTATTTTCCCTACTGTACTGTGGAACACTGTGTTGCCTTACAAATCTATGATAATAATAATAACATATGCGCAAGAGAACAGTGGGGAAGGTATATGCAACATATATACTCCACGATCTCCCTTTGTCACATATGTTTCCCCCCCCATTCTTTCCTGACACATACCCCAACACGCAAACATCACGGGTTAACACCTGCTGCAGAGTTTGGTGGAGAAAGGCTCTGGTCTTCACAGCAACTCCCACTTCTGCTGCTTCATGTGGGAGGGAACACTGGTGGTGTCATTGGTATTATGCACAGACCATCACATCATAAAGCAGCAGTGGGAGCTGTGCAGTATAGTACAATGACTACTCCTCTACTGGACATCACAGCAAAAAGTATTACTGGCAGAAGCAGCATGCAGCAGAATATACCTCTCCAAAATCAGAACTGTCCTGCCAGAATCAGGAGAGCGGTCAGATTATCCTGCTTTTTCCTACCTGATATTGCAGCTTTAAATATCTACTGCTGTGGTGGGTTAAACTCAGTTGCTGCTAGGCCAGATACTAGAATGTTGGGGCCTGTTTGGAAAAGCGATCTATACTATTCACTTCCTGGAAATCCAAGTGAACATTATGGGCCTCCCTCCCACCACCCACTCCCAACATTAAGTCAGGAGGACTCATGTTAAATAAATAGGCCTGATTAACCTTACATTAAATTTATTAGTCTCCACATTAATACAAAGATCTCAGATTACATTATTTTCCCCTACAATATATTAATAGCACCCATAAACCACACATTAAAAATGTTAAAAGCCTCCACAATTATTAAAGATAGACCATTTAGTAAAGTAATAGTCCCATCTGTTGGTACATTATATATACTCCCACCAGCAGCCACATTACTTTAATACCACCCACATTTCATTAATAGGCCACACCCGTATTGGTCCCACTAATCTAATACCCTCCAGCACACATATTATATTAACATGTGTGCGACGAACCACCTTGTTTGCCCAAGGACACATACTGGCCCTAACCAGAGTTATAAAATGTTCCATTAATGTGGATGTAAAAGAAAAACATACGTCTAAACAGTTGAAACCTATCACAAGGCATATTGGCTAAGAGATAAGTATTCACGCTCTTTAATGGAGTTTTTGCCAAAAACCAGGCTCATTTCTCCGTATGATGGTCATGTCCTATTATATACAAATTTTGGGCGGAAGTTTGAAACCTTATTGTTAGCATGACAGCTACAGATTTTCTATTCTATCTTAAATATATTTCACTTCCATTGCCCATTCCAGACCTCACTAACCACATAAATATATTTATTAGACACACAAGCATGAGTCTCTATTTAATCAAGAAACGAAACATGTCATTATTGTCCTTCTTTATCTTGCACAGTTGAAAAATTAGAGGTCACTTGTGAATCCTGTTTTCTAAATGGGAGCTTATAAATGCTCTAATGAGATTACTTAGATTTGCTTCCTACAAGGCATAGAACAGAGCAAATTAAATTACTGTATCACGTTTACCATGCACGTGGTAAGGTTCTTCTGTCTGGACTTGTTGTTTAGGACTTAGATCCTCTAGTTGAAAACATAATGAGGTTGAAGATTTATACTCGTGAAATACTGACCGTAGTCAACAGCAGTGTGTGTGAATAGGAAATATTATATTAGAAGCATTAGAAACATTTTGCTTTTATTGCAATAATAATTGTTTTGTATAATATGATGATGATGATAATAGCATATGCATTTATATATTGTTCAAAAGGGCTGCACATTACCCTTAATTTCAACAATGAAACAAAAACAGCCAAAAAATGACCTCGACATTCCCACTTTGCTCATCCCAAAACGGCCTCACATGCTCTTCATTTGCTCCAATATTCCACTACATGCCCTCAGCCCCCTATTTGCTACAAAATATACCCACATGCACTCAGAGCCCACATATACTTCAAAACTCTCCCATATGCCCCCAGATCTCCCCGCATGCCCCACATACTTTACCGTATGTCCTACAGACCTCACTACATGCCCCTCTGACTTCACCACTTACCACTCAGATAGCAACCAGACCTCCCCACATGGCCAATAGACATCACCCACATGCCAAACAGAACTCCCCCACATGTCCACCAGACTTAACCCACATGCCCATCAGATCTGCCTCACATGCCCATCAGACCTCTGTCACTTTTACTACTTAGTTCTACTAGTTTCTGCCTGCAGATGAAGGAGGGAGGCTTTGTATTTATATTATATTGGTCAAAGGGTGCCCAGAAGCAGGGGCAGATTGGGAACTTAATTGTGGGGCGGATTGGGAACTTAAAGTGGCCCTGGAAAAAATGATTGAAGTCCTGTGTCATAAAATTAAATGAATCCTTTTACATTATCTGCGACTGGTTTATGCCTGTGTGCTCCAACTTGTTTAGCTGCCTACTAACACATACTTCCAAAATTCCCTTCATAGAAACATACCTGACTTTGTTTAATAAGTTTAACTATTACGAAAGATGTTGGCATAATCGTATTTGTTCAGTCTGCCAGAGCAGCATATGAGCACCTCACACACTGTTCTTTTCCTGACGTCATGAGATGCAAACTACCAGTTAAATCTCTCTCTATATATAATGTATAAATATGTGTACTGTGTTTCAAAAATGCATTAACAATAATCCTTATAATAAATGGCTGTCCAGGTGCAATCATCACAAAGGTGAAATAGCATCTGCAAGAAAACACTTAATTTTCAACAAATGTGTATGAGCTCTAAATATGCCCAGTGATTGGGGTTGGTTTGAATTAACATTGCATGGAGGGTTGACAGACAATGGCATAAGTAAAGTGATCTGACAATGGGACCAGTACAAGGTAGAAGGCAGGAAATGGAATCAATGTAAGAACCACTAAAGTATCACCAGAGCTGGAATAAGGTTCTGGGGGGCCTGGGGCACTTAAGACATTTTAAATACATTTTAGACAAATACACAGGCAAACCTGTTTGCACTACTGTTAGATACATGCAGCTCTGCCTTCACGAGCAGTGCAGTGTGAAGTGGGACATACCTCCCAACTGTCCTTGCTGTCTGACCAAATTCTGATTAAGTGAGACAGTCGCCAAAATTCTGGACTGCCCCATCAGATTCAGGACAGTTGGCAGTCTGTCCTGCTCTTTCCTACCTGTTCTTGTTACTTACACGACCTGTGGCTGCTGGTTTCTTTAGATCAGTTGCTGCTTGTCTGGATACTGGAATGCTGGAGGTCCTATTTGGAAAAAATAATGGGTACATAAAAATTAGAAAATGCCAACCAGCCCCAGCATTAAATCAATAGCATTCACATTAAATAATTAGGCCTCCCTCTAGCCCAAACATTAAAATAATAGTAATAAAGAACAATGTATGGGATGGTTGCAAATAAGGAAAGGAATAGGGTTAACAATAGGACAATGAATAATATTACTTATATATAGATATCTCAAATTGACGTGAAAATAAACATTTATATAAATGAATACCTTAGATCAATCTGTATATAACGAGGGCTACGTTACCCACATGATAAATAAAATAACATTGTATTACAACATTCAACTAATTGAAAAGAAAAACATACGTCTAAACAGTTGAAACCTATTACAAGGCATATTGGCTAAGAGATAAGTATTCACGCTGAAAAGGTGGATCAAATATGTCCAATGCAATCGTCTTAAAGGATTATACTGTCCACATAAGATGTACTGAAGTATTTTAGCAGATGGTAAAAATTATATACATCAAACCTACGATTGATGTGTAGAAAATGCATCCAAAGGAGAGTGAATCCTCCTAAATGATAGTCAATGCAGTCGCTATTGCCCCCAATGCTCCTCAAATCACACCGTCATATAGATCGATTGGATTCATATATAGAGGAAAAATGACAAGGGAGGGAAAGGGAAACAATAGTGTAGTATATCCAACATGGGTTTATTTCTAAATAAAAATTAAAACACTCACATTCGAGTAAATATCATCGTCATCAAAAGGTATCTTTGCAAAAGTTCTCCTGTTTAAAGGCAGCAGCCGCTGGCCTTATACGTGCTGCTCGCTCAGTCTGTTAAGCCGCGATAGTATCAAACCAGCCCACACTTCCAGGAAATTCTGTGACGTTGGAGGGGGGGGGTGTCTTGTGTAATGATTGGCCCCAACGCGTTTTGTCACTCTTAGTGACTTCATCAGGGGGTGTGGTATTCGTCCGGAGTCTCTCTATAGGCTTATGTCAAATATCTTCTAATTGGCAGCAAACTGAATCATGACTTCATATACCCACACATTAATCATTCTATTTACATGTGTTATTGATCTTCTTGGGATCAGTGGCAGCATTCCCCTATCCCTCCCCTCGTTTTAGTGGCCACTAGGGAGCACTCACCGATATATATATATATATATATATATATATATATACACACACATGTATATGGGTTAACCCATTACAGGTATATTTTTTTCATTAAATAGTACTCACATTTGATAAATAGATCTATTTCCCTCCAACCAGCCCTGACAATAAATTAATAGTATTCACATTTAATAAGTAGATCTACTTCCCTCCAATTAACCCCAGCAAAAAATTAATAGCATTTACATTTAATATTACCATTTCCCACAACCATCCCCGGCATTAAATAATTCATATTCACATTTAGTGAATAACTCTCCTTCCCAAACTAAGTCCCACATTAAATTAATAGCCCCATATCATACCAACTTTGAATTAAAGGTCCCTCTACCCCATCTTAATTTAATAGGCCCCACTATTTAATGAAATAGCCCACAAATAAATTAAATTGCCCCACCATCACCCCACAAATAAAATAGCACACATTAAATAATTAGCCCCCCACCTAAACGCCACTATTAAATTATTAGCCTAACTTTCACTGATGTGATATTAAGACAGCCCCCCTCCCTTCCCTCATATCACACGTTATAGCAATATACACCCCTTTCCTTCACAAATTATAGTAGCCTCCCGTGTCCTTCACATTCCCTATAGTTTAGTATAGGTAGCCCCCCCTTAGTATAGTATAGGTAGCCCCACTTAGTATAGTATAGTATAGGCAGCCCCCCCTTAGTATAGTATAGTATAGACAGACCCCCTTAGTATAGTATAGTATAGGCAACCCTCCTTAGTATAGTATAGTATAGGCAGCCCCCCTTAGTATAGGATAGACAGCCCCCCTTAGTATAGGATAGATAGCTCCCCCCTTAGTATAGTATAGGCAACCCCCCTTAGTATAGTCTAGGTAGCTCCCTTCATAGTATAGTATAGGTAGCTCCCCCTTAGAATAGTATAGGCAGCCCCCCTTAGTATAGTCTAGGTAACCCCCCCTTAGTATAGTATAGGCAGCCCCCCTTAGTATAGTATAGGTAGGTCCCCCCATTGTATAGTATAGATAGCTCCCCCCACAGTATAGTATAGGTAGTCCCCCCTTAGTATAGTATAGGCAGCCTCCCCTTAGTACAGTACAGGTATCTCCCCCTTAGTATAGTATAGGCAGCCCCCCTCCTTAGTGTAGTCTAAGTAGCCCCCCATAGTATAGTATAGGTAGCTCCTCCCTTAGTATAGTATAAGTAGCCCCCCCCCCCCCTTATTATAGTATAGGCAGCTCCCCCTCACTTACCGGCCATGAGCTGGCATCTTTCCTCACATCAGGCAGACAGGAAGTGAAGTCAGTCTTCCTGTCTGCCGAACAGCACCATGAGAGCCCATACAGCAACCATAGTTGCCAATTCCGCTTATAACAAGCAGAATTGGGCTTCTTTTTTTGTGAAGTTGCGTTTTTTTTTTTCACTGCCGCGGGTAGCTTGTTTTTGGGCTTGGACAAGTTCTCCAAGTCCTCAGGCTGTATAATTGTTTTTTTTCCCTCTGTTACCATTCTGTGATTGCTTTGTTTTGCTTTTTGTCAGCGGGTTGTGCAGCTAATTCCTCCAATGAAATGGCGCTTTGTGGGTGGGCAGAGTCAAAGGAGGACGTTAAATGAATAACAGGAAGATGGATCTACAGCAACCTACTGAAATAAGTGCGCTGACAGACACACGATCGCTGCACTTATAGCAGGTAACACTGCTATATAACACCCTCCCCTCCAGTAAGCTGCTCATGCCAGAAGACTGCTTTCAGAGCCCTATTTTATACTGTTATATTATGGGGCTGTGTGGTATAGACATACCAGTGTCCTAATTTACAGCACTTGCTTTTTCATTTGCCATATCAGTGTATAAATGTGTCCTCTTGTGTTTATAAAGGTTTTCTAAATGGAGATTCAGTGTAGAAATTAGTGTTATAGAAAAGGACGGTCCCCTGTAAGTTGGCCTTTTTTTTGTGCTTTTTAGAATTGGTTTGGGCTTGTTTTGGGCTTGTGTTTCTCTGAGCGGTTACTTCTTTTTCTTTTCAGAGTTGGCAACCCTGACAGCAACAGGCAGCCTAGCACTAATATACAGCCAGCACTGTACTACTTCTTTATTATACAGCCAGCACTGTAGTACTATTCCAATGTACAGCCAGCACTGTACTACTACTCTAATATACAGCCAGCACTGTACTACTACTCTAATATAATAAAGTAAATAATGTGGATTGCAACTAAAACAGCTGTTTTCAATATTTTTCTGCAATTATTACTATGAATTGAAAAACTGTTTTTACAATAGTCTGTCAATTGAATAAGATATGGGACATGTAGAATTTTAACCACTCTCTGACATGCTAAGTGCATTACAACTTATTGGACTGAAAAAAACAGGATATTCTACAAACTAGGTGTCCACCACCTGTTTCATACTACCTCATATTTATCCTTAACCCTTAAATCCCTTAGAAGTTAACTTTTATGTAGATGCAATAATACAAGTTGTTTTTGATCATTTTGTGTTTACTGAAAAGTAAGTAGCATTCTACTATCAACTAATAAAAAAAAAATATGTTAACAAATAAAATGTCCACTAGGTAAACTATTATTAAAAAGAGTCCTTTAAACAAAAAAAAAAAAAAGCAAAAAAAAGCTGCATGAAACAAAGCCATTGTCCCTCACCGGACCGTGAGTGCCTCTACGCTGGTGCGTGGCTCCCTAGCCTTCCTGCCGGCACCTATCTTGAACCGCGGCTGTCCGCCATCCTGATGGACTGCACGTGCGCAGCACCCAAGAACTCTTCTGACTGTTGCTTTTAATCTAATTGGTTGATCAGGCAACTCTCCATATTTAAAGTACCTGTGCTCATTACCTCATTGCCTGATCTTGAGTCTCATTCCCTGTGAGTCTCTGAAGGTGTCTCCTGTGTTCTACTAGTGTCTTCAGTTTCCTGCTGATTCCTGTTCTACTCATCGCTGGTCTCCATACCCGCTACTGTCTCCTGTGTACTACTAGTGTCTTCAGTTCCTGTGGATTCCCTGTGCTACTCATCGCTGGTTTCCATACCTGCTACAGTCTCCTGTTTCCTGCCTGTGTCCTCAGCTGGACTCTGATTACCGGTTCTTCTCACCTGTGGTTCCTACACTCGTCTCTGCCGTTCAGCGTCTCTGCAGTCATTGCATCTTCCTGTGGACAGACTGTTCTACTGAATAGCGGTATGCCTATCTGTTATTGACTTTCTACGTTTACTCTGCATATCCGCTAGGACAAGTTTCCCCTCTCAGCAGCGCTATCCATACCCGCTATAGACTGTTATTGTTACGCTGCATATCTGTTTGGAACAAACTGTACTACTCAGTCGTTATATGCATAATTGTGATTGACTATCCGTTATTGGCCTGCATATCTGTGCTGAGCAAATCTCTACCAAGCAGCGCCACACATACCGTTATAGACTTTGCTGGATACGCTGCATATCTGTTGGGATCAAGTTCCTCTGTGCTCTCAGTGTCTGCATCCTATTATCCTTTGTATGCCTCCACTCATCGACACCTGTACACATCCTCACCTATTAAGCAGTGGTACAACTTGCTATACGCAGACCACTGACTTCCCCGTTACCTACCTGCACCTGGACAAGTCTTCTCACCATAAGCAGTGGTACAACTTGCTGTACGCAGACCACTGACTTCCCCGCTACCTACCTGCACCTGGACAAGTCTTCTCACCATAAGCAGTGGTACAACTTGCTGTACGCAGACCACTGACTTCCCCCCTACCTACCTTCACCTGGACAAGTCTTCTCACCATAAGCAGTGGTACAACTTGCTGTACGCAGACCACTGACTTCCCTGCTACCTCCCTGCATCTGCTCACGTCCATCCTGATCTCCGTGTTCAAATCTGCCTTTCCACAATATCAGCTAGTCGCTGATTAATTGACCAAGATAGCTGCAAGTCACTGACTTTCCTATTCTTTATTGCCATTCTCTCTCCATCTGCTATGATATATGTTCCGCTAGTCACCCTGCTACCAGAGGACCGTTGTGTTAACTTCACCACTCTGGTAAGCCCAGTCATCTGGTAAATTCCTGGGCTAGACTCCTAGTGCCCGTGACAGTAAGATCAGGCCATTACAGACCCAGGATCAGAACCAACAGCTAAAGAGATGCTGCAGTATCTGGTCACCCGAATCGAACAACAAGATGTTCGCCAACAACAGTTGTGGCAATATTGTCAAGCTTTAGCCTCCCAAGGAACCCCTGTGCAAAATGTAGCAGCTACCGTTGATCTTCCAGTATCTCCATCTCCTTCCCCAGTGCCATCCCAGGTGTCCATCGCTTACACGCTACACCTGCCTACTCCTTCTAAATATGATGGAGATCCCAAAATTTGTAGGGGCTTTCTTAACCAATGCTCCGTTCATTTTGAACTTCAACCTCATAACTTCTCTACTCATCGTTCCAAAGTGGCCTACCTCATCTCTTTGTTTTCCGGACAGGCTCTCACATATGCCTCCCCTCTGTGGGAAAGAAATGACCCTTTATTGCAAGATAGTGCCATGTTTATTTTTACGTTTCAAAGTATTTTTGACGAACCTGGTCGTGTTATCTCTGCAGCTTCCAGTATCCTCCGACTACGCCAAGGATCTCGGACTGTAGCTCAGTATGTCATTCAATTTCGGATACTTGCCTCTGAACTTCAGTGGAACACTGAGGCATTGATCGCCGCCTTCTGGCAGAAGCTTTTCGATAAAATTAAAGACGCACTGACCTCTCAAGAATTACCCTCCTCCTTGGATGATTTGATTTCCCTTTGCCATCGTGTAGACATGAGATTTCGTGAGAGAGATTCCGAGAGAGTAACTTCCTGCAAAGCGCCTCTTCGCTCAGTATCCCAAGTTCTTCATTCTCCACCTCCAGTAGAACCTATGGAGGTAGGTCGCTCTAAACTAACATCAGAGGAGAGAGAACGAAGAGTGAAAAATAGACTCTGTATCTATTGTGCTGACTCTACTCACATGCTGAACTCATGTCCTAGGAAGTCGGGAAATGCGAGGCCCTAACCAGTTCTAGAGAGGTAAGGTTAGGGTTCCTGGAGTCCTCTCCATGTTCTACGAATGTGAAATTTTGTGCTTTTGATGCCACCGTTTCCTTTGCTACCAAATCCTTTGTCTCTCAAGCACTTATAGATTCTGGAGCTGCCGGAAATTTTATCTCTAGTTCCCTAGTGAATCAATGGTCTCTACCAGTGATTTCCTTAAAGGCACCCATTGCCGTTACTGCTATCGATGGGTCACGTATAATTAATAGTCTCATTACTCAAAGTACGTCTCCACTGACTCTTCAAATTGGAGCCTTACACCAGAAATTTTTTTTTTTACTGATCCTTCCTGTTACTACCAGTCCCATCGTACTAGGCCTTCCATGGCTTCAACTTCATTCCCCTCAGATTGACTGGAACACTCCTCAAGTCACTTCCTGGGGTCCCGAATGTCATCATCGTTGTCTCTCTCAAGTTGTTCCGCTCAAAATACAGCAGTCTTCCATTGCACCGTGTCCTCCGGGTCTCCCTCCACAGTATGCTTCCTTTGCGGATGTGTTCGATAAGGTTCAATCAGAACGCCTTCCTCCTCATAGGGCATGGGATTGTCCGATTGATTTACAACCTGGCAAGAATCCTCCTAGGGGCCGTGTATATCCACTTTCATTACCTGAGACTCAAGTTACATCTGAGTATATTAAGCAGAACTTCCAGCGAGGATTTATCCGACCTTCTACCTCTCCCGCTAGAGCGGGGTTCTTTTTCGTAAAAAAGAAAGATGGATCATTACGTCCCTGTATAGATTTTCGTGGACTCAATGCCATTACCATCAAAAATCGGTATCCTATTCCGTTAATTACCGAGCTCTTCGATCGCATTAAGGGAGCCTGGATCTTTACCAAGTTGGATCTTCGAGGTGCCTATAATTTAATCCGGATCAAGTCCGGAGACGAATGGAAGACAGCTTTTAACACCAGGGATGGTCATTATGAATATCTAGTTATACCCTTCGGGTTGTGTAACGCCCCCGCTGTCTTCCAGGGTTTCGTGAATGAGATCTTCCGGGACTTGCTGTATGTCTGTGTCGTCGTCTATCTGGACGACATATTAATTTTTTCCCAGGATCTGCCCACTCATCATCAACATGTGGCAGAGGTCCTTTCCAGACTCCGAAGAAATTCTTTATTTTGCAAATTAGAGAAATGTTCATTCGAGTTATCCCAGATTCCATTCCTGGGATATATTGTGTCCGGAGTCGGTCTTAAGATGGATCCAGAAAAGGTGAACGCTGTATTACGTTGGCCCCAGCCAACTACTCTCTGAGCAATCCAACGTTTTTTAGGTTTTGCAAATTATTACAGACGCTTCATTCAAGGTTTTTCGTCCATTGCCTCTCCTATAGTGGCCCTGACCCGCAAGGGGGCTAACACTAAACAATGGTCCTCCGAGGCTCTTCAAGCTTTCCAGTCTCTCAAAGAGTCCTTCTCTTCCGCTCCTGTTCTTCGACAGCCTTCTTCCTAGAGGTAGACGCCTCTAATGTTGGCTTAGGGGCCATATTATCCCGAAGATCGGAGCAACAAATATTCCATCCTTGTGCCTTTTATTCCCGAGGTCTTGTACCCGCGAAGAGGAATTATACCATCGGGGACAAGGAGTTGTTGGCCATAAAAGCAGCATTAGAGGAGTGGAGATATCTACTGGAGGGAGCTCGTCATCCTGTAACCATTTTTACGGATCACAAAAACCTGTCATATCTACAGTCAGCTCAATGTTTGAATCCCCGTCAAGCAAGATTGTCTCTTTTCTTTTCCCATTTTGAACTTATTATAACCTTCAAACCGGCTTCCAAAAATAAAAAAGCAGACGCCCTGTCTCGGGCATTCGTGACGTCCTCAGACTTTGAAGTTGGTCCTAACCATTCTATATTAGACCCCAAGTGTGTGTCTCTGGCCACTTCATCCACCAAGGTGCTACCATTTGGGAGAACCCTCGTGCCTCCATCTCTTAGGAGGAAAATTTTGTCTTGGTTTCATTCTTCACATTTTTCTGGACATTCAGGTGAACGCAAGACCTTAGAAATCCTTTCTCGAAGCTACTGGTTGCTCTCTATGAGGAAAGATGTCAAATACTTTATGGCCGCTTGTGAGCTGTGTTCCCAGTTTAAAACTCCCCGCAGAACACCAGCGGGATTACTGCAACCACTACCCATTCCTTCCAAACCTTGGACCCATATTAGTATGGACTTTGTCACCGATCTTCCTCCAAGTAAAAAGTGTAATGCCATCTGGGTAGTGGTGGATCGATTTTCGAAAATGGCACATTTCGTTCCTTTGACCGGTTTACCTTCTTCATCTACTCTGGCTGACCATTTCATCAAAGAGATTTTCCGAATTCATGGATGTCCTTCTGAGATTGTTTCAGATAGGGGAGTGCAATTTGTTTCCAGATTCTGGCGAGCCCTTTGTAAGACCTTGGATATTCGATTATCACTCTCATCTTCCTACCATCCTCAATCAAACGGACAGACCGAGAGAGTCAATCAAGATCTTGAAACTTTCATTAGGATGTTCTCCTCAGCCAACCAAGACAATTGGGTAGATTTACTCCCATGGGCTGAATTCGCCCATAACAACATGTATCACGAGTTATCTTTAAGAAGTCCATTCTTTGTGGTTTACGGTCACCATCCGTCTTTCCCGGAATTTCCTGCCCTCCCTCCCACCCAAGTTCCTGCTGTGGAGACTGTTTGTCAGACCTTCAAAGATATCTGGTCTCAGGTTAAAACCTGTTTAAAGAAGACATCTGCCAGATACAAGTCCTTTGCGGATAAAAAGAGGCGGGCTATTCCACCACTTAAGATTGGAGATCGTGTATGGCTTTCTACCAAAAATATTCGCTTGAAGGTTCCATCTATGAAGTTCGCTCCTCGTTTCATTGGTCCATATAGGATCACTCAAACTTCTACTACCTAAGAACCTTCGTATCTCCAACGCCTTCCATGTGTCATTACTCAAGCCTCTTATCATCAACCGTTTCTCTGTTCCTCCTTCTGCACCTCGGCCAGTTCAAGTTCATCAAGAGGAGGAGTTTGAGATCACTCATATATTAGATGCAAAAATTTTGCGAGGAGTTCTTCGTTTCCTTGTACATTGGAAGGGCTTTGGTCCAGAGGAGCGTTCCTGGATCCGGGCAGATGATCTCAATGCCCCAGCTCTTCTAAAAAAATTATATTCCAAGAATCCGGGCAAACCCGGCTCCATGTGTTCTGTGCCCACCTTTGAAAGGAGGGGTACTGTCACTCACCGGACCGTGAGTGCCTCTACGCTGGTGCGTGGCTCCCTAGCCTTCCTGCCGGCACCTATCTTGAACCGCGGCCGTCCGCCATCCTGATGGACTGCGCATGCGCAGCACCCAAGAACTCTTGTGACTGTTGCCTTTAATCTAATTGGTTGATCAGGCAACTCTCCCTATTTAAGGCACCTGTGCTCATTACCTCATTGCCTGATCTTGAGTCTCATTCCCTGTGAGTCTCTGAAGGTGTCTCCTGTGTTCTACTAGTGTCTTCAGTTTCCTGCTGATTCCTGTTCTACTCATCGCTGGTCTCCATACCCGCTACTGTCTCCTGTGTACTACTAGTGTCTTCAGTTCCTGTGGATTCCCTGTGCTACTCATCGCTGGTTTCCATACTTGCTACAGTCTCCTGTTTCCTGCCTGTGTCCTCAGCTGGACTCTGATTACCGGTTCTTCTCACCTGTGGTTCCTACACTCGTCTCTGCCGTTCAGCGTCTCTGCAGTCCCTGCATCTTCCTGTGGACAGACTGTTCTACTGAATAGCGGTATGCCTATCTGTTATTGACTTTCTACGTTTACTCTGCATATCCGCTAGGACAAGTTTCCCCTCTCAGCAGCGCTATCCATACCCACTATAGACTGTTATTGTTACGCTGCATATCTGTTTGGAACAAACTGTACTACTCAGTCGTTATATGCATAATTGTGATTGACTATCCGTTATTGGCCTGCATATCTGTGCTGAGCAAGTCTCTATTAAGCAGCGCCACACATACCATTATAGACTTTGCTGGATACGCTGCATATCTGTTGGGATCAAGTTCCTCTGTGCTCTCAGTGTCTGCATCCTATTATCCTTTGTATGCCTCCACTCATCGACACCTGTACACATCCTCACCTATTAAGTAGTGGTACAACTTGCTGTACGCAGACCACTGACTTCCCCGTTATCTACCTGCACCTGGACAAGTCTTCTCACCATAAGCAGTGGTACAACTTGCTGTACGCAGACCACTGACTTCCCCGCTACCTACCTTCACCCGGACAAGTCTTCTCACCATAAGCAGTGGTACAACTTGCTGTAGGCAGACCACTGACTTCTCTGCTACCTCCCTGCATCTGCTCACGTCCATCCTGATCTCCGTGTTCAAATCTGCCTTTCCACAATATCAGCTAGTCGCTGACTCATTGACCAAGATAGCTGCAAGTCACTGACTTTCCTATTCTTTATTGCCATTCTCTCTCCATCTGCTGTGATATATGTTCCGCTAGTCACCCTGCTACCAGAGGACCGTTGTGTTAACTTCACCACTCTGGTAAGCCCAGTCATCTGGTGAATTCCTGGGCAAGACTCCTAGTGCCCGTGACAGCCATGTAGAAAAAAATCGCTCCGTACACGATTTTCCCCAGTTTACAGTTTCTTGGGCCCTGTATTTTTGTTCCTGGCGGTGAGCTGCTGCGGCTGGAGAAACAGCAAGAAGTTCTGGACTGACAGCTGCTGGCACCTTCCGTTTCCTCGGCATCACAAAGTCATCACTGCACGTCCGCAAGCAGTCTGCATGTCCACATCACTGCATCAATAACAGATGATGATGATTTCCGGCACTAACGAGCTGCTTGTGATTGGCTGCTTGCTATGAAACCACTGACACTGATTGGTGGTTTGTTCATCGCCCTGGCATATATTATGCTCTTGTGCATGTTTAAGCAAAACTATTTTTTTGTACACAAGATGGAAAGTAATTTCTGCTTAAATTGGATTGATGTCTTATGTGAATACTTTGTTGCACATAAAACAAATGAATAAAAACATGGATGCAATTGGGATGTAAGTGTTTGTAACGTGTGTCTGGGGTAAACCAAGATCCATATAATACTGACTCCAAGCTGCATGGTTCTTAAGATGTGCATGGCTTAGCATATAGGACTAAATACGCTATTTTTACATCCAGCTTTTTTAATCCTAAATTATGCCATTTTGTGGCCAAATCTGCACCAATCCTAGTAACTCCACCACATCAATATAGGTATAGAGAAACAAAATTCATTATTTCCTTGTATTAAAAGAATATTAATAGTTAAATTCTAATTAGTAGTAATATGTAAATACAGGATTTCGACAAAAACAAACTATCTTTAAATATGTACTATATTCTTGAGGTGTGTTTTGAAGTGGGTTTGACCTTGTTTGCCGTTGCAATGTGTACAACTTGTCCTCTGTCTCAGGACAAATATAGATCTGTATTATGTTAGATAAGAAAGCTGAGTCCCATCATATTCTGCAAACAGCAGCTGCCGACAGATAAGGAGGACACAAATTCCTGTGATATACTCACTAGCTGGTCACGTGTACGTAATCCTAAATCGGAGATATTAGGACATTTCCAAACTTTAAAACTACTATCTTAAAAGCTCATTATCAATGTATGTATATACTGTATGTTGCCTTTTCAGAACATTTTGTTACTCTTTTGGGTTCCTTTTTTCGGGGGAACATATAAACAAATTATAATTAAGGACATTAGGATGGTTATCTAGTAAAGCCGTACAATTACAGTACCAATATCTTCATGTAGTAGATGGAGTTTTGTAATTCTTGTCTCACCAACTTTGACCCAAACAACATGTAAGCTTGCGAGCAGGGCCTTCTCACCTCTTTGTCTGTTTTACCGAAGTTTGTTTATTAGTTTACTGTGTTTGTCCCCAATTGTAAAGCGCTACGAAATATGTTGGCGCTATATAAATAAATGATAATGATGATGATGATGATGATATGGACTTTACAATTAGCTGTTTATGTCTATGTAGCAGATACCCCAATTCTCCTCACCAACTTTAATAGAGTAAGACAATTAAACAAGCAAGAAGTATATGCATAGATATGACTGTTATTCATACAAGGAGAATATCGTGTCTCTTGAAAATAAAATATGGGGGGATTTAAGTAAGTGCAGTTTTTCCAAACAGCAGTTTAAAATGGTTCTTTTTGTACAGTTTTCAAACTGTAAAATTTATCAAAGTAAAAACTGTACATCAAGCCACATTATTCAAAACTGGTAAATTGCAAACTACAATCCAGGTTTTGTGACCTAGGATCTATACAAATGGTGCAATTTATCAAGCAGTGGTTTAAAAAACTGAACAGAAAATCACATATTTTTTAGACATATTTTGCATTTTTATAATAATGCTGATACAGAGCTGCTTGATTTGCAGTTATTCACTAAAATACGGCCACAAAGCAGCTCTAAAAGACATAAATATTCTAACATCTATAATTTAAAGTATAGTATACAGCAGAGCAGAAGACTGCAACTCCCCATAGCAAAATTTGGGTGGGGGCCTGGCAATTCCGCTTAGCTGCCTGGAACCCCCTTAATGATCTTAAAAGAGCAGAACAGTAGCCTCTTTTGAGCATTTGCGGTTTAGCTCATGAGCCAGCATAGAAGAAATCTATGCCTTGCTCTTTTGAGAGCAGAGCAAGTACTCTACTGGTAAGGGGGAACTCAAAGAGGGGATGACCTGCCATTGATTTGCCTCCATGACCAGTAGCAGCTGCACCCCCTTCACCCTGTAGTTTGATATACAGCTTAATCCAGAGCACAGATGTGACATCCAATATTAACAAGTAAACTTGCACCAGGCCTATGGGACGTATAAAAATACACCTACTAAATGGCATATCCTAAAGATACCTTTAAGTTAAAATTGATTGCATTGCAAAGGGTTAAATCAACAGAGAATGAGAGTTTCTGCAACTCAAACACTTACAGTAAAGAAATCCTTCCCATACTTATGGTGAAAACTTATTTCTTTTATTTGCAATTGATGGCCTCTTTTCTCTATATCAGGGGTAACCAACCTTTTAGCTTTCCTGGGCCACACTGGCAGACGACGAGTTGGTTTGGGCCGCACATAAGATACACTAACAATAACGATAGCTGATCATCCAAAAAACCATAGAAAACATAGTTAACATATATATATATGAGAAAAAAAGTGATATATATAGATATAGATATATATAGATATCACTTTTTTTTCAAATCCCCCTATACTTACCTTTCAATCGCCCTGTTCAAAAAATCCTTTCTAGTTATACTATAATCACTTTTTGTATTGTTTCGATCCAATATCATTTAAGCCAGGCATTGTATATCAGGGTGCCCTGACCAGGCCTGCGGTACCTGACATATACACCACTGTGACCCCAAATTGTGACCTGTTTTGATAATTACACCACTATGTTAGTTAAGGGATAACAACTTATAATGGGCCAAAGAGAATAATATATAATGCCCCATTAGTATTACAAGTAGAAGTATGTAGCAGGGAGATAAGGTCCATGATGCTCCAGGACCAGGTGACTTTTATTCACTGGTCATCGTCCCTTGAAATAATTAAAAAAATCCCCCTTAACTTACCTTTTAATCGGCTTGTTCTCTTGTCCTCTTCTCTTCTTTTCTCCAATTCTGTGCTGCTGATTGTTCTTCTCGCGCAGGTGTCTCCTCTGTGCTGCGCTCCGCAATGGATGTTGGGCGTGATGACATCACGCCTGACATTCACTGCGAGAACCGCACGGAGGAGACAAGGGAGGAAGACGGAGTACCAGCTGACGTGACCGCGTGACCACAAGGTAAGTAGTTTCTTTTCTTTTTTTTTTTTGCAGGATTTTTTTTTCCATTAAGAGCGCTGCCCCCTTGCCACAACCAAAACTCCTTCTGGGCCACATTTACAGGGGTGCTGGACCGCATGCGGCCCGCGGCCCGTGGGTTGGACAACCCTGCTCTATATGGTCTTTAGTACAAAAAGTTAATTAGCCTCCCCATGTGCCATCAGACCTTCCACATGCCATCAGATCTCCCCACATGACCATCACATATCTCAACATACCATCAGACCTCCTCACATGCCTTCAGACCTTCCCACATGCCATCAGATCTCTCCACGTGCCCCTTACATGCCCTTCACATATCTCCACATACCATCAGACCTTCCCACATGCCTTCAGACCTTCCCACATGCAATTAGCTTCCCCACATGCCATCAGTCCTATCCACGTATCATCAGATTTCACCACATGCCCTTTACAGATCTCTCTTACTTACCAATTTACCTTTAACACTGGAGCCCATGCAGAGGAAGGAGGGAGAGCACAACGGAGAGCACATTACACTCCCACTTCCCCACTTACTTTTAACATTGAAGCGACTGCAGAGGAAGGAGGGAGAGCATGACGGAGAGCACACTACACTCTCTTCTCCCCCTCCTCCCCTGATTGGATGAGTTGTTACACTGTGACCTTCCTCCGTTGTGCAGAGGAGGTCACGTGACATGGAAGTCGACTGCTGTGGGTCAGTCAAACTTGTGTGTTCAAATTTGTTAGTTTGTTCCCAGTCAGAAGCCACATTCAAAACCTTAAAGAGCCACATGTAGCTTCAGAACTGTAGATTGGAAACCACTGTACTTTGCATAATAATATGTTTGGATCATGTGCATGTATCTCTTTTTTTTTTAATGCAACGTGTGAGGATACCGGGTTTAACGTAACCTTCTGCACTGCGCAGCTGGCCTACCCGGCACCTACCCAAGGTTCAAAATCACCCAGGCAAATATCCGAAATAAAATAAACAAGTTTATTTAACAAACTGGTAGCACCAAACAGCAATAAACATATTTGAATAATAACTTGAAACACTACAGTGTGGCACAGTGCTCCGCAGCACCGTACAGTAGGGAAGACAAGGACATACATAAAACAGTACATACGTAAAACAAGAGCAGACAAGGCAGACAAAATGAATGGAGACATGAAAACAAAGGATATGGAGGACCCTGCTCATTAGAGAGCTTACATTCTAATGGGAAGAGGGCAAAGATGAAACAAGAGTGAGTGTTTCTCAGAGTGGAGACTGGAACAGCTGTGAGGGTGTATTAGTGTGAATAGTGTTATCGAGGATAAGGTCATCTCTAAAAAAGAGATGGGTTTTCAAAGATATTTGAAGGCTGTGGAAAAGTCTGATTGAGCATGGTAGGGAATTCCATAAGTGGGGAACAGCACAGAAGAAGTCTTGTAGGCGGGAGTGAGAGGTGGTTATCAGAGACAAGACAAGGCACAGGTCAGAGGTAGATCTAAGTGGGTGGGAGTGAGATTATTTTGATATGAGATTTGAGATGTATGCAGGAGTGTTGTTGTTGAGGGCTTTGTAGGTAAGGGTGAGTAATTTGAATTTGATTCAGGTAGCCAGTGTATGAATTTGCAAAGTGGTGAAGCAGACGGTGAGAGATGCAGCAGCATTTAGGATGGATTGAAGTGTGGATATATGGGTGGCACGAATGCCAGATAGCTGGAGGTTGCAATAGTCAAGATAGCTTTTTGAAGCCGAATGACCGAATTTGTGGCCCAAGATAAGAGGTGTACAATGAAAAAAGTAAAGGGCCAAGAACAGAGCCTTGTGGGACCCCAACAGGTAGTGGGAGTGGAGGGGAGTGGAGTGGAGGATGTGCCAGAAGTAGAAACACTAAAGGAGCGGTTCAATAGGTAGAAAGTGAACCAGGAAAGACTGTGTCACGAAGGCCAATGGAGTGAAGAGTGTGTAGGAGAAGAGGGTGATCAACAGTATCAAAAGCAGCAGAGAGGTCTAGGAGAATGAGTATGGAGAATTTACCATTAGATTTTGCAGTAAGTAGATCACTGGTCACTTTTGTGAGAGCAGTTAATGAATTACCTCTGAGGAAGATCTGGGATCTTGTTATTTCTCCTACCAGATTATTATGGCCCACGACCACCAAAATGAGCTTTTAGAACATTTAGAGTAGAGATCTTCACCTTTATCAGCCGCCTTTCCCATAGAGCTGTATTTGCTCAGAGGCGCTCAGATACCCCAGGTCTTAAGCTCAGACTAGTAAAAGCTCATCAAAGATGGCCGTAGCACAGATAGAACCAGGGGCGCTAGCTCAGACTGGAACGGGTGGTCACTAGAAGGCCGAGGTCAGAGGTCCATAGCAAAACAGTGAAATTCCAGAATACAAACCCTGCTTTCCTAGGAAATTGTTTGAAAACCTCCCTGACAAGTTTGTCAGCATGTAGGCGCTTCCGTGGGACCCAGGATTGTTCCTCCAGACCACGATTTTTCCATCGAACTAAAAAATGGACTTGTCCTTGGACTCTTTTAAAATTGAGAATGTTTTCAATTAAAAATTCCCACCGTCCTTCCACATTAACCGAGTGAGGCCTTCGAAATTGAAAGTGTTTAAATTTACTACCACAAATGACAGGTTTGAGCAAAGAGCAGTGGAACTTATTTGGAATCTTCAGAGAGCTAGGAAGCTTCCACCTAAAGGCCATGGGATCAACTTCCTTAATAATGGAAAAAGGGCCAATGAATCTAGGTCCAAGTTTTTGACAGGGCTGTCTGAGCCTAATATTGCGAGTGGAGAGCCAGACCTTCTGACCTACTTTGAAAGAGCAGGTTCTACGGGGTTGATCCGCAATTTTTTTGGACTGAAATAAGGCTTGTTTTAATGCAGACTGAACTTTCTTGCAGATACTTTTCTGACTAGAAGCCGAAGGGCGTATGCCGGGGTGTCACGGCTCTGAGGGTGTTTTGCAGATCCCTTGCCTCTACTATAGAGGATGGTGGAGGCAGAACACAATAATATTCTTAGGATAAGAAGATAGATATTCACGGCTTACAAGCATCAATAATAACACAGGAGAAAGTAGTAGTGCTGGAACGTATTATATTGAATGTTGGTACAACAGGATTGGAAGGAATTAGATATATATATTGGCAAAGATGAATACATGGCAACTCGTTGTAATGCAGACATTAATCACATATGCTACTTCATAGTCGGTAACCCTTGGCAACAGCATGACATGATATACAGTTCAATGCAGTGATGATAAACAAGAACACTAGGATCCAATAGAGAACCACACAGCAGATGAATGTGAATCACTGGTACAGCTTACAGTCTAAACAGAGTAGTATATAGAACTTAGGTGATCCGAGAGTAGAGATGACTCAACATAGCAGGTGGTACTGGAAACACTGTGATTCATATTAAGTAGAACAGCAAGCGTTAAACATCACCCAGGGACTTGGATGAACACTGACACGTGCAGTAGAATGTTGCCTAGAAGTAGCAGAGACGTGAGTAGTATCTGAACCATGCGTGGAACTACAGGTAGCAGGATTCGTTGTAACTGCAATGGTAAGTTTGCTGTACTATGAAGCAAATGAACAGAGACACGTAACTTGAGCCCAAGTACTAGCCACCGGCACAACAAGTAGTTCACAATAACAGTCCAGTAAACAGGTAACAGCAGAGTAAGAATAACCCATGTCAGACGTGGAAC
The DNA here is from genome assembly GCF_038048845.1 of Mixophyes fleayi. Taxonomy (NCBI): domain Eukaryota; kingdom Metazoa; phylum Chordata; class Amphibia; order Anura; family Limnodynastidae; genus Mixophyes; species Mixophyes fleayi. The sequence goes on from NC_134410.1 coordinate 80,146,455, forward strand.
TACAGGTGACAAGTAACTTGATAGCAGCTCTTACAGCGAGATGCAGCGATCTTAGCCAGCCAGACGTAAAGGTGAACCAATAGATAAGGCACAGGTTTAGCAACAACTCACGATACTCGTTCAGCGTGCAGATGAATAGCGGAGAGGAGTTCCAGCTTGCATGTGAACAGCAGTGAGGAGTTAGCAGCTTGCAGGTGAACAGCAGTGAGGAGTTTGCAGCTTGCAGGTGAACAGCAGTGAGGAGTTTGCAGCTTGCAGGTGAACAGCAGTAAGGAGTTCAGTCCAGCGAGCAGGTAACGGACACACGGAAGAAGAGGTATACAGCTAGATCCAAATGCAACCAGAGTAACACGAAGAACAGGCAATGAGCCCATAACCTTGGGAGGTTAATTTAGTGCTCCAGGACCAATTAGGTTCAGGAGGAGGTCCAGATCACAGTAGCCAGGAACACCTGTGAAAAGTAATGTCTCTGAGGCAGAAGCAAGCAGAATCATGGTTCTTAAAGGGAAAGTCACAGCGCTGGCACCTAACTATGGGACCGGCGTGTGACACTGGGAGACCAGAAGAGTTAAGTTAGTCAAAGAGTTGAATCTAGGGTGGAACCCAAAATTGCAATAGAATGGAGAGATAGAAGTGGAGGAATGGCAGGAGTTGTATGCGAAATCTGCCCAAGGTAATAGGGCTGACCAGTTGTTGCGGAATTCAGAAGTGTACAAGGGTAGAAATTGCTCTTGGGATTGACTAACCATTTCTGTTTGTCTATTGGATTGAGGATGGTATGCTGAAGAGAGGCTGATCTTTGTTCCAAGGAGTGCAGAAAAAGACTTCCAGAAATGGGCAATGCATTGAGAGCCGTGATCAGAAACAATATATAAAGGTAGGCCATGGAGCCGAAAAATGTGTTGGACAAAAAGTGACGCTAAGGTCTGTGCACTAGAAAGTCTAGTTAAAGGTATGAAGTGGGACATTTTACTGAAGCGGTCAACCACTACCCAAATAGTGTTGTGGCCTGCTGAAGAAGGGAGCTTCGCAATAAAATCCATAAACAAATGTGTCCAAGGTCTAGTAGGAACAGATAATGGCATAAGCTGACCAGAAGGGCGGTTCCTAGAGGTTTTCTTTTTAGCACAAATTTCACAGGACATAACAAAGTCTTGAATATCTGAGGACATGGTGGAACACCAAAAAGAACGTGAGAGATTTTTTAAAGATACCGTAATGTCCGGTGGTTTTATTTTAGTGGGCTTCAGTGAGGACAGCCTTTCGAAGGTGAACTGGCACAAATAAGCGTTTTGCGGGTGTCTCAGAGGGAGCCAATTTTTGATATCTGCGAAGGGTTATACCCAAGTCCTGGGCTAAACCTGAGTGAATAATTGAAGGTGGTATTATTGGCACCGGTTTCAGAACTGGTGTATGATGAGAGACAAAGCTTCTGGATAAAGCTTCAGCCTTGGTGTTCTTAGATCCTGGTCTATAACTGATAAAAAAAACTGATGCGGGTAAAGAACAATGACCAACGAGCTTGCCTAGGATTCAGCCATTTTGCAGATTCAATGTATTGGAGGTTCTTATGGTCAGTGATAACTGAGATGACATGGATGGCACCTTCAAGCCAATGACGCCATTTTTCAAAAGTCCATTTGATGGTTAAGAGTTACCAACATCATAGTTGGCCTCTGCAGCAGAGAACTTGCGGGAGAAAAAGGTGCAAGTAAACAGTCGGTGATTTCCAGGATCCTTCTGAGAGAGAACAGTGCCAGCACCTATGTCAGAGGCATCAACTTGTAGAATGAAAGGCAACTCAGGATTAAGATGTCTCATGACAGGAGCGGAGAAAAATGCTTTTTTCAGAGCCTCAGAGGAATTGATAGCTTCGAAGGACCAATTACCAGGATCTGCCCCCTTCGAGCAAAGGCAACAATGGGAGCCACCAAATCGGATAAACCTTGAATAAATCTTCGGTAATAATTGGCGAAACCTAGAAACCTTTGTACAGCTTTCAGATTAACGGGCCGCACCCAATCCAGAATAGCTTGAACTTTACTTGGGTCCATAAAGAAACCAGTAGAGGATATTATATAGCATAGGAATGATACACTCTGAATTTCAAACTCACATTTTTCAAGCTTGGCAAAAAAGATGATGGTCCCATTATTTATGGAGAACTTGGAGCCACTGCTGAAACACTGCTGAGACAAAGAGTGGGAGTATATTAATATGTCATCCCAGTACACAACCACAAACTGATTGAGGAACTTCCGGAGAACTTCATTAATGAGATCTTGGAAGACATCTGGGGGTAAATGTATCAAGCTGAGAGTTTTCCGGCGGTTTAAAAAGTGGAGATGTTGCCTATAGCAACCAATCAGATTCTAGCTAACATTTTGTAGAATGTACTAAATAAATGATAGCTAGAATCTGATTGGTTTTTCAAACCCGCCGGAAAAATCTCAGCTTGATACATTTACCCCATGGTGCGTTACAAAGACCGAATGGCAGAAACCAAATACTCGTAGTGGCAGGAATGGGTATTGAAAGCCGTTTTCCACTCATCTCCTTCTCTGATGCAGATGAAATTGTATGCCCAGCAAAGGTCAATTTTGGTGAAGATGGTAGCACCTCTAAGTTGATCAAACAGGACTGAGATGAGAGGAAGCGGGTAGGTGTTTTTAATAGTAATTTTGTTAAGGCCTCTGAAATCAATACAAGGACGTAATCCACCATCCTTCTTGGAGACAAAAAAACAGCCAGCACCCACCAGAGATTTTGAAGGCCTAATAAACCCTTTTTGTAAATTTTCCTTGACGTACTCTTGCATGGCCTTGGTTTTAGGGCCAGAGAGTGAATACAGTCTTCCTTTTGATCATTTAACACCTGGAATTAATTCAATGGCACAATCGAAATCCCGATGTGGAGGCAGAGTGTCAGAGTAGTAAAAGCTCATCAAAGATAGCCGTAGAGCAGATAGAATCGAGGGCGCTAGCCCAGACTGGAGCAGGTGGTCACTGGAAGGCTGAGGTCAGAGGTCCGTAGCGAAACAGCGAAGTCCAGAATACAAGCCAAAAGATCAGGGTCACAGGCAAACAGGCAAGGTCCAAGGTACAGGTAAAGGTCACAATGGAAGATCAGGTAGACAAGAATCCAACAGCAGGTCAGCAACAGTACAGGACTGGGAACGCTATAACTGGCATGGAGACTAAGCCCTCCCTGCCTTAAATACTGAAAAGGACCAATCAGTAGGGAGATGTGTAATAGGGTAATTGGCCCCCAGGAGTTGACTGATTAATGGGCTAATTAGCCCCACAGGTGTTAGGGCGCACACGCCCAGCTTTCAGCATTGCCGGGACGCGGTGCTGACCTAGAACTGCGTCCCAGCCATTTCCCTGACAATGGCCGTGACACAGGAAGCGGAAGTGACGTCCCGGCCGTTGTCATGATAACGGACGGGACGAAGGTAGGCACGAACAGCGACTCCCCGCCGCTCGTAACACAGATACGCTCTATTTTTATTACGCTTTGGTACGCGACTATTTATACAGCATTTGATTCCTAATACATTCTTTGATTGTGTCACACAGAGTATTATTTAACTATGAGGACTATTTAACAGTGGACACAGAGGACTATTTAACAGTGCTGTAAAAATATACATTATGATCACAAACACAAATGTATATAAATACATATGGCTTTATTCATTATATTACATTGAAAGGGTACATTTCAAACATAAATATATACAATACTGAGTCATATAACTATCTTAAGATAAAAATATAGCATAGTGACATTACTGTTTGGGTCCCAGAACGAGGACATTTGGTGTGAAGCTAATAAAAATTGAGTACCATTGAATTAAACAAAGACCACTGAACAGTATTCTGGATACCTACATTAGCATTTCAGAAATGTATCTATACAAGAAAGGATGATGTACAGTATAGCTCCTACTATGCAAATGCATATTATATAGTTACAAGTGGCACTGCTACAACTAAAAATTTCTGTCTAAAAACATATATAAATTCAACCAAATTTATATTAATTATTTCATACAAGTAAAATATGCTGAAACTCATATGTTGAAAATTCAAAAGCACCTCCTTTTGCATTATTATGGATAGTTATGGAAGTAGTCATAACATTTTTGTTCACAAACATGTTGTCCTAATACAGATTTTTCTTTTTTTTAATCTAGTGTCATTCTCCAGTTTTCTTTGTATGGTTACAGTGAGAAACATGGGTCCCTGAGCATAGAATAAGCTGAAACTGTTAACATGGGGCTTGATTGAGAACATGGCTCCATGGAGCCACACAGCCTATTTCTGTGTATAGCCTTTTTGTCATCAAAATGACATATAATAAAAACAAATAGACCACATACCCATACTGTGTTTTGCAGGGTGTTTACAGGGCAAGCCAAGTTGCTGCTGGGAGTTCTTACTGTATCATATTTTCCAGCTGAGAGAAATTAGTGAATTGTTTTGACTGCAAATAGGATCCTTGGCTTTGGTCTTGTCTTGGCTCTGTCTTGCAAGTGATACAAATTTAGTGTTCAGAACATTGTGTGTCTACTTACCAGCTGCATGACTTACAATAGATCATATGGGTTTGGTCTGGAAATTAGTCCCATGTAAGAACTGAAAACGTTCATATATTTAATGGGTTGAAGTGACTTCTGTATTCTGTTATCTAGTAGAATAAAATGTTGAATATAGTCCCAGATTAACACACTATTTATATCTCAATAATCCTTGTTTATTTATAAGGCATCACAGAATTTCCAGCACCAGGCAACAATGTTCGACAAAATGTGAACAGAACAATATACAAGTAAGTATGTGGAAAAAGAAACAATAGAATCAGTAAAAATCAATACAATTTGAGCAACTACTTTAGAAGAGACAACTATAACAATGGGGACCTTAAAAGAGGATGATGAGATAGTAATTCATGCCAAGCTTGTAAAAGTTAACATTCAAGAGGGGCAGGAAGCAAACGGAGATGATAGGTGTTGAAGGAAGCAAATGGATAGGATACTTGAAGCAAGAGGGAGTTGTTTAGCATGGGACAGGGTAGAAAATGGAGATAATAGAAGTGGAGGAAAAGAAGTGTAAGGGGCCTATGGAATGTGAGGATGTAGAAAGGTAGTCTAGCTTGAGAAGGTGAGTTTTGAGTGAGGGCTTGAAAGATTGGAGGTTGGAGCTCTGGTCAGCTGGGGCAGGGAGTTCCAAAGGTGCAAGCATGGCAAAGTCCTAAAGGTGGAAGTGCGAGGTGGTGATAGATGAGATGGAGAGACAAAGGTCACTAATTGAATTAGGGGAGTATCTCTTGAGAGTGATGTAGGAGGGGGTGGCATTAAAGAAGGCTTTTTAGGTGAGGGTAAGCATTCTGTAGGGAATGGAGAGTCAATGTAGGACTTTGCAGGGAGGCACAGTGGAAGAGGAATGGTGAGAGGGGAAGACTAGTCACAATGCTGTATCAGGACAAATTGAAGGGGAACAGATGTGTAATAGATGGCCAGAGAAGATATTGCAACAATCAAAGCAGTAGATGACAAGTGTGTGGACGATGGTCTTGCAGGCATCCAGGGAGAGAAAAGAACGAGTCAAGGGTTTATTTGTGGTTTATGCAGTGGTCGTAGTAGAGATTTATAAGTGGTGGTATGGAAGATGTAAATGGAATTTGATCGTTTTACAATGAAAGTAAGCCACTTCTACCACTGGGTGCAGGACTGTCATGAGCAAATTTAGGGCTATGTGCAGGGCCGGATTAACAGAATGGAGGCCCCTGGGCTAAGGGGGCCCCCATTCCCCCATGAGGCCCCCCCTTGTTAGCAGCCTGTCCCCCCCATTAGCCACTCGCCGCCTCCCAGTGAGCCCCCCCATGTTAGCCGCCCACCGCCCCCTTAAGCACTTAACTTCTCCTGTCACTGCAGTCCTCCTTCCGTGGCCCGCTGTAAACTGCTTACTGAGGAGATCTTGTGACACTCTCACGAGATATCCTCAGTAAGAAGATTACAGAGCGCCGGAGAAGAAGGACTGCAGTGACAGGCTCAGCTCCCCCGGCCCGATCAATAATGCTGCTGGGCTCTGTCAAGGGCCCCCTGGATGCCCGAGGTCCCTGGGCTGTAGCCCAGTTAGACCTCGGGTTAATCCGGCCCTGGCTATGTGTAAATGAAGCATGCAGAGTCCACCCATGCCAAACCCCCATCTACCAGTGCCGGGTGGACACAGAGGTGGAGCCATGCCCCTCCCCTGTTGGTAGATTGTGTTGTTGTCTGCTACCTATTATTACAGTATTCACAACCTGCTGGTTTCTTGTCTGTATCCTGGAGTATTTGGGGAGTTGGAGCCTGTTTGAAAAATGTATAAGTACATGAATTATTGAAATTCAATAAATAAGTGAACAAAGTATATAACACAGATCAGAAATAATCCAGTCTTCAAAATGGTCACACATTACCCTTAATTTTGTAAAATGGAAAAACATCCCAAAAATGACACTGACACACTCACATTACTCATTCCAAAATGCTCACCCATGCTCCAACATTTCACAACATACCACTTAGACCTCCCAAATAGGCCAAAAAACCCCCGCTTTCCCTCAGACTCCTACTTGCCACATAACACACCCACATGCACTCAGATTCCCACAAGCTTTTAGATCTCTCACATACTCCAAAACCCCTGACATGCCCCTCAGACCTCTGCACATGCCCCTAAGATCTCCCCATATGTCTTTTATATGACCATCGGACCTCAACTTCCCCATATGTACATTACATGGCCATCATACACATTCTTCTTACCTGTCCCTCAGACCTCCACACATGCCCTTTACATGTCCATCAGACATCCCCACATGCCCCTCAGACCTTCCTACATGCCCCTTACATGTCCATCAGACCTAGAACACATTCCCTTTACATGCCCATCAGACCTCCCCACATGCCACTTACCTGTCCCTCAGACCTTCCCACATGAAATCAGACCTCCCCATATGCCCTTTACATGCACATCAGACAACCCTGCAGGGCCGCCATCAGGGGGGTATGGGGGGTAATCTTGTACCGTGCCTGGGGTCACCAGGGGGCCCAGCGGCTCTCTTATATTTTCATTCATTCATTCGTTTTTTTTTTACTTTTATGCATGTTGTTTTTACTCCGACCACAAGGGGACGCCCTGACGGCCGACAGTGAAGCAGTTCTGGAAGTAAATCACCTGGCTGCTTCTGACTGAGGGTGGGCTGCAGCACAAGCAGGAGGGAGAGAGATCCCGTGTAGCTCAACATCCTGGAGCTCAGATAGGCTGCTCACAGCTCTTCTATTATCCAATGAGGAATGGACAACATCAGTGTGAGAGGTGAGTTGACTCACATATAGGACTACAGAGCAGTTTTTAGTGTTTGTAGTGTGTGTCACAATTTGAATTGGGGCACTACTGTGTGGCATATTATCATCTGGGGACACTACTGTGTGGCATATTATCATCTGGGGGTAGTATTGTTTGGCATAATATGTTCCGGGGGCACTTGGTTGGTGTAATGTGATTGATTTGGGGGCAGTATTGTTTGGTGTTTGGTGTTATATGAACTGAAGGGACTGTTGTTTAGTGTTATATGAACTGGAGGCACTATTGTTTGGTGTTATATGAACTGGAGGCACTATTGTTTGGTGTTATATGAACTGGAGGCACTATTGTTTGGCGTTATATGAACTGGGGTCACTATTAGGCACCCTCCCCCTAAACGTTGCTGTACACGCCCTTCCGGCAGCAAGCTGCAGCACAGAGTATCCCTCGCTTGGTGTCCCTTGGTGCACACCCTAATGAAGTGTTCTGCGTACTTCTATGGGTAAGTGACCTGAACTAAACACTCTGAGAGAGTGCTGAGCTAATATCAGATCATCATTGGCAACAGAATTTCCTTGTGGAGTAAATCTGCTTGCCAGCCTACTGCGTCATCTTTCTATGTCTTATAACATCCAAAATTGTATTTCATCCTCATTATTTGGTAGTATTTAAGGATTTTATTCTTGTTATGAGACCATGTTACACGTTTATGATCTGATTCTACTGCAGAACAGTGGTACTCTCACATCTGACATTGCTGCTGTCCTTGCAATATTCCAGCACTGACATCTTTCTTTTATTTCTCTACCTGGTCACTTTTAAGCAGGTACTGTAAGTAAATTCATTAGGTATTGAATGGATTATCCTGCAAATTTGGAAACTCACAGTTCCTTTCTGCAGAGCAGTTACTTATTATTTTAACTCTTTATCATCATCATCATTTATTTATTTATATAGCGCCAACATATTCCTTAGCGCTTTACAATTGGGGGCAAACACAGTAATAAATAAACTAGGTAAAACAGACAAAGAGATGAGAAGGCGCTGCTCACAAGCTTACAATATATGGAAGGCCCTGCTCGCAAGCTTACAATATATGGAAGGCCCTGCTCACAAGCTTACAATATATGGAAGACCCTGCTCGCAAGTTTACAATATACAGAAGGCCCTGCTCGCAAGCTTACAATATATGGAAGGCCCTGCTCACAAGCTTACAATATATGGAAGGCCCTGCTCGCAAGCTTACAATATATGGAAGGCCCTGCTCGCAAGCTTACAATATATGGAAGGCCCTGCTCGCAAGCTTACAATATACGGAAGGCCCTGCTCGCAAGCTTACAATATATGGTTTAAATATTATGAACATGTTGTACATCTGTATGGAACACCAGCATTTTATTCATGCATATCAATCCCTGTGTAGATTACAATATAATTTACCTACCACATACTCGCACATGTGAGGAGCAATTTAGTCAGAATTCGATGCTTGATAGTATAGAAAGGGGAGAGGGACCTCTGAATGAATGACTTTCTTATAGATGGGAGGCTGGCATGGCCTGTCTGTGCGGTGTGTCAAATGTCTTTTTGTTTACACAATATAGTCACACTCCTCTTACATGGCAGTTTTCAGTTCTACATTAATAAATACTTGGGGTGTAGCACAATACTTTATAACCTTACTTTGTGTCTGCTTACTGTGACTCCGCCTCCCACTGCGTGTTCCGTTAGCCTCACGTGCCACTGATAACTGATGTGGTTATGGATAATCGAGTTAATTTTGCCTACTTTTGTGTTGGACAGCCCACTGTTTGGTCCCGCCCATGTGAGGCCACTTCCAGAATTTTTGCCAGGGCCACTCCAGTTCCCAATCCACCCCTGAGTGATGGTGTGTTGTGACCTGACGTCACACTGATGTTCCCGCCGACGCTGTAAGAATAAGGAGCAAGGAGCAGCAGCTGCAACATCTGGGTAAGTATATTTTAAAGATATTTTATTATCACATTTTTTTCTCTGAATTTTGTAGGAGATTAGGCTCCCAAGTATGATAATGGGTTAAGCTGTATTTATTGAGGGATATGAGGGATAATAGTTATTTTCTCCCTTAATGTCATAAATTAAGTTTTGTTGTTTTTTTGGCGGGGGGGGGGGACGGGACATTCACCAAGAGGGGTGGGGGCGTTCTTCGGGGGGGCCATTCTTGTTTCATTTGTACTGGGCCCCGCGATTTCTGATGGCAACCCTGTATGCCCATCATATGTCCATCAGACCTCACCACATGTCCTGGATATGCCCATCAGACCTCGCCAAATGCCACCCAAATTACTTGAGATTCATCCACAGTCACTGGTGAGATCCGATGGAAATTGCAATTCAGGTTGTCAGAATGAGATTTATTGCAGCCTGAGATGTACGGTCACACCATCACTTGACTGAGGCTATCATAGTGTGGATGGAGTGGCTTTCAGTGGCATGGGCGGAACAGCTTTTCTCCCCTGGGCTCAGGGGCGGGCTGGGCCAGGGGGGCACATGCTCCCCAGGCTGGTCCTTAGTTAGTGTTTATTACTTGGTGGCTGGTCCCTACTCCGGGACCAGCCACCTTCTCCTATTGGCCGCGGATCCTTAGGATCTGACCCCCCTCCCTCCACGTGTGATCTGGCCTCCTATTTGTGTCACATGGGACGCGCACCATGTGACAGGTGCCGTCTCATGTGTGAAGAGGAACATCCAACGCGTGGCGCGGCTGGAATAAGGTAAGTGCCTGTAGGGGGCTGGGAGGTGGTATGTCAGTGTATAGTGTGTGTATGTCTGTGTATAGTGTGTGTATGCCTGTGTATATTGTGTGTGTATGTCAGTGTATAGTGTGTGTGTGACAGTACATTGTGTATGATAGTGCATTGTGTGGGACAGTATATATTTTGTGTGAGGAGGCCTGTACATATTGTGTGTGAGGGGGCCACTACATATTGTGTGTGAGGGGGTCAGTAGTACATATTGTTGATTAAATGGGAATACTATTTATTGTTGGGGGGCAATAGGTCTATTTATTAAATGTGTATGCAATTCATTTAATGACAGGGCTAGTTTAAGGGAAGTAGATCTATTTATCAAATGTGAATACTATTATTTTAATTTCAGACTGGAGGGAGGTTTTAAAACGTGAGTGTTATATTGATTTAGCAGCAAGGCTGGTTAGAGCTTTCTATATTTCATGTACCCATTTTTTTTTTCCAAATAGGGCATCCAACATTCCAGGATCCAAACAAGCAGCAACTGATCTAAAGACACCAGCAGCTACAACAGGTGAAAGTGACAACAACAGGTAGGAGAGAGTAGGACAGCCTGCCAACTGTCCTGAATCTGTTGGAGCAGTCCCATGTTTGGGTGACTGTCTTGCTTAGTCAGGATTTGGTCCGATTAAAAGGACAGTTGGGAGGCATGTCCCACTTCATTGTGTACTGCTCATGAAGGTAGAACTCCGTGCACCTAACACTAGTGCACACAGTATTGCCTGTATATTGTATAAAATTTGGCTAAAATGATAACCATGTTATAGGGGTCTCCCCTGTCTAAAGTACCCTGGGTTTCCCAGAGCCTCAATCCATCTCTGGGCCAGGGTGTCAGTTTGACAGCTAGTGCTCTGCTCCTCCTACCAGTAGCACTGCTCATATTATTTGTTTTAGGTTAACCCTAAAACAAATAATAACCATATTTGTATATAGTCCAAAGCAAAAACAAGCCCTTTTGCTGGCAAAAACATCAGGTTTTTAAAACAAAAGGTCTTTTTGCATTTTGATAAATCAGCCCCTGCATTCAGTATTGTAATAGAACATTATATAATCTATTGCTATAATATGATTTATACCCCATTATAATCAGCGAGGTATGTAAAAAAAAACAAAAAAACAAAAGTGCTGTAGGGAGAAGGAACATATAAAATAAAGTGTGGTTTGTTTTTTGTTGCATTTTTTTTTCTTTATTTAAGATTTATCATTTATAATAATAATAAAGTATCACTGCGTTAAGCAACACTAAAATTGCCTCTTTTTATATTGATAAATATATACTGTACCGAAGACCACCCTTTAAGGATGGGCTGCTGCTTATGGGCCAGTGCTTGCCCCCTGGGCTAAAGTTTGCCAGTCATCCCCTGCCGGGCTGGTGTTCCAGCAAAAATTCAGAGAAGTTTGTTGCCACCGGTATCACCGTCGGGCATAAAGCCCCTGGGTGACTCTGGGTCCCTTAATGGAGTGGTCCCCATACCCCTCATTTAGGGGCATATTCAATTGTCCGCAGGATTGGCGAAAATCCAGCGGGCCGCGCACGATTACCGATATTACGGTAATCGTGAGCGGAAAAACCGTTAATACAGTAATTTACGTATTAACGGTAATATTTTTTGAGCGCTCGAACTTTGGGACAATTGAATATGCCCCTTAGTGTTCTCCATAACAATTAAAACAATATTTATTATATGCATTTAAAAGGTTCATAAAAAGTTGAACACTGAAAGCCCCTGGCTTTTCTCGTGTTATCTAACCATTCTGAAAAAACTTATGTGCTCATTGCATCATATGACACTCCTATATATACACAATTAATAGTTACTATAAATATAAAAATAAAGCATTTTAAAATCAAAGCAAATAAAGATTTTACATGAAGGCTTGACCACCTTAAATGATTTAACACTATTTGCATCATCAAGCCCCTACCCCCTTAAGCAATGCCATGAATTTCAGCATTTCATAGCAGGGCCGGGGCCATGGTGACACGCATCCTTCTGCACTCATCACCTGATGTGGGTAAGTATGATATATTCTGAATGATAAAGTCCATGTGGCTTGAAAAATTAGATTTTTTGTGCTATAAAATGATATAGGGTCATGCTTTATGTGTTGATCACAATCTGTGAATAACCATGCAGACTAACCACCATGTGCCCAGTTATTTAGCTAACACAATAAAATCTCTAATTGTTGAATTGGTACTGTGAACCAATGATGATTGTTATACAACATTTAAATAAATAATACATTAAATAAATCTCTAATTGATTTAAATGGACAGAGTCAAGCATGTACACTATTAATTCCAGTCCCCTCACGTCACCCTGCAAAAGAAATCCTGTCACTCAGATTAACAGCAAAACGGAAAGTGCCTGGAACTGGAGGCCCCCATGTGTTTTCCGCTGCACCCTTTCATCTATTAATAGTCTTTACCGGTCACACAATGGCTAAAATATCCCATATGTTTATTTGCTGGGATTAGTGCCAGAATACATCAACACAGTTGTTAACAGAATGTAAAAAACAACATGTTTTGTGTTTGTAGACAGAAACAGGAAAACATTCCAAAACCAGAGAATAAACTTTCTATGCTGAAGTTGTGGCTAAACACCTTTTTTTTTTCATTGCAATCTATTGTGTCTGCAAACTTTTATTTTTAGACACGCTAGCCTTAGGTGTAATATTAGAAAGGAGATTTTTGTAGCACACACACTCTTCTACCACACAGTATAAAAACAAAGGAAAATAAGTATGAACTCCCTAATTGCATTAACAGTTTTGCTGCCAAATGAATGGGCTGTCAGCTCTGTAATATCTGTGACAGTAAAAAAAAATTACATAAATACTATAACTCATACTTGCCAACTCTCCTGGAATGTCTGGGAGACTTCCGAATTCCAAGTTCGTCTCCTGGATTCCTGGGAGGGTAGGAAATCCTCCTGCATCTGCCCGTGGCGTCATTTTGCCCCATACACATCATTACGTCACTGGGGCGGGGTCAAATTTTCACGATCCCACAAGCCGCCTCCGGCCATACCCCCTCCAGGAGGGGCACCTCCAAAAGTTGTCAATTATACTATAACTTACACATTAAACACAAATATTTAAATATTGACTACTGAAACTTTTATAGTTGAAGAGGTACCAGAAACTAATTGACCAGACAGTTCAGTCAACCTTGTTGCGTATGGAGGTCAAATCATTAAAACTATAGGCATGGCCATACTAGAGTTCACGTGTGCGCCATTACAGTATCACATCGTTGATCGTGACATCAGACCACTACTTGGACTGCCTGATAGCATTAAACTGGGCTTGAAACACATGGAAGCCGAAGTCCATATGGTGAAAACAGAAGCTTCATAACTCAAAGAATTCAAAGATCTGTTCGACTGTAAACTCGCTGTCATTTACCACATGCGACTGGATGAGTCAATTGTCTTCACAGTCTGTGCACTCCAACACATCCCCGTTTCCATGAAGGACAAAAAAATTGTTTGCCCAACTAGACCGCATAACAAGGCTCAGTATAATTACCCCAATATAGGAAGCAACACAGTGGGTCTCAGCCATGGTAACTGCAGTGAAAAAGGATGGGTCAGTCAGGCTATGCATAGACCCCATGCACCTAAACAAACCACTGCTGAGGCCTTCGACACCAATTGAGAATGGTTGAAGAAGTTATTGTTGACATGTCTGAGGCAAAAATCTTTAGCTAAGTTAGCTATGCTAAATGTGGATATTGGCAGATACCTCTGGACAAAGAGTCATCCAGGCTCACCAAGTCCATGACACCCGCTGGAAAATATGCTTCTTGGTGTATGCCTTATGGCCTGACCACCGGCATTAAAGTTTTCCAACAATGCATGGAATAGCTGTTTGCAGGATATCCATGTGAAATCATTGTCGATGACATCCTTATCTGGGGTCACAACATGCATGAACACGATGAGTACCTTCGTGAGGAATTGGAAAGGATTTGTGCCATAAACTTAAAGGTCAACTGAGACAAATGCAAGTTCTTTGTGTCGGAAGGTTCATATGTGGGTCACCTCCTTCATGAATTTGTATATGGGTACACTATCACTGTTGAGTTAGACCATCAGCCACTCATCACTATACTGAGGAAGCCTCTGCATAATGCTTCTGCCCACATGCAAAGAATGATGCTCAAGATACAGAGATACTATCTGGATGTCTTATACAAGCATGGAAAATAATTATTTGTGACCGATACCCTCTCCCAGGCCTACTTACCTTACACTGAGTGCTCGCAAGTTGAGGATGATTATGGTGTCATGTCTGTGCAAATACTATCCTCCAACTTGAATGGATGAGTTACAGCATAAAACCTTGCCCAATGATTGGTGCCAATGGCTGTCTCAAATCATATAGCAAGGGTGGTACAGTCATCTATTGAGATCTCACAAGATTTGCACACCTTCTTTGTCATGAGACATGGGCTTACTCAGTCTGATGAAGTCATCATGAGAGGGCAACGATTCATAATACCGTACTATGTAAAGCAGCTCCACCAGGCACTTCCGTCCTTAAAGCCACCAAGTGCAGAGCCAGAGAGTCACTATATTGGTCCACCATGTTCAGGGACATTGAAAGAGAAGTCTCCATATGTGGCCCCAGTAATGCTCTCAAAGCTCATCAACCAAAGGAAACTCTGGTGTGTCACTGCTGCAGACATTTTTCAATGGAGAGGAAAGGAACATCTAGTTTAGGTGGACTCTTATTCATGGTGGTTTGAGATTGACTACCTATCCAATCTTACCAATGCTACTGTTATTGCCAAAGACACTTTTCTACACATGGCATCCCACAACAACTCATCACGGACAATGCCATGCAATTCATGAGTAGAGTATTCAAAGAGTTTGCAAATACCTGGGATTTTCAATACTCTACGAGCAGCCCCCACTTTTCTCAATCCAATGGGTTGGCAGAAAGAGCTGTGTGCTCAGCCAAACTCCTGCTGGAAAAATGAACATGTGATAACACTGATATCTTTGCAGCATTGCTTAAGCTAAGACATACACCATGGGATGGTCCATCATCACCTGCCCAGTGTTATTTTCGCTCCATACCAGGACTCTCATTCCTGGTAAAAAGCAACAATTGAAACAGCAAGTACAACACTGCTACTAATAGTACTTACCTCAAAGTGGCTGTCCAACAAAACAAGTTATGTCTGAGTAGCACATCATCTTCCACATCTTATTTCAGGTCAAAATGTCCGAATGCAAACTCCTTGTGGATATGAAAGAACTGTCATCGTCCACTGAGAATCTGCTCATCCCAGTTACATTTACATGGTACAAGCTGAGGGTGCCACGTATGAATGTAACCATCTCCATCTGCTTAGTGTGCCTGAGGAAGTTCCTCCTTCAACCAATTCAACTATGGATGACCCAGAACCAGTGCCGTAACTAAACATTTCAGTGCCCTGGGCGAGACAGGGCACCGGCTACCCCCATCGAAGTGGGAGTGACATTTGCCAAGTGGGTGTGGCCAACCTAATGTGGGGGTGTGGCTAGCACTTTACTGAAAGAATTCTGCTACACATATTTGCAAATGCATGATATATATATCTATCAGAGCCAGATTTACACCTCATGGGGCCCTAGGCAAGATATTGGTTTGGCCCCCCCCCTTCACACACATAGTGGCCCCTCACACACACATAATACACACGCACAGTGGCCCCTCAAATACACATAATACACGCACACAGTGGCTCCTCACACACACATAATACACACACACACAGTGGCCCCTCACACACACATAATACACGCACACAGTGGCTCCTCACACACACATAATACACACACACAGTGGCCCCTCACACACACATCATACACACACATAGTGGCCCCTCACACACACACATAATACACACACACACAGTGGCCCCCTCACATACACATCATACACACACACAGTGGCCCCTCACACACACATAATACACACACACACACACACACACACACACACAGTGGCCCCTCACACACACATAATACACACACACAGTGGCCCCTCACACACACATAATACACACACACAGTGGCCCCTCACACACACATAATACCAGGGGCAGATTGGGAACTTAAAGTGGCCTGAAAAAATTCTGAAAGTGGCCTCATGTAGGCGGGACCAACAAATTGTAGGCGGAGTTAGCACTCCATTAGCT
The DNA here is from genome assembly GCF_038048845.1 of Mixophyes fleayi. NCBI lineage: Eukaryota > Metazoa > Chordata > Amphibia > Anura > Limnodynastidae > Mixophyes > Mixophyes fleayi. The sequence continues at coordinate 80,162,801 of NC_134410.1, forward strand.
CGAGCCACATTGGTTTTTATAGAAGGCAAAAGCAATACGCTATGGTAAGCAGAGTCCGTCTATCACAGTTGACGGAGCTAACACACAAGTAGGCAAAGTATTGCACATGTAGGCGAAGCAAACACAAGTAGACAGAGTCAGCACACCAGTGGGTGGTGTATACACATTAGTTATGTAAGTGGAGCAGCTTAATCCAGCAGCAGGGAGTTCCCAGGGTTAGCATTAATGTAATAATAGTTGGGTCTCCCACCGGATCAAAAAGTCTCCCTAACAATATAAATTAAAAAAATAAAAAGTAAATCACACTGCTTCTGCATACCTGTATGCAAAACTGTAGCATGTCAAAACCATGCTGGTGTGTGCCTTAACCCCGAAGAAGAGGTTCCAACCTCCCAATGCCCTCCATTCCTCCCAATTCCCTCTTCTTGGGGTTAGGGATTTCAAAGATAAAAACCACATACTTATAAATAAAACTGTGATTACTTATACACACAAGCATGAACAATTAAAACATTTTTCTTTTTCAAATTAAATTAAAATACTCCCATGGATCCATCATACATATTGAATTGCAAGGTTTATACTGTTCTGCATGATAATTTAGCCATTATTAGTGATACAAATACAATATAAACAGCCTCCTAGTGACCGCCATACAAAATAAACAGCATCCTAGGGACTGCCATACAAAATAAACAGCATCCTAGGGACCGCCATACAATACAAAGAGCATCCTAGTGACTGCCATACAATACAAAGAGCATCCTAGTGACCATCATACAATACAGAAAGCATCCTAGTGACCGCCATACAATATAAACAGTATCCTAGTGACTGCCATACAATACAAAAGTGAATTCTAGTGACCATCATACAATGCAAAGAGTATCCTAGCAAACGTCATGCAATAGAGAGAGCATTCTTGTGTCAGCCATACAATGCAGAGGGCATTCATGTGTCTGCAATACAGAGAGCATCTTAATGATACTATATAAAGTGCCCAGTGTGTCTGCCCCTGTATGAGTGCGGTCCTGTGTGTCTGCCACTGTATGAGTTCGGCCCTGTGTGTCTGCCCCTGTATGAGTGCGGCCCTGTGTGCCTGCTCCTGGATGAGTGCGGCCCTGTGTGTCTGCCCCTGGATGAGTGCGGCCCTGTGTGTCTGCCCCTGGATGAGTGCGGCCATGTGTGTCTGCCCCAGGATGAGTGCGGCCCTGTGTGTCTGCCCCTGGATGAGTGCTGCCCTGTGTGTCTGCCCCTGGATGAGTGCGGCCATGTGTGTCTGCCCCAGGATGAGTGCGGCCCTGTGTGTCTGCCCCTGGATGAGTGCAGCCCTGTGTGTCTGCCCCTGTATGAGTGCGGCCTTGTGTGTCTGCCCCTGGATGAGTGCAGCCCTGTGTGTCTGCACCTGGATGAGTGCGGCCCTGTGTGTCTGCCCCTGTATAAGTGCAGCCCTGTGTGTCTGCCCTTGTATGAGTGCGGCCCTGTGTGTCTGCCCTGTATGAGTGCGGCCCTGTGTTTTTGCCCCTGTATGAGTGCGCGCCCTGTTTGTCTGCCCCTGGATGAGTGCAGCCCTGTGTGTCTGCCCCTGTATGATTGCGGCCCTGTGTGTCTGCCCTGTATGAGTACGGCACTGTGTGTCTGCCCCTTTATGAGTGCGCCCAATGTGTTTACTCACCAACTATATGTTGAAGTCCAGGACTAACAATTATTTTATTCAGGTAGAGAGAGTATAAAAGTCTGTATCTGCAACAGTTTGTGTAGTGACAATTGGGTGACAATTGGTTTTTTTTTTTCTTTACTTATCAATTGATTACTTAGGCTGACACTGGATATTCAGAGAGGAACTAGAGGTTTGTATATAATCTGCATTTATAGTGTACATATGCTGCTAGTGAATATGTGAATCTGAGTGTTAAAATACCTGCTATGTACTGCACATCTTCTTCATATGAGTCAGTCAGGAAGTCAGAGGAGCCATCCTCCGTTCATCCCACCCCCTGCGCTGCCACATTAGATCTGCAACTGCGGTGATGTCATCACAGATGGGCGCGTATCTCTATCCCAGTCAGCAATAGGATGTGATCCCTTGATCACCACCTACCCCCCGCTCAAGTGCCAAACCCCCTCCCTTCTCTCTCTACACCCGAACCCCCCCTCCCCCGACTCGCAGCACCCCCAAGTCGCGCAGGGGAAGGAGGGGACTGGGAGTGCCGCGAGTCGGGGGAGGGGCCACAATTTTTTTTTTTTTTTATATATTTATTTTTTACTATGTGCCACAGAGGGGAAGGTAGCGGGCGGCTGCTGTGCCCCCTCGGGCTTGCGCCCTGGGCGACGGCACCGCCCGCACCACGCTAGTTACGGCTCTGCCCAGAACCCCTTCACACTTCACAGGAGTCCAGATCTGATGGGCCCATGACCATACCTTCAGACACTAGACTGTCACGTGACATGCCTGAATGCTCAGGAGGGCTTTTGGGGAATCATCAACCAGTGATGCTTCCTATCGTCACGAGGTCTGGTCGCGTGTCCAAGCCTAACCCGTATTTCCAATTATTTATGTAACTTAGTGGTTATCCTTCCATGGCCTTTTCTCCCATTAGCTTTCTGCCCCATCCTACACTACTGCCAGACCCAACCCATTATCTGTATCTTGAAGGGAAGGATGTAAATGTACAAACAACCAGAGCCTGGCAGGAAGTGAGGTTGTTGGCTGTGCATGCTGGGAAGTTCCTGTTTTCTGTTTTCAATTCTTATTATGTATGTTATGCTGAGTAAACACTTTGGGTCTGATTCATTAAGAAAAGTAAAGCAAAGAAATGAGTAACTTTGAACCTTGGCAAAACCATGTTCCAATGCAAGGTGTGCATTGAGTTTATTACTTTGCACATAAGGAAAATACTGGCTGTTTTTTATGTAAGATGCAAATACTTGATAGCTTTATTTTTACACTGACAATAAAAGTAGATCTAGGACATGCTCTAAACCAATAATAAGTCTGTCCTTGCATTTTAAAGTTACCTCCCTCTTCAATACTGTTGGTATATTAGGAGCGCTTTGCTCCGTTTCCTAATCGGATTTCCATAGCAACCCTGCTTTCCCCGGTGGTCTAGGAGGAAACAGGAAGTGAGGCAGGACTCCAATCTCTGATTTGCGCTACTGCGCATGCCCAGACCTTTGAAACCGGAAGTTCGGCTTTTAGCGCCGCTCATACACTTCACAGACACTGATGGGACAATTTGCAGCATTAGTAGCTGCGTGCCACAAATAATAAAATACCCTAAAATCCTTCAGATAGTGATCGGAGGCTCCCTTCTGTACCTGCAATATATTAGAGGAGTCTGCCACAACAAGTAACTGCACGGCTGTGCTTTATATAGTAAAACATCTGTATATCAATATAAGAGTGCATCACCACCAGCATATATCTACAAGAGCATATAAGCAAGACTGCATATATAAACTGTATTGCCTGATTGCTGCAACTGTTGTTACTGCTGAATACTGTTGTACTACAAGCAACTGTGAGTAACTGCATGCATCTGTTGTTATCATCTTTAAATAAACAGCAACCTGTTTAAATCATACTTGCCAACTCTCCCGGAAACTCCGGGAGACTCCCGAAATTCGGGTCAGTCTCCCGGGATCCCGGGGGAGATGGCATTTCTCCCGCATCCCGGATTTCACCGAGAATCGCGTCATTTGACGCGATTCTCGGTTAATCACGCCATTTTGAAGGGCGGGAGGGAGCGGTACGAGGCCAATCGCGTCATTTTGGCCCCGCCCCCCTGCGACGCAAATTACGTTTTTTTGCAGGGGGGGCAAAATGACGCGATTGGCCTCGTCCCGCCACCTCCCTAACATCCACATTAACACCGCTGAACACCTTTAGTAACATCAGAAGGTAAAACCTGTTCCAGCACCGCGTGTTAAAGTAGACGCTTAAAACGTAAAGAACGATAAAAGAAGTGCAAGAGAAAAAAAGAAAGTTTTTTATTTTGGAAGAATAGTCCTTTATCCACTACACAAAGAAAAATGCACAACACAGGCACCAGTATGAACTTTGCAAAATTAAAAGGTTCTGAAAATTATGCAACGTGGAAATTTGCAAGGTAAATGCAGTTATTGCAGGAGAAGTTGTGGAAAGTCACAGTAGAACCAGATGACAGTCCAAATGCTGATGAAGTGAATAGAGCCATGGGCACCATTGGCTTAGCTTGTGTACTCTATCATTAATGATAAAGATTCAGCAAATGAGATGTGGACTGCTCTGGAAAATGTGTATGAGGACAAAGGTCTGATGAGAAGGATAAACTTGAGGAGTACACTGTATGGGACTAAATTGAGTACTTGTGAGGTCATGGATGAGTACATAGACAAAATGCTGTTGATATCCCAAGAATTGGCATCTGTGTGAGCACAGGTGGATGACGAGGAAGTCGCAATGGCGATGCTGCAGAATCATCTCACACCAGAGTATGATTTCCCTGTAATAGCTTTGGAATTCAACAATACCAAGTTAATGACAGAAATCGTGAGAGCTAAGCTACTGCAGTTTAAACAGAGAATTCCTGTCGAGGCAAATGCTAAGAGTACCACTCTACTCACAAAAGGTGTGAAGTCCAAGAAGCTTAAGTTCAAATGCTTCCTATGTCATAAGATGGGGCACAAGGCATCTGAATGCAGACAAAAAGTTTTAAGTGGTACACAACAGAAGAAGCGTGAAAAACCTAATGAGTCAACATTGAATGTAGTAGATAGTCATAAGAAAGACTGCGGGTATATGGACTCGGGGTCCACAAGACATTTCAGCTGCAATCAGGGATGGTTCAGTTCATTGAAACTATGTGATCCAGTTACAGTAAAAGGAATCGGTGGAAAAGTTCTTGATGCAACAAAAGTCGGGACTATCACAGTCCGCCTGAATATAAAAGGTGAAACCATCATCACAAATATCCAAGACGTCTTGTATGTATCAGTGTTGGGAACCAATCTTATCGCTATAAGCATCCTTGAGAGAAAAGGTTATGAGGTCAAATTCGCAGAGTGCAAATCTGTGGTTAAAAAACAGAAAGGTACTGTAATTGCAACAGCAACCCGATGTAACCAGCTTTATGTCCTAGACACCGAAGAATGTCATGCGATGGCTGTTTCAGACAACAGTAAATCAATGGAGCCGTGGCATAGGAGATTGGGTCATCTGTGATATGACAATGTCCAGAAGCTGGCTGATGGGATGGTGACAGGCATCACCGTGAACAGTTCGGAGAGACTGACATGCGAGACCTGCAAAAAGGTTAAGCAAACTCGCTACCCCTTACCCAAGTCAGCAACTAGAGCTGAAGCACCCCTAGCTCTAATACATACTGATGTGTAGTCAATGAAAGTGAAATCAGTCAGTGGCTACAGATATTTTCTCACACTCATTGATGACACATGTCTACTTTATAAGAGCTAAGAGTGAAGTCATAGAGAAAATTGCGGAATACAAGAGTCTTGTAGAGACTCAAACGGTTCTGAAACTAAAAGTCTTTAGATCCGACAATGGTGGAGATCGCGACAACAGGACTTTAGTAGAATTCTTAAGAAAATATGGCATACAGCACTCATTAACAATTGCCTACACACCAGAACAGAACGGTGAGAGTGAATAAGCTAATAGAACAATTGTTGAACGAACTCGGACTATGTTGAATGACGCAGGTCTGGAGAAATAGTTTTTGGGCAAAAGCAGTGTCCACTGCAGTCTACCTTAAAAACCGAGCGCCCACAATAGCTGTTAAAGTTAAAACGACACTGGAGGCGTGGTCCGGTAACAAGCAAAGTGTCAACCATCTCCGTGTATTCGGCTGTAAGGCGTATGCACATATTCCTAAAGAAAAGCGACGCAAGTTAGATACTAAGTCAGTGGAGTGTATCATGCTCGGGTACTGCCAACAGAGTAAAGGATACTGACATTTCTCTATGAAATCCAGAGATGTGGTGTTTCACGAAAACACGTCACCTAGTGGAATAGTGGAACAGCAACCACAAGAAAAGTTAGTGACACTGGATGTTCAGACAGCAGAAAGCGTGTCTGAGTCAGAAAATGTAATTGCGGGTACCCAACCGTAAAACAGAAGTTATACGAGGAGTAACAAAGGTATTTACCATAGGAGATATAGCGAGGAGTATGCTAACCTAGCCTTTTGTGAACCGCAAAACATTGAAGAGGCAAAATCAAGCGACAACTGGGAACAGTGGAAAGCGACTATTGATACAGAGTTAAAAGCTATAGTTGACAGTCCGAGTAACCGCAAAATGATCAGGAAGACATGGGTTTTTTGTAAGAAAGTGAATGCGGACAGTACCATCGCACACTATAAAGCCCGCCTTGTTGCCAAGGGCTACACACAAAAGTCTGGGATCGATTACGGAGAGATCTTCTCGCCTGTTACCAGATACAGCATCCTGAGGTTAGTGATTGCTATCTCCACTATCCATGATTTGTTGTTGTATCAGCTTGACTTTGACTCTTCATTCTTGAATGGAGAATTGTTAGAGGTGATTTACATGGAGCCACCGGAACACTACAACGAGGGTCTCTACCAAGAAGGTAAAGTCTACCTCCTAAAGTCACTTTATGGACTTAAGCAAAGTGGTCGATTCAATGTTGGTACATAAAACTTGATGCCATACTAGACAAGGACTATAATAGGTCAGAGACTGATCATTTCTTGTATCACAAAACCATAGAGGAAAAGATGTTCTTTGTAGTTGTATACGTTGATGATCTGTTGCTAGCAGGTAAGGAGAGACACATCACCAATACCAAACACCTGTTGAAACAGAAATTCAAATTAAAGGATCTAGGTTCTGCAAACAAGCTGTTAGGCATGAGGATCATGCAAAATTTGAATGGTGGATCTTCTACAATTGATCAACAGACATACATCGAAAATATACTTACCAAGTATGGGATGTTTGATGCAAAACCAGTTAATACACCTGTGGATAAAAGCTTAAAAATGACAAGGAAAATGTCACCAGCAAGCAGCGAAGAGATAGAGGAAATGAGAAAAATCCCTTACAGAAATGCTTTTGGAAGCTTAATGTACGCAAGTATTGGGACTCACCCGACATCACACAAGCAGTGAGTCGGGTGAGCCAATTCGCTACCAACCCAGGAAGACAACACTGGATCACAGTCAAAAGATTTCTAAGACTTTAAAGGTACTAGTTCTTTACAGTTAAGATTCACTAAAACCAAGAATTTAACTTTACAGACTTTCTGTAATGCTGAATTGGGATCTGATGAGGATGATCGTCATTCCTACACAGGGTACCTGTTTGTCTTAGCAGGTGTAGTCGTCAGCTGGTGAAGCAGAAAACATCCAACTGTTGCCCTATCCACCACAGAGACGGAGTACATGACACTCACAGAAACTGCAAAAGAAGTCTTCTTAACCAAAGTGAGACCATCAACATTAAGTGTGATCACCGTGGAGCAATTGATTTGTCTTCAAGTACAAAGCACCATGGACGGTCCAAATACATTGCCATAAGACACCACTTCATCCAAGAGTTAGTGGAGAAGAAGTCTGTCAGTGTGAGTTATATAGCCAGTGAGGACAATCCTGCTGACATGTTAACGAAAGGATTGACATCACAATTGCTAATTGTATTCCTGAGAAAATGTGGAATGGAATATATTTGAGTAATGTTGAAATATTGCACCATATGCTGAGTGACTTTGTTGAAATGTTTGATAGAGTAAGTAGAAATGTTTTTTCTTTGTAAAAGGTGACGTTATTAAGCGAGGGGGGTGTTAGTATATTAGGAGCACTATTTTCCGTTTACTAATCAGGTTTCCATAGCAACCCTGCTTTCTCCGCTGGTCTAGGAGGAAACAAGAAGTGGGAGAGGATTCCAGTGTCCGATTTGTGCTACTGCGCATGTCCAGACCTCCGAAACCAGAAATCTGGCTTTTCACGCCGCTCATACACTTCACACACTGAGGGAACAAGTCGCAGCATTAGTAGCTGTGTGTCACAAGTAATAAAATACCCTAAAAGCCCTCGGATAGTGAACGGAGGCTGTACCTTACAATATATTAGAGGAGTCTCCCACAACAAGTAACTGCACGGCTGTGCAGTATATAGTAAAACCTGCCTGCATCTGTATATCAATTTAAGAGTGCATCACCACCAGCATATATCTACAAGAGCTACAACACTGCATATATAAACTGTATTGCCTGATTGCTGCAACTGTTGTTACTGCTGAATACTGCTGTACTACAAGCAACTGTGAGTAGCTGCATTCATCTGTTGTTAGCATCTTTAAATAAACAGCAACCTGTTTAAGTAACAAAAGCATTATGACTTAACATCCACATTAACACTGCTGAACACCTTTAGTAACATCAGAAGGTATAACCAACACTGGACTTGCGCAGCAGCTCTGTTTTGGCCATCATTGGCTGCTTTAATGAAGCAACTCCCAGGATTCGCTGTGGAACTGAAGAATGGTGCTGACTTCAAAGGTAAGTATGAGGCACACTATGAACTGGGTGCACATGTAAGTGGCATACTATGTACTGGGAGCACATGTAAGTGGCATTCAATGTACTGGGGGCACATGTAAGTGGCGTTCAATGTATTGGGGGCACATGTAAGTGGCATACTATGTACTGGGGCACATGTAATTGGCATACTATGCATTGGGGGCACAATTAAGTGGCAAACTATGTATTGGGGGCACAGCTATGTGGCATACTATGTTTTGGGGCACAACTATGTGGCATAATTTGTACTGGGGTACTACTGTGCGGCATAACGTTTATTTGTTGGTCCCATTGCTATTAATATTATGAAATTAGCAACATAAAATAAGACATCATTAAATGCCCCTGATATACAGTCACGTTATCGGTATTAGTGCAACAGATATAAACTTTACTTGTCAAACATAGTAATAAAAACAATGTACGTGTGTACAGAAAATCTTCAGAAGAGTAAAAACTAGCAATAAAATAAATTGATAATGGTTCGGATATAATCCTTTAAGTATTCGTAAAACTTATCATGTCCTCTTTTATCGGTTTTATGCGAATCGCGATACAGTTTAGTGTATAAGTACAGTTCCAATATTATGAAGTAATATTCACTTCTACAGTTTAAATAGTGTTTGTGTACCTTTCTGTATCATGTATATTGTGGGGCCTGTAATCTCCATCGACGTCCTTTTTTCAATTCTGTAGATGCAGATCTACTTCTAAAAATATTATATATTCTTATATATATCGATCGTCATTAACAATCTAACACTTGATATTAAACAAGCTAGCATAGATGATACAATACATCATTAAGTTTCCTTTATTCTAATTTTTTCTTAACATACACTGTCTTCTATTGTAGCCATTTGGCACCCACTGCAGCCATATGGCAACTCCTTGCAACATTTAACCCAAATGCAGCCTGAAAATTTTAACTTGATTAGCCTTATAGCCTTGATATTTATGTAACTGAATAACTTGATATCTATGATTAATTTAACTTTTTTTTTAATACACATACTCCTCTTTACACATTATGCTTTTATTTATTTATCTATTCATTTAATTTCTGTGTTCTTTTTGTGGATATGGTTTTTATTAAGATCACAGGTTCTTAAAGCTATTGGTCCTGTGTTGAGCAGCATTTTAATATGTTACACGTGGCACTATACATCTAACTTATTCTAGTTAGTATCAGCAGGTTATGTCAGTGAATATTCCTGGCCCAAGACCTTCACTCCTGTTACATTTTTTGTCTTGCTTTTTTTTGAAGTGTACATATCCACACACCTATTCAAAATTTCAATAGCATACCCTCACTTCAAGATTATATTGTTTTTGGGGAAGGGTGTACTTTGAATTGGCAGTCAGTCTGGTTAGAAACTATCTGCCCTCTAGATGTGATTGATTTTATATGGTCAATTTCTAACCCTAGCATGGGGTACATAGACAAACATAGTATGCACAGCATATACAACAAAGCATGAGCAACACAGCACAGATAGACAGACACGGAGTGTACAGCTAAGCAAAGCACATACAGGTAGCCATGGGGTTCCCACAGAGAAAAACAAAATGTCCACAGACAGACATTGAAACTGCTCATTGTGACTAAATGTAGATAAGGAGTTGGAATAAGACTGTAGCTGTTATGTGAAGTGGTGCCCAGCTGTGAAGAGGTGCCCAGTGGCAGATCTGCACTTACCAGGTAATGCTCCATCCTTGTCTTCTGGCCCTGGATCAAGCAAATCTATGAGGATTCTCCAATCAGAGGCCACCTTGGCAAGTCATACACATCATGCTATGACCATTTTGAATTTGGCCTGCATTGCAAGGCAATTAGGGCCCCCTATATCATTGCCCCACCTCCACGCAACGGTTCATATTTGGCATTGCGAGCAGCAGAATCCAGTTCAATGGCAGAGCCGTGAGAATTGCAGCAGTCATCTACAAGGCAGAAGACGTCGGGATCAACCAAGAAGACGGCACTGAACCCAAGCAGACAGCATAGGAAAGGAAAGGAGCTCATAATCACATCTTTCCCTGCTGATGTCGAAATCCACCAGAAACAGGAAATGCCTTTGGCACCTTTACACTGGCCAATGCCCGCACTCCACATTTCAGGGGAAAAGACCATGGGCACCATTTAGGGCACTGGACCCATGGCACCGGTAGCCAGGCACTAGGCCTGAGGTGCAGTAGGGTATATCAGGCTTTATTAGTTATCTTTGTTGAGCACATCTAGGCTTACAGCCTGTCCACCATTACCTCTAGGCTCAGATCCTAGTTGAGGGGTGATTTTATTACGACTCGGAGCCTGTGAATACTTTAGTTCAGGGATACAGCCTGGGGGTATTGTAGATTCAGGCTAGTGATCACTTGTTTTGGTGACCGGTCTGGGAGCAGATAGAAGTGTCCGGTACATTCCTGCCATTTTTGAATGCTGTTTAACCTCCCAAAACCCTGGCACCATTTTGAAAAATAAAATTGCAGTTGTACATTGCTTTCTCTGTGTCATGTGGAGCCGTGCGCTACAGTCAGGCACTCATCAAAGGTAGACTGTTGGTGTGCCCTCTTTCTCTAGGATCCTCATTCAGGCCCCCATTAAAGATTGTCTGAAGTGAGTATATTTTGATTGTCCATTGCTGCTGTTTTCCTGAGTTGTGTGACTGAATTGCATTGTTTTGGATTGTATTGCATTGCATTTCCAGCTGTACTCTATGGGGTGTTATGTTTAGTCGGGGTAGTGCACTACATCTAGTCTGAGTTGTTAGTTGTGCAGCATAGTGACCACACAGTTCTGGTTAGGGTGATTTTGCCTTGTTTGACTAGTGTGGGTGGTATACACTACTTGTATTAAAAGTATAGCAGACTGTGGGTGGGATTATTGTATTGTCATTTGCAGCTATAGCAGTGAAGAGGAGCAATTTACAATCAAGTGGAGTCAGTGCAATCCATGGTAGGTATGACCTGTGTTGTAATGCTACGTACCCATGTGCGTAAGGTGTTTGTGTGGGAAACATTTCCATGGGGGACACCTGTAGTCCACCATTTCCAGGCTATCGTAACTGGGACAGTAGCAATGGGGGGTGGCAAAGGTGGGTTAACCCAGCAATGCATCCTGAACAAACCCAATCCAGCTCATCCCAAAGATTGATCTGTTTTCTCTTTGCAGGTGTGAAGATCCTGTATTTTGGATTTCTGGTGACAGATTGGTTGTTCTCAATGGGTAGACACATTGAATGAGGTAGGATCTGTTACAGTGAGGCAAACATTCTCTGCAGTTATTATTGGCAGAGCCCATGAAAGGAAGGAATGTGACTGCTAAGGACGGGGCTGAAACTTGGATAGTCACGACTCCAAGTTGGAGTGTGAGTTACCTGTTACAGATTGTACTGATTTCACATTCCACTGATCTCGCTGCAGAGGTTGGGACTCATGACACCAGTGAAGGTTGGAGCGATGGGTAATGCTTGGTGTGGAGGGTTTCTTGTTTTGAATAAGGAGAGAGCAGTGTGAGTGTGTGGAAATGTGGAGCAAGCCACTGAATGTTAGTAAGGTAATGCAGACAGAATAGTGCATGGGTAAATCATTTCATAAATATTTGCGTTTTTCTTGTTAATACAGTGTGTGCTAGTGCTGAGTGTGTTAATGCAGCTTATTGTGCATATCTCAGTGTTAATGCAGTGTATGTCCTCAGGAAGGGACCAGTTACTTACCAGACAGGAAATTATTTGATTTCTTTGCAGGTGCTGTCTGTCCTGTCCTCAGATTATGAGGTAATTTAATCTGTGTGCTAAAGTTATATTTTTTTCATTAAATGCTTGGGCTATTATCCCGATTGGCTCTATCTGCTTTTTGTTTGCATTAAGCAGCATCTAACGTGTTATATTTCAGAAATCTTAATATAGATTGGCATCATATTATATCATATTTCCCAACTTTCTTGATTTAGGACAGCCATGATTTAATGGGACTGTCCTGTCCTATGTGTCAGAATTTTACTCCCAAGTTGGGAGATATGTCCCATTGAGTAATACATGTACCAGTGGCAAGTATACACTGCATTGAAGGACTGATTTTAGGTTAGGGGTACAGATTTGTGGTGTAATCAGACCCCTTTTTCATGCACGAGCTGCCACTTCCTGGTGGTGTACACACGTTGCCTAAATCCTCCATTATAAACGGTGGAAGATATTTTATATTATAAAAGGTTTTATTCTATTTATTACACTGGTCAATACTCATTTTAAGGTCAATAATAATAGAGTGATTTTGGGGTAACTTTGTGGTGCTGATTGCGAATATAGCATTGGTTTTGCTAGATTGGCTCTCATTTTTTAAATAATTGGTGCCCCATTGAAAAACATAAAAATGCAAGAACTGTAATGGTCAGGCAGAGTCTATTTACAAATCCCATTGAAATTGTCTGAAATTATATAAAAGTAAAGACATGAAATACATAATGGAGTATAATAACAGATAAACATAGTAAGCTGATTCGGATAATTACAATTAATGCATAGAAAAACGCTGTTTGTATGATTTTCCTTTATGTAGGCTATCAAGACAATCTTGTTGGAGGCTCCAGCAATAGTCTGCCATCATGTGCCTGTCCCATCTGCCTTGATACCTTTCCTCCATCACCTTTATATCTTGATTAAACCTCTCTTGTTGTTCCTCACTAAAATCACCAAGATTATGCGCCCAATGTTCTACTTTAGAATCTTTATGTCGCTGTTCCCCGACTACTAGAGGCTTAATATCCACCTTGTATCAATTGATTAACAACTTTGGCCAGCCCGAAAAAGACCCTCATTAGCTTGCCTGGGAGAGGGACACCGGGGAGATCTTGACCCCTAAAGAATGGTCAAAGGTTAGAGCTAATATAGCTAAGTCATCCATATCAGTTAGGATAAAAGAAAACTCTTGTAAGATTTTCTACAGGTGGTATTTGGTCCCCTCTCATCTCCACACCATCTTCCCAGCGTCTAGCAACCGATGTTGGAGAGGGTGCGGTCTGTGGGGTACCCTGTTGCACGTTTGGTGGTGTTGCCCTAAATTGCGTCCCTATTGGCAACAAATTCATAATCTCATTAAGGATATTACGCAGGTTGAAATGCCTGAGTCCCCCCTATACTCACTTCATCCTAGACGGCTCCCGGGCACTAGTCGCTCCACGCAAAAGCTTATCAATCACATATTAAATGCCTCTAAATGTCTAATTGCCGCCCTATGGAAAAATACCTCTCCCCCCTTGCTTTCAGCCCCTATCAGTAAGGTCTGGTCAATCTATAGGATGGAAAGCATCACAGCCCTTTTCAAAGACAAACCAGTGAATCTCAAAAACACATGGTCTTCCTGGACGAGTTACTATGATGCTGAGCCTCCCTTGACAACCGTTTGACAAGTCTCTGTTGTCTTGATATATAGCTCAGTCAGGCTTAAGAAAGTTCTTTAGTTTAGTTTTAAAAAATCCTAATTTAAGTTTACCTTCACATAACCGCACGGATTAGCTCTCCTGTTACCTATAATCTGATACATAAAACAATGAGTAGAATATTCTCCTTTACCCCTCCCCTCCCCCAAAACCTTTCCTTCTTTCATTGCTTGTCTCCCCCCTCCCTCTAAAAAATAAATTAAAACAAACAACACTATTCCTTTCTATGTATAGCATACCTGGTTATAGATAGTTACTCCAAGCTTTTCTTGTTATTGAGAGCAAGCGTTTTTTAAGTCTCATATGTATGCATCATGTATATGTTTTCTTTTAGTATGTGTCAAACTCAATGTTTGTTTGTTTTATAAAAAAACTAATAAAAATTACCTTTAAAAAAAAAAAAAAAAAAAATCACCAAGATTATCCAGTTCTTCATAATTGTATGCTTTCTGATTACCCAAGAAGTTCTTGACAACTGAGACATTACTGCACCTGGAAGAAGCTTCAACAACATTCATAAATTTTGTGAAACTAGCATCCTTGGCAAATGTACGAATTTGAAGGCCATCAAGGTTTTAGCTTTTATTTTTTCCATGCTTAGTCCAGGGAATGATATACAAATGTATTTGATTTTGAAGCAATCACCATCTTTGTCCAAGGCTTTAACAAATTGTTTCATTAGTGCTTTGATATGGAGTGGCGGGAGAATGACTTTTACCCTATCAACCAATAGCGCGTTAATGATATTCGCTGCAACTACATTCATGTTTTATCTTGAAGGCCATGTCACTTTTATCCATGTATTTATACATGTATACAAATATATTACACAAACGAGAAATAAGAAAAGTACAATAGACAATGCGAACCGCTCAACTGCCAACTGACTGCCGGTTGAGTGACTGATAACCTATATACGGAGAGTGAATATTATGGAATGATCATGGAATGAACACCTAGAATATTTGTGTGTCTCACCTTCTAGAATATTCTGATAAATTCCAATATGCATGTGTTATGACTAAATTCCCTATTAATTAAGGGTATTCATTATCTCAAGAGCCAATTAAAAAAAAAACTTTATTTTTTTTAATTCAGCAACCACAAAATACCCTAAATTCATTGAAAAATCCTTAGCAACTAAAAAAAAAATTTTTGTTGGGTTGTGCTATATGTAAAAATAAATAATAGTTTCTATAGTATGAAATGCAACTCTTTTCCACATGCTAACAGGCAAATTATCAAATATGCTTCTTCAAAGGAACATGTAGAGTTCATAGCAAACTATTATTATATTTTATTTATAAATTATATTTTCTGTGTGGAGCTTGTATGTTTTTCATGTGTTTAGGTGGGTTTCCTCCGGGTGCTCTGACTTCCAGAGGGAAGGGCTGGCAAATTTTAGGGGACAAGACTCAACTCAGCAGCCTATTAGGAACATTTTAAAGGAAGAAAAAATGCAGATGGCCCAATGACCCAGCCCAAGATAGCGAACTATGGGACCGGCCAGAGGGGCTGGAACAGGGACTGATGTGAATGATTACTTCATTATCTGTAAAGTACAATGTAATATGTTGGTGCTTTACATAAGGGTTAATAATTAAATAAAGCCAACAGTATATTATGGTACACAGTTACCCTGCATTAAGTGGAAAAATTGTGCTACAGTAGTTATTTGTGTCCTCCCCTCTGGCTGAGTTTGTCCCGTCTGATGTTTTTCCACACAGAAGGAATCACTTGACAATTGAAAACACGACTCACTATTTTTAGGTTATCCTGTGGGAAAATAACTAATTAAAATGCAGGCATTTGTGTCTAAACACAAGGATGTTAAGGCATATTTTTACTGTAAATAAACATTCACATACATATTGTACAACATGTATGCATTATTCACAGTTTCCACACGGTACAGCTCTTAGGTATAGCTAAAACTAAATCACCTGTTAAAAGCCAGGTTTTATTGTGAGCTAGATTTAGTAAAATGTTTCCACTATTTGATTAAGGAACCAGTTTACACATGATATTTCTGTCAGATAGCGCTTAAGAGATAATGGAGAACTCTAATATCAGTGAACAATTGGTAAAATGTTTCATTAGAATGAATTAAATTGAATCCTGAAAACAAACAAACATTTCAAAATAAAAAGTCAAGTTCAACTGTTTTGAATACATCAGTTAGAAACCACAACATGTTTTTAACACGGCAGTTTGGAAACTCATTCTGATTATAGCTATTACTTGTTGCAATAGACGTAACTACTGTTGCATCAGGGGTATTTTCTGCTAGAGGGCCTGGCAGATGAGGGAGCCCATCAGGGCCCTTCAGCTGCTGGGCACCCTGTGCTGTTCTATTTCCTGCTCCCTTCTGCCTCAGAGGAGAGTAGCATGGTGTCAGCAGGAAGCTTGATGAGCTCCCTACTGTGTGATCGCAGATAATATAAAGCATATCAGGTTCCGTAATACCATGTACACGAGTTGGCATTCTTGGACTCAGAGCAGAATAAAACTGTAATGTTCTCTTCCTCTCTTAGCAAGAAGTGCAAAGTGGGGGCTTGTCTGGAAAGCAAGTGTGTGTCCCTTCAAAATTTTGCTTAGGGGCCTTAAAATTTCTAGTTAGGCCCTGCTTGTCATAACATGCTGAGATCATATTTCTGGAACAAACTGCTAAACTGTATTTCTAGAATTACATTGATTAAGATGATTAGAAATGTTCAAGATACATTGTTATTTGATATAACAAATATATTCTCTATACTTACTGTATAACTTAATACATATTTGAAGTGTATCTGGGTCTGCATGATTCATTATATTTCTATGTGTACTTCTACATGTAGCAAATGACGACATGCCCTATTTTGGAGTCATACCTAAGGTATTATTTATTCATACACCTTAAATTATTTTGCACTCTGCGTGCTGATTTTCCACTTCCAATACTTCCTCATCCATTGTGTTCACTGGATAAATGGTGCCTTGTACAGGCAATGCCCAAGCATTTTTCTGCTGCTCACTGAATGCTGCTGTACTAGGTCTGTGACTCCTTATAACTATATATGATAAATACAGCCTCACACCTACCATCTTGGAAATATTTTCAGGGTGTGATCCATAGAACATAAGGTATGCGTAAATATAACCTCTACATGTGTGGGGAAAAAACAAGAAATCTCACCTTTAAAGTTGTAGGTTGCCACCTTCTCTCTTCTGATGACAGGAGTTTCTTTTATTGAGAGGGCAAGCATAATCTTTAACAATCAGGATTTTACATAAAAAAACATTGTTGCCACAAAGAATATTTCCAGTGCTTAATTTGTACATTGAAAAGTAGTGTAACACTTAAACATACTACAACAGGAAAGAGAGTGTGCGCACTGCCGAAGGAAGGCATGGCCTGACTGCAGAGGCAAAATATGTGCTAGTCTTTCTCCAGTCCCCTCCATTCCATTTGTAATGCCACATGCACCAGTTTACTGCATGTGACTCACCCTGTGTTTAGTCCTGCACAGAAGCAGTATGGTGGACACGCCACCCAATTCTTCCACAAGTGAGGACAAATGGACCTATTTATTAAGTCACAAGCCAAGCGGAAACGTTTTTTTTCACATGGTTTAGGCATTTGTAAATATCACCTCTATCTTACAAAAGCTAACGCAGGAGATATAATAGTGGTTTTGCAGATTTGCGGCATTAGCTATTCTACTCTATAGGGAGAGCATTGCAGTAGAGGGATCTTCGGCCCCTCACTGCAGCCATTCTGCTCTCCCCTTTGGTTACTATTGCAAAGTGGCTTTGTGCATGCAGTTTAGGTAGGGAGTAACAAAAATCTCTCTGTATCCCATGTTCCCACACCAGAACATTCTCACGTCCATCCCCACACATACATATTCTGTACTCTGTGGGTGAGCTAGCACTTGTCTCAAATGGCATCACTGACAGCAGGCCCCAACACCCTTACTTATCTCTAGTGTCAGAGTCCTGGCTGCAGGCAAAAAGTGTTGGAAAGCCATTCCACTTCACTCCAGGACAAAATAAGCTGAACATTAGAGATTATCAAAATGTTTCATACTGTTTTGCGGAATACTTCCCTCATTCGGCATTTGGGCAAAGAGTTTCGGACAGTTCCCCATCAGAACTTAGCTTTAAGTGTTCAACATAGAATTGTCTCTGTCATTTTTGCTCCACAAGGAATTTGCCTACAATTTTTGTTCCATACACAATTTTCCTTTATCATACCCCAACCATATCACAGAGCAGAATTTATTAACAATGTTTTCATTTCAGCTCTATTTACAGTCAAGTCCATAAATATTGGGACATCGACACAATTCTCATATTTTGGCCTCTATACACCACCACAATGGATTTGAAATGAAACAAACAAGATGTGCTTTAACGGCAAACTTTCAGCTTTAATTTGAGGGAATTTACATCCAAATCAGGTGACCAGTTTCTATATGTGCCTCCCACTTTTTACGGGACCAAAAGTAATGGAACAAACTAAACAATTCTACATCAAACTTTCACTTTTTAATACTTTGTTGCAAATCCTTTGCAGTCAATTACAGCCTGAAGTCTGGAACGCATAGACATCACCAGACGCTGGGTTTCATCCCTGGTGATGCTCTGCCAGGCCTCTAATGCAAATGTCTTCAGTTCCTGCTTGCTCTTGGGGCATTTTCCCTTCAGTTTTGTCTTCATCAAGTGAAATGCATGCTCAATCGTATTCAGGTCAGGTGATTGACTTGGTCATTGCATAACATTCCACTTGTTAGCCTAAAAAAAGTCTGTATTTTTGCACCTCTATGAAAGTGCCTGTTTCACCACTAAATTAGATATGTGCTAAACTGTTTCATAACTTCACTCATACCTGCTATCTAACACCTTGAATAAAGTTATAATGTAGTGAGTTTAGTGTGTCCTGATCTTGGAGATGTCCTTAATAGATATGTTTTACAAGGGTGTGTTTTTAGAAAAAAGTTTTTAATGATATATCCTATTTTTTTAAATATCACTACTCATGCCTAGTGTCTCCATTTGTTCAAGACCACGTCAGCATGGATAACATTTTTACAATTACCTATAGGGACTTTCCCAATGAATACTTTCTTATGTCTGTTTACACGTCCTATTTTATGATGTCCTTCAACATTCCTGCCTAATGGTGACCTTGAGAGTCTCCCCTCAATACTAGTTTGGTGAGCCGTTGTCTGATCAGGTAGGTCAGCTTTCCAATTCTCCAGTCTTTTTACCTGTGAGATATTTAGACACAGTAAAGACCGATCTATGGAGTATTGGTGAAGTTTCAGACTAGGGGACCTAGTGTTATTGTACTTCCCTTCTATGGACCTCCCTCCCCAGAACCTCAGAGATATTTAATGGGAACGGCACTAGTAGTATGTTATGCTGTCCCTGAGGCACAGGAGAGCACACCCAGCACTCAGTTTGGTTTAGGACCTTACCCACTAAGGAGTGATAATCCTTCAGAGGATGCCCGCCCATGTCCAGATTACTATTGGACTTGCATCATTGGATGCATTTCTCTTCAACTAGGGAGTCACAGTACTTACATATACAATATTCATCAGACAATAGCCCCTCACACTGTCTTCGAGTTCCAGAGCTAGCAGACCTTTTCATAATCCCTGGACCAAGCTTGATAATGGGCTGCGCTGTGGGTTCTATCAACCTTTCTTCCAACTCCATCTCATCAGTATCACTACCAGATCCTGCCTCTGTCATCCATTCTCCTTCATAAAAACAGGGTGTCCTATAGAAAATGAATACAAGAAAAATCCTGGAACTTAAGAAAAACAAAAATTGCCACTCCATTGCTGGGAGGATAGTCTGGGCAACGTCCTTGGCTCAGGTATCTTAACTGCAGGCTTTAGGTCTCCTGAAACAGGTTTGCGAGTGACAGATCAGTGTCGTCAGTCTCAACTTTATCTCATACTTTCTCCGGGCTACTGACTTTCCTGCAGTGGGTGCAATGGACCCAAGTGTCTCTTTCTGCGACCTTAGGACATGAGGTCCTGGTCAGCAACACTTGGCTGTGGCCTTCCCAACGGTCTGTTTTAACAGCCTAAGTGTAAGAAATTGTCATAACATATTCCACAGGTTCAACATCATGACAGTTCGTTTCTGGCATACCAGGTGACAGCATTTTTAGTTTTTGTTGTTGTTGTTTTAGCTGTCTGCTAATTTTTATGAGATATTGCACAGTCACTTCATTGTTACACTTCAAGTCGTCTTGTGGACTTACGATCAAATGAGGTTGTCGGCCAAAAAGTATCTCAAAGGGGGACAGATTAAGGGGAGGTCTGGGAGTGGTTCAGATGCTATGGAGGACTAATGGCAAAGCTTCTGGCCACATCAACCCAGTTTCAACCATTATCTTACTCAGCTTGTTCTTACTCTTTCCACCTTACCATTGACTTGTGGTTGGTAAGGGGTGTGAAGCCTGCTACTGATTCCCATGAGCTTACACATGTTCTGGAAGATATAACCAGTAAAGTGGGTACCCCTATCACTTTCTATGATTCTAGGGATACCGTATCTACACATAAATTCCTGAACAATTTTCTTTGCAGTGAACACAGCAGTATTAGTGGCTGCTGGATATGCTTCTACTCAACACATCAGTACACATTAACACATATTTGAAATTCCTGCAAGGTGGTAATTGGATATAGTCAATTTGTATTACCGGAAAAGGTCCATCTGTAGGAGGGATATGGGATGGCTCGGTTGGTATAGTTTTCCCGACAGTTTTCCTCAAGGCAGCTGCTGGCACCAGTCATGATGATAGTAATTCCTCTACCTCGTCTGGTAAAGCCTATGTTAAAGTGCATACTGTTTGTAAGTCATGGAAACCAAAATGTAAAAAAACCCTTTCACCTTGGTCAAGAAAAAAGACCTGTAATCCAGGCAAAGTTATCTGCAGAAAAAAATAAAATTTCCAACATTCAAAATAAATTCCAAAATAAAATTTCTACACACGCAGTGGCAAGGAAAGAATGAGGCCTTTGCCCTCTATGAATGTTGGTTCTGCAACTGTGACTGAGGCATCTTCTTGTAAGGTCAGTTGTGGCCAAACAAGACCTTGTCATTCAGACTCCAAAAGTGGTGTCCAAATACTTTTACCTGTAAGAGCCTAGCTGGAAGAAAACAGTAAGGCATTAGAGGAAAATGTATGTTCAGATTGAGAAATGACACAAAACCCTGAGAAGAGTCTATCCACGAGTGCTATGTGTAATCCTGACCATTCTGATAGTGCATCCATAAAGAAGGCCCCTTTCAGCATTTCTGTAGATGTGTGCATGAACAGCCCAAGTGTAGCCGGTGATACACAAATTGTGTCCCCGTTACCAAATTCCATCATGACACCATTTTACAAGAAAAGCTATTCCTCACCTACCAGAAGGTACGTAAAAATTTAATTATTTGGCTACAAAATGCCATTCTTCCCATTGCACACTAAAACACAGATATGTTGACAAGTGCATTGTAAAGGGAAACTTCCCTTTACAATGCAGCGCCGCTTGAAATTTAATCGCCGAACACGCTTAACACGCGGGTGTTGAAGAACCCGCATGTTCATACATTTACCCCCCGGGTCTCGTCTACTGCAGAAGAATTGACCAGAATTAGTGACACCTCAGCTGTAACTCCACCTGATCCTACTACCAACTATCAACAGCCAAAGAATAGTGGAGCATTATTTTTAATTATTTTGAACTGTATAAAGACAACAGTTTTATTAACAAAGAACAACGTTGCTTGCAGAAGTAATGTAAGCATGGATGTCTAAATAGTATGTATCACCTTCCACTTTGCTGCTGTTTCATCAGGTGTTTGTAATCCGCACTTTTCATCAAAGATACCTAACTATATTATAATTTTGTGGAAATTGGGGCTGATTAGAAGCTCAGTGATGAACTTGTTTTTTTCTGGGAATTACAATGGCTCTTTTTAGTGCATTGTCCGACACCCTGGATTGCTCTGGGTCTGATAAAAGCATGCATCCCCCGGGGGGGGGTCAGCGCTTGTTGCCATGTATTAGCTGTATAATTACCACAGTTATCCAAGAAACGGGTGGAGCGATCAAATGAACCATAACTGGTTTCATGATCCAAGGACAATTCCATCTTGCACCACTTTTCTTTTCTGCCACTGCTGTGTGGCAATGTCTCCTAGATGTGCTAGGAACTGCTATGTGTTTGAGTCATTGCTCTGTTGCTTAGCATCCAAGAAAGTGAATGAAAATAATATTGTGACCTGTAATGTGGTCAAAAATAACTGCAAATGACTTGAAATTAGTGTTAGTCAGGAACAAAATAAGAGCAAAATGATGTGATTTTAGCATATGTTAGCAAGTTTTCTAAAAAATAAAAATCCAAAACCAAAACACACAAGGGCGGTTTTGCCAAAACCAAATCCAAAACACAAAGTTAATCCAGATCCAAAACCAAAACCAGAACAGAGGGTCAGTAAACATCTCTAGATTATACACCTATGCACTTGTTTTTTAATTAATAAATTACATTTTTTTTACCATTGACTTCAGTATAAATTCTAGATTTGAATATTAAACAAATCCACCTATAGCGATAACAATGTTCATATACAATTTCGAAATTCCAGATCCTCTTTTTTTGGTTAGTGGAACCATGATGTCACTATAAAAATCTTCCAAAACAGTTAGTATTTACCTGGTGGTATTTTTATTATTATTATCTTTTATTTATACGGTCCACAAGGCTTCAGAAGCATTGTACACTGGGGGTAAAAACATACAACAAAATTACAGAATTACATAAGTACATGCAGATAAGAACAATGGATACAGATAAGCAGAATAATAAATGCATGGGTGTGTAATACCCTGCAAATCACAGGTATATTACTGTGCAGTGAGACAGAAAACCACATCTCTCAGAGTGCCTCTGGGATGTTCACTACAAATTGCATCGGCCATTTTGGGGTGGAAAAACTTCAAACAATAGCCTCAGGCTGCTCACTAGAGCCCCAAATTGCACTAGAAGCATGCAGAGACAGTTAGACACTGCTGCAAGTTACAAAAAGCCTTAAAAAAATGGCGCACATTTGCGCCAGAATGTATTTGAAGGCTCCTGGATATTCTTGGGGAAAAGGAGGAGGAGACAAAAAATGGACTGCTGGAGGCTAGTGGGTGGTTGCTCTGTGTTGTGTTGTGTGGCTGCTGCCTGGGGTTCATGGAGGATCTATCCACAAAGAACCATTCAGTACTGTAGCTGGACTGTTGTCCTGAGGGATGTTTGCAGATAAAGTTCCAGATTTAAAAGTACGCCCAGAAGAAAGCATCTTTGGAGTAAAGAAAAATACCCAGCTTACCACTGCCCAGTATATGTCAGCAGTACTCATATAATGACAGTTAAGTCATTATATTGCTTTGCTATGTTCAAGTTATTAAAGTGAAACAAGTGAGACATCAATTTGTGTTATTAAAACCTCTGTCTCTGTAACATTGCTATCAACAGGTTGTGGTGCTGTCTGAAGCAATAGTTTATTCCAGACAAATCTGTTGTTTATCTGCAAGCTGACACAGAGTGTTAAATATACCATTTATCACAAAAGTTTGTCTAAATTACATCAGAAGTTTGATCCTATTATGAAACTTCCTAAAATGGTTGATGAGGAGAGAATTGCAAGTTGTTTAACTCTGAAGTTGCTGGGAGAGATCTTCTTATTCCACTAGTCAGATTATTAAGTATAAGTGTTTCTTACTATTGAAATCCTGTATTGTGTAGAATTACTGATTATTACAGTAAGCTCAGGAGTCACGTATGCATCAAGATTACTGATTTCATCCTTTACAAATGAATTAGCTTCATGTGTCCTAGTGAAACTTTGTTTTAACTTGCAGATTAAAATTTACCCCCAGGGGTTCTGTCTATTGTAAAGTGACCCTCATCTACAGTCATTTCTTTTAAAGCATATAACCTGATCAAATTGGAGTAATCCTTGTTGCATCTCTACTGATTTTTGTGTGATAAATGTAGTCTGTAATTGCACTAAAAGTCTATGGTAATTGATTTGTCTAGATAATCTTCTGCTGCAGCATTTAATGTATTTGTCTAATAAAGCCATTAGCAACCGGATGTCTCTCAAAAGTATTTATCCAGTGAAACCCATTTCGCTGAAACACTAGTGCCTAACTTCAAAGTGAGATATATTTATTCAGTTAAGTATATGTTGTAGTGATTTATGTTTGCATATTGCTGATATTGTTGAAATAAGATCCTAAATTGATAAGTAGTTTGTGACATGTTGAATAACATTGTATTTTGAAAGTGATATTACTTCCCTACACTACTGCTACTTATCTGCCGCTTTGGTTAAACCATACGCCACAAGCAAAGAGCATAAACCCATGATTTTATTTAGTTTTAGCCTTGTGTTCCTTGTTTTATTATATCACTACTTTTATTTCTCTACCATACAAATGGGCCTGTGGAATCCTATCTTATACTACTTCTGGAGTGCTAACCATCTGCCCGAATACAGATGCAATTGGCAGAACAAATTGTATGACATACAAACACAATTCAGCATAAGACAAAAAAGAACAGAGAGGAAGATAGACATTGGGCAGACATGAGACACAGAGAACAAACATGAAACATAGGGTAGAAGTCCCTGCCCATGAAAGCTTATATGCTAAGGGAGTAGATAATGAGAGAAAAAATTAGCAACTGGGAAAAATAAGCATAATGGGGTTAACTGCAGAAGTCTGCAAGTGAGCCATGATGTAGAAGCTCCTAGAATGGACCATTATGGTGCAGAGATCTAGATGGTAAAGACTCCTGGTGGGTAGATGATGCAGATGCCTACTTAGGCAACATCCAGGATGGTGCAGAGACCTAGAAGGTGCAGGCGCCATGATAGTTTCTGGTCCTAGGTAATGTATAAGCCCGGATGGTGATAAGGGAGGTATGACATTGGGAATGTAATCGGTAACCAGCAATGCAATAAGTGGTAAAACAACAAGGTCACACTATGGCAAAGCAATGTTATACTAGAGCAGTACAATAACAAAAGTAAATACAAAGGCAACTGGAAAATAGTGTGAGGGGGAGAGAAGTGAAGTGGTGAGAAAGTGTGTGGAAAACAGAAGTTGCAAGTGAAAGGTTAGGGGTCAGAGAGAGAGAGTAGGAGTTGAGCAGCTTCATGGTGAGAGTAAAGCAGGGAAATTTATAGAGAAAATAAGCTATAATTACCAAGTCCAGGACAGTGAAATAAGAAGTGGACAGGCAGGCTATGGCAGGTATCAGAGGCTCTACACTGCTTCTTCCACTCTATTGTTTAACTTTGCATTTCCTTGCACTTTTTAGAAAACTGACTCAGTGTAGATAACCCCACAAGTCATACACCAACACGTCTGCCTTTAGAGTGAATGCTAAGTTATAATTATGATGAATATAAACTAGCTACATATGTGCTAATTGCTCTGCTGATTTTAAAAAAACAACAACAACACCCTATTGGTCTTAGTCAGGCTAGGTGAGTACTAGGCCAGAATGGTGTCATATACTATGCTTCAGTTAGCAGCACAACAGCACAATAGATAACACATTCATGGTTGCATACTTATAAACAATATAGTTGCACAGATGAGAAGTACAAGTTACAATGAAATGAGGTAAGGTTCAGATAAGGAGAGGATTGTAAGCTTGCGAGCAGGACCCTCTTACCTCTCTGTCTGTCTGTCTGTATTACCCAGTATTGTCTTATCAATGTTTGTTCCCAATTGTAAAGCGCTACGGAATTTGCTGGCGCTATATAAATAAATGTTGATGATGTTGATGATGAGAGGAGGAGTTGTAGCAGTTAATTTACATACTTTCTTGCTTTATTCGGATAAGCCAGCTGTCAAACAGTTAGATGACTATATTGGGAACACCATCAGGTAATTATAATACCATAACTATTACTGATATTTTTTAGTACAATGAAAAGTAACAAAACTTTAAACCAAGTGAGAAAAGGTATGGGGATAACAACTGCAAAACATCTAAGAACATTTATTTCACCCTATCCTACTTACTTTAAAGTTTTATGTAAATATAATTTATATATGTTATACACAAGTATGAAATTAAAAGTGATATTCTAGCTCATGGATGATGGTTGGAATTATCTTACAACCTTAATTGTTTACCTGTCAGATATTCTTTGTACTTCAGTGACAGTATAACAGATTCCTGGTACATTAACGGCAAGAGAACTAATATTTTCACTTATTACAAAACAACATTGTTAGTTCTTTCAGCAGTGATTCAGGGAAGTGTTTTGATCTCTTCCAATGCATAAAAGCCTGTCTTTGTTTTGCAATATACTGCTAGTTCTACATCAGAATGATTTCCACATTTCCAAGAAGAATACTGTTCCTCTTTTGTTCTCTTACACAAGTGACCCAGATTTACAACAGTTAACATGTTCTAAATCAGAGTGTTATTAATAATCACACTACAAGCTAATTACCTTTATAATTATAAAGAAAAGAGAACAATAGCATGTATTATACAGCAATAAAGAGAAGATAAACATTGCATTAGGAGTAATTACTGAGAAACTAAGGATGAGTTTTAGGACATTCTGGATAGAAGGTCACTTACATTGTATAATACCCTTTTAGGCTAAGCATAGGACTAGAACTTCCTTATTAGGCAGTTATGAGTGGTCATGTCTTAAGTGGTGGGGAATGAGAGAGGCAAATAATGTGGGTGAGTGAATTTCAAGGAAGGAGGATGGAGCAGACCAATGGAGATATGGTCAGAGGAAGCATGGAGAGAAACTCCATATAAGGAGCAAGTGTAATCAGCTCAAATACATATTCCAGTAGAGACTTGGCCTGGAGTATAAAAGGCTGTCTGTCTTTTCAAAATACTGTTTTTGTTGTGCGGTAGGTAAGAGATAATCAGTGGTTCTTCCCTGACTACAACAAAAATTAATTTGCCACTGACAATGAATGACCAATTAGAACCTAGCAGTTCACCCTCAAATTATATCACACCATGTGGAAGAACTGCTTAGGAGGTATAGTGGTGGCTTTGACTAAGAAGAGCAGGTAACAGTGGAGGATGTACTATGAGTATGTGGGAAATGCTATTGCTGGACATACTATGTAGTGTCACATGTGTAAATGGGGTCTCCATCATGAAATAATAAGTGTTGACTCCATAATAAAAAATAATTGCCCCCATTATTTCCCCCTTAATATAATTATATATTCATTTTCCCATTATATAATAAAAGAATAATACTTCCTTCTTAATATAATGAAAAATATTTTTTCACCATAAGTTAATTATAAATTAATTTTGTCTCCATAATCAATAAATAATGATTGTACCCATAATTAATAAGACAATGGTACTTCCTATTATGTTCTGAATGGCAAAACAGCATCAAAAGCAGGTATAATAAAAAATCTGTCTTTGAATCCGTCACACATTGTCAGCCATGTAATATCTCAGCCACAAATCATGCTATAGTAAATACGGTGGTTTGGAGCACTGAAATGCCTGCGATATGCAGTAGCTTAAAACCACCACCAAACACAAATTTTAGTAAATCTAGAGCATATACTTTTTTATTGCTGTTTTTTTTCTTCAGTATATACATTTTTAACATGAAGCTAAATCACATTGTTTCAGAAGGTTAATAAGTATAATTTAATTTTCACTATGAAATTTGATAATTATTTGATTGCTTTTCTAGATATTCCTTTAAAAGAGTGGATTTGAAACATACAGACATCTAATGAAAAAGGATAATCTTGTTTTGAGATTTGATAGTTGAATACTGAGCTAGTTTCTCAAGACTCGGCTCATCAGCCTATTAGGAACATTATAAAGGGAAAAAAATGCAAGCAGCCCAGCACCCCAGCCCAAGGAAGCCAACTATGGGACCAGCTCGGGGGGGCATATGTCCCCCTGCCACCCAGCCCAGTCTGCTCCTGTCTAGCAGTCCTACCCATAGATCCATTACTGAAGATGTGTTTGTTGGACGATATGACTCTTTTTCCAGAAGAGATATGTACTTTTGATGTACCTTGTTTTAGATTCTATTCAGATCCAGTAAATAAATACAACATGCTTAGTTCAGAACAACGGGGATATAAATGCTCTGTGTGCTGTGCTCCAGTAAAATGAGGAAAATAATTTGAAAGCCATGTCAAGGGATAATAGTTCGTGTTAAATTCTAATTCTATTATTGTGATTTATCTTTCATTGTATCTTTGTAAAAAACAATATGTAGTACAAACCACCTGCCATTTAAAAGATCAAACTAGAGAACACTTATGTATAATAAGAGGGGCTGATATAAACCATCCAGCGTCTAGACATTTTAAAGATATTTATAAAGGTGATCTCCCTGGATTACATTTTATAGCTATAAAAAGATCTACATTACCTAGAATGTGGGGTTTGGGAAAATTATTATCCAAAACAGAAGTTTACTGGATTTTTAAATTGACCTGTAGAGCGACGGACGAACTTAGAACTTTCCTGCTATTTTCAATAAAGATTAATATACATTCCCTAAGTGAGAGTTATATGTATACTGTATATTGTTTCCCTTTTGCACTATTTAAACATGATTTTTGTATAGCGTTTTATTTATTTGTAAAATGTCTATTTTTGAAAGACTGCTGATATATAAATTATTAGTCTGTTTGTCTGTCTGGTTATGCATTCGGACACACCTGCACTGATTAGGATAAAACCAACACAAGGCGGTCCAGTTGGAACTTGGTCAGGTTTTGGGGTTTAGGGTCCCGGTCGGACCTTCTGTTGGTGTAAGCTGGGCAGAACTTTGACCCGGGGTATTAGTTCATATTTTGATCAAAACATTTACGCCTGCATCCCAGCAACAAGGGCACCTCATTATATGCAAATGTAAGCCTCTATATCTGGGAGGAGAGTGCATCTTATTTTAGCTGCATTTTAATGGTGTTGTCACGGGCACTAGGAGTCTTTACCCAGGGATCACCAGGTGATGGACTTACCAGAGCAGTATAGGTGGTAATATGGTACTCTGGTAGCGGGGTGATCACGGAACAGGAGACAGCAGATGGTAGAGAATGCTCGTGGAAAGTCTATGACTAGCAGCACTGGTAATATATAGGTAATAGTACACGAGGAACTGAATGGACAAAGGAAACGTGAGGGTAGTCAGTGGTCTGCGGGTAGCAAGTTGTACCACTGCTATAGTGAGGAGGAATGTCCAGAAGTAACGAGGAGGTGATGAGAGTCAGCGGTCTGCGTAAGCAAGTTGTACCGCTGTCTAGGTGAAGGAACGGAGTCCAGGTGGAGGTATCAGGGAAGTCAGTGGTCTGCGTTAGCAAGTTGTACCACTGCTATGTGGAAGGATACGGAAACTGGTGACACAGGGAACAGGAATCAGTGGTCTGCCTCTAGCAAGTTGTACCACTGCTATATATATGTGAGGAGGAGCACTGGGAGATAAATGTAATGCAGAGTATACACGGGCACACGGAACTTGATCCCACGATGATATGCACAAAGTATTAATAACTGAGCAGCACTGCACAAATATACAAAGTCACAGGAACTATCCAGACTACAAGGTAACACAGTCAAATGATGGCAATAGTCTCAGTGGATAGGCAACTCCAGAGAAGAACAACTCAGTCCAGCAAGGTATGCAATACACGAGCACAGTCAATGATAAGTATGCATACCGTGGTTCAGAAGAGCAGGCTGTCAGAAAGGAGTGCAGGGATACCTGAGCGGCAGGAGGCCGGCAGGATGCGAAGTCCCAGGGAAATGGAAGCGGTATCCAAGTAGGTGCAGCGCACAGGTAGGTAGACCAGCAACGATGGAAACAATACTCGGGAAGCAGTAGTATATAGGACTGGTCACCTGGAGATCACTGAAGAGTAGAAGTGGTATGGCAGAGAAGACAGCAGCGGAGCGTTGATCCAATGCAGACAGGCGAGTTGACACAAGCAGGAACACTGTAGAAGCACGGAGAGTGGCTCAGCTGGCTGCAGACACAAGGAGTACTGGAGGGTAGCGATAAGCAGGACACTGCAGATACACGGAGGTAGCGGATAGGAATCAGCCGGTGCAGTCACGATAAAACACGGGAGAGTAGAGGTGAGCTGGAACTGTTGAGCACGGAGACAGCGGATAGGAATCAGCTGGTGCAGTCTCGATGAAACACGGGAGAGTTGAAGTAAGCTGGTAACTGTAGTGCACGGAGGCAGCGGATAGGAATCAGCTAGTGCAGTAACGATGAGACACGGGAGAGTTGAAGTGAGCTGGTAAGTGTAGTGCACGGAGGCAGCGGATAGGAATTAGCTGAAGCAGTCACGATGAAACACAGGAGAGTTGAAGTGGTCTGGAAACCACAGGAATCAGCTGGGCTGAATACACGAGGAAACACAGGAACACCTTCAGAGGCTCATGGGGAATGAGACTCCAAGATCAGGCAACGAGGTATAGACAGCAGGTGCTTTAAATAGAGAGTGTTGCCTGATCAACCAATTAACTAAAAGGAACATGTACTGAAGGTTTGAAAGGACTGCACATGCGCAGACCCTCAGGACGGTGGACGGCCACGGTTCCTAAACATACGGGAAGAAGCACTCACAGTCTGGTGAGTGACAGGTGTCTAATGCATATACAGTAGGTCAGTGTAGGATCTGCTTAAAATAAGGTGCCCTTGATGCTGAGATGCAGGCTTAAATGTTTTGATCAAAATATGAACTAATTCCTCATGCTTTCCTTTTGCTAGATACACACAGATATGCAGTGGCTATAGTCAATTTATAGTAAAGCCACGTCCGAATCTAGCTCTAGGCATGGCAAATTTACTTGTTTTTCTGCCGTATCCCTTGCTCCAGCTACAGGTCAAGTCTAAATCCTGGGTACTAGTGATGACAGTCTTGTATGCATGCTATAAAATATGCTTGCAATTAGGAGCAAAAATATATATTTTATGTTCATTAGACATTAGCAACATCCTAATAAATGTATTTCATTGGAAAAAATAAAATAAAAAATCTTTTTTTCCTTTTTCAACTGTCTAATTAATAATGCCTATATTATTAACTGGTGGCACTAAATCTTTTTTTTTTTTTTTTTTTATTCCTGTGTGCTCTTTTGTGAATTTATAATCCACATAGGCTTTGGATGTATCATGTAGTGTCTTGTGTAGTAGAGTACAGCAGACCTGCATCCGACTTCAACAGTGCACGTATCTTGAGATCTGTGCCTTAATGAATTCAGGAGTGCGCAGTGTCCATTTACGTGCATTTTAAAACAAACGGACATTGCACTCAGTATGCCTGCCTTGATGCATCAGTTTCTCACACTTCAAAATCAAATAAAATACCATTTTCCACTCTTTGGGGCACCATCGAGTCCTTACAATACCAATAGGGGAAAACTGAATTAAACTAACATATCAGTTTTGTTTTTGGCTAATAGCATAAAGTGAATATAGACACAGTCAGGGTCGCCGAGAGGGGGGGCAGGTACTAATTACCTGGGCCCGGGCATGTCAGGGGGCCCGGCCCGGGTCCTCACGCCGACAATTTTTTTTTTCAAAACAAATTTTTTTTCTTTTTTTTTTCTTTTTTTTCCGGCGGGGGAGGGGGGGCTCGGTCGTTGGTGAGGGGAACAGGGTAGTTAAAAAACAAACAAACCATACTCACGTGATAGCGGCGCCGGCGTCCCTCCTCTATGCTGCTCTGTGCTCCATTGCTCCAGACTGACTGAATGCTGGGTGTGACATCATGTCACGCCCACCATTCAGTCAGTCTGGAGCAATAGAGCACAGAGCAGCAGAGAAGACAAGAAAGAAGAGAGAAGTAAAGGTAAGTGAAGGGAGCATGACACAGAGGGGTTAAAGAAAGGAGGGACAAGCAGCATGACACAGAGGGGTTAAAGAAAGGAGGGACAATAGCTGCATGACACATAGGGATTAAAGAAAGGGGCAAATGCAGCATGGAGGGCGCCGTGTGATCATTAGGGGGCATAGCGTGGTGATGATAAAGGGGCACAGTAATGTGTGTGTGATGGCACGGAGCTTTGGCAATGTAGTGTGTGTGAGGTAGATGGTGGCTAATTAATGGCTGCTATTTTGTTTGTTTGGTAATGGAAATACTATTTTAATGTTGAGGCTGCAGGAAGGCCTAATTATTAATCATGGATGTTATTGATTTAACGGTGGGGCTGGCTGTAATTTTCTAAATGTAGCCATTTTTTTTCAAATAGGTCCTCCAACATTCCAGGATCCAGACAAGCCGCAACTAAAGAAACCAGCAGCCACATGTGGTAAAAGTGAGAAGAACAGGTAGGACAGAGCAGCATAGTGTGTGAAATGTTGTGATTATAGTAGGAAAAATGCCAATGTTTGGTGAGCCCAGTGGGCGCAGGCCAAGACTGAAATGTTTCTGTACACACTGCATTCTTCCTATACTACACAAGGGTGCTAGATGTCCTGAAAGTCAGAAGTGCTTGGACAAATGTCACGCTCCGGGGAATTCAGAACCTAGTGAATTTATTGTGCTAGTCACGCCCCAATGGCGCATTGCCACGGCCCCAATTGTGTGACCATACTC
Organism: Mixophyes fleayi; assembly: GCF_038048845.1. Lineage (NCBI taxonomy): Eukaryota > Metazoa > Chordata > Amphibia > Anura > Limnodynastidae > Mixophyes > Mixophyes fleayi. The sequence continues at coordinate 80,195,417 of NC_134410.1, forward strand.
ATGAAAAATTTTGGGGCGCCGTAAGGCGGCGCTAAATTTTTTTGCTTGCTCAACTATAAGGGGGAGGGGGGGGGCCATGAATTTGTTGTACCGAGGCCCTGAATTCCTCTTGGCAGCCCTGGACACAGTCAACAGACAAACTACTCATGCACAGACTTCTCCCCACGAATGCACAGTGGATAGTAGCAGGCCCAGACCAGGAAAATAGGTCTTTCACTGGTTCATTAAGAAAGTGACGAAAGATAACAATGGGGGACATACCTTTGACCGTACAGCCAATTTTTGGCAGTGCTGTTCCACTACACGATAATGATAAATAGCTCCAAACATATGAGCGAAAACCAGCAAAGTGAATCGATAAATAGCAATCAATTCTGTGTGATCTCCTCTACATAGATATCACATAGACATTTAATAAGTGCATAGGTAAGTTTGGTCTCTTATATTAAAGGCCCTAGCAGTAGAGGGCTGAAAATGCTGAGAAACTTCAGCACTGTGTACTGGTCAAACATGGGAACGTACCCCTTTTTAGATGGTATTAAATCAGCCCTGATTAAAGGATTTTATTTTGTATGTTCCATAGCTAATAAAACAGTGAATTTCAAATTGTTGAATATCAGGATACAGTTTCTTCAGTAAGGATCAATGTTTTTTTTACCAAATAATTTACCAATACAGAGGCTTCTATATTGAATAGAGGGAAACCAAGTTTCCCTCTATGTTAATCCTTTTTACTCCCATGACTGAAGTCCTCTAAACTGAAAATTTATCATCCTCAAGTAAATCTACAGGGGTAACGAAGTAGAAGTCAAGTTTTTTTTTTTTAGGTTTTCCCAAGGTTGAGACTATGTGCCTCATGTAGTTCATCACAAATTGGGCATAATTTATGTTCCAAAAAGCCAATCACAAGTAGTTCACTGGTACTGGTGGCAGTCATCGTCTCCATCATTGTCATCCACTATTTGCACAAAATAGGTTCCCACTTTCTGTAGAGTAATTGTGTAGAGTAGTGTAGAGTAATTTCGCACATGATATGGTATGCAAACTGGCCAAGTACTGACTCTGCATCAGTCCCTATTTGTTTAGTACAGGTGAACTGTGACTTAGGTATTGATTCATTCATTGATTTTGAGTAACAAAAATGTATTAGGGCATTTCTATCAGCAGTTGTCGGATACAGAGTTAGGAACTATATTTCCTCCTGACAACATAGCTAAAAAGTCTAGTTCCTGCAGACTATAATTAATAGAAATAAACTGTATCAATTCCCTAGCCCAAATATTAAATGGCATGAGGGATTCCATATGCAAAACATTTCATCTATATCTCTGCCAACAAAACAAAACTTGTTGAAATGAAGAATTATTGCACAAAATCTATTTCACATTGAGAAATATATATATTTGCATATGATTGGCTGATTTTCAGGACTTGGAGGAAATATACATGCAAGATTAGACTCAAGTGGCTGGTAACGGATTCCTACTAATTAGTCTCAATGAACGCAGGAATACATGTATATTCTTCAGCTATCACAGGAAGGTACAGGTGTAAATCAGGTTGCAAGTAGAAATAAAAAAGAGCCATAAGTAGTGACATCAATCAATAAATAGCTAAAATGTTCGTAAGAAGAAATAGCAGAAGGCAGCTTTCAAATACATTTCCCAGACGATTCTGGGAAAAACTCCAACTAGGCCCAAGGATTGGGTACTAAATATCAGCTTAGTAAAAAATGACAGTACTTACCATGACTCAAGGATCCTAAAAATCCCAATGGCAGACATGCTGACATTGATGACTGTTTGAAAAACTGAAGTGCAACCATTTTGATGCAGGAAGATCCCGGCTCCCAGAGAGACATCTGTTTCCATGACAACAGTGTGATTGCGGCTGTTAAAGTGACGATGCAAGGACGTGCGTGCTGTACAATGTCCATGACTTAGTATAAAGCTCACACCTCAGCAATAATTGTGCTGGTGTGGCTTTTAAAAATTTTAGTGAGTTAATACCCATTTGTGTGTGCCTGTGGTCCAGAGAAGGGGGCGCAGGGTTCCTTGGTCTCTCTCCGGTGTTTTTACAATCAGAATACTACCTAATGAAGACCGTTCTGTAACCAGATCAAGGTGGATTCACTGTGCAACCCAGAATGAATAGTACAAAACTACAAATTGACGCACTTACATATGCTCCCTAGTACTACAAATAGGTGTTACATTTAGAATTGAAAAAAAATGTTAGCAATCACTACTAGTACTACTGAATTTACAATTGCCAAAACATTTTTTCGTTTATAATAGAAAAGCTTATTATTCACTTTCAGGGGTAAATAAAAACTGAAATAATGGACTTTTTAAGATTACATCAATAATCCTTGCTTCAGTATAAAAATATTTTAATGACATTTATATATTGGGTCTTATCCACAACTACCATTCTTTGTCAATTAGTTTAAAAATAAAAATAAATAATTACATGTGGTTCACTGCTATCCGTAGGGTTGGAGTCAAATTTTGTACACTGAACAACTACACATTTCTGCATATCTTATGTATCTCAACAAAGCAATAAATGTTCCTTAGGAATCCTGGAATCTGTTAAAGGGCCTCACCTTATCCAGTTTCTTAGTGTTACTCTGCCGATGGATCTGGATTTGGAACATTCTATGGATAAACCTCAGATTGAGAGGGCTCATAGGCTAGGTTAGGAGTGGGAGGGGGACCGGTCTAGGCCTAGAGCAGTCATAGCAAAATTTCTGGACTTCCCAGCTAAGGAGACCATTCTGGGGGGGTCTACAAAAGGAGTCAGGGTCTAGTAATTGAGGGACACAAAGTACTTGTTTTTCAGGATTTCTCTGTACTTGTCTCGCAAAAACACAAAGAATTTTCATCGGTGTACAAACACTTGATTGATAATAATAAAAGCTTTGCCTTCCTAACCCCACCAAACTCAAAATGCCAGCAAATGGGCAAACTAGGATATTTAGCGACCTGGCAGAGGTGACACGCTACTTTATTTCGAATTTGTTTCCTCAGGGATCTCCGGCTGGGGATAGAATGCTACCTGATTGCTGAAACTATGGCTTTTTCAAGACCCTGATATTGTAATTAAAGTTTATCTACGTTACACGCAGGTTGTTTACACTATAACTTATGTTTATATTTATATATATCTTCACAATTATATGTATAATTGAAATGCTGACTTTCTCTTGGGTACACCTTCCTTTGTTTATGTTTGGTTCAGGAAAATAGAAAATGTGATATGAAGAACGTTTGGAAATGTTTACTAACTTTGTTACTGTTTTGTTCGAGATCGACTTCATTGATGGGGCGATCGTGCTGCGGAGAGACCGGGTTCGACCTCATGCTTTGTGACCATTCTCATTTTGGTTGAGGGGGCAATATTCTCAAGAACTCAGGAAGAGTGTGAGTACCCTACCCCTGGTTGAGGGGATTAGCTAGCCATGACACACACACAACCAGAACCGTAACTTAGAATTCTTGTGCCCTGGGCGAGAAAGACAAATGCCGCCCCCGTAGCCCTCAATTTTAACCAAATTAACCTAAAATATTCCTAAATTGTGCCCCCCTTCAGCGTTGCGCCCTGGGCGGTCGCCCCTGTCGCACAGCCCTAGTTACGGCCCTGCACACAACCTAATAATACATCTTCTCCACCTGTCCTACCATCCCTCAATGTTCTCTAGTGAAATATTGACGGATTGAGCTCTCCTGTTAAGAGAAAAAAATAACCATGGATCTTTTAAGGGATTGGTTATTTCGGCTCCTTATTAAAACAAATTTGGAATAAACAATATGAATCCATGGATCCATCTTGCCTTGTGTGAACAGTGCAGGCTGGTGGTGGGGGTGGTATAATGATTTGAATAATGTTTTCTTTGCACACATTAGGTCCCTTAATTCCAATTGAGTATCACTTTTCCACCATTAGCTACAATTGTTATACCGTTACCTTATGTATCAGGTGTTCCACACATCTCTTAGATTGTAAACTCGTATAGTTAGGGCCATCTATATCCTTTTCATGTCATTATATGTAATTATTTGTGTTATAAACCCCTTTGCAAATAAAATGTATTATTATGTTATAAACATTAATAATAATAAAAATAATAATTAGAATAGTTTGCATATGGAATAGAGAAGTAATTATCCTTCCCTACAGGGGATTTTTTAAATCTTTTTTCAGTGAAGCACTCTTGATTTGCAGCAAAACCACTGACTTCATCTCCTCTTTTTACTCTTCTTTTACTTTCTAACTTTATAATGGGACTTTTCTGTCTCTTACCCTACAGACTATACAGTATATATCATGCTGTTTATCAAGCTAACTTCCCATATGCACACTTCCAACTTCTCCTTGAAGCTAGTTTAACCATTTCAGTCATCTCAACTGATAGACCTGCATTGCAAAAGAGCTCACTGTGAGAACAATTTATAAACAAAGAGCTCAACATTCTACAGCCTTCTATGTATCTAACAATGCCTACACAATGTTGCCTTGTGAATGTAATTTCCTACCGACAAATTGAAACCAAATTTTAAATAAACTGAAAAAATAACCTGAAAATATATGAATTGGGGATGTGATTTTTGCCAAAATAGGTTACTGAAAATAGAATTTGTACTTGAGGAAATGGTTGAATATTTAAATGTGTCTTATGTGATGTGATTGCATTGCCATGGATATTTTTACATGTATTATTTTATTTTTAGACCGGTGCTCTAAGTTTACAGTGAAGCATCCCCTCTGAGTGACTCAAGTGGCTGTTTTACAATGAACTCCTTTTTCTCATCTGTTAGTATATACATATCATTGTTTATATTGATTCTATATATGTTCTTGGATTTCTGTGACTGGATCGGCAGTTTCTCATGTTTGTCTTGAACATGATAGGAAAATCCTGTTGATTGTGAACGGAACTCTTTAATTTAGAGTAAATAATAATAATAATAAAATGTTATTACTCAGTTTCTGCCGGAGCATCTAGGTACTCCACCCAGTATTCTCCCTGAGAACTAGAATGTGTTATCTAATCCCTTTATAAATGGCTTTGCATGTCTTCAACAAAAAATAAATATGAATATCATGGTGTAAAACCATCACAACTGACCAAAAAGCAGCTATGTAATGTCATAAAGGTTTTCAAGACTTTTTTTTTGACTGCGTCACTTCTTTGCATAAGACTATTAAGGACATCTATTTGTGTTGACAACATAATTGTAAAAGATGTGAGTATTGCTAAGATTTGCCCAGACAAAATAGATACTATAAATTGTGTATGGCATATGTCCTTGTACACTCTATATGTGGCTCTTACTTAATATTTCTGCTTCTTATCAAAAATGGGTAATAAGTTTCTCTCTTAAATTCCTGCTGTGACTCTTTTCCTCAAATTAGCTTTGTCTCTTTAATTTAGTATGGGTGTTAGGTTAATGGGTTATGAAATATGTTTTTGTTTTATAGGTAGAGATGGGCCGGCTCAGTTCCCCGAGAACCGAACTCACCCGAACTTTGCCTATCCGAGTACCGAGCCGAGCAGGCTCGGTACTCTCCCGCCCGCTCGGATTCCAAATCGAGGCCGGACGTCATTGTGACGTCTTCGGATCTCGGGGCTCGGTTCTCGCGATAATTGAAATCCATAAATACCCGCCTCCACAGCAATCCATCGCCATTTGACAGAGTGACAGAGCAGGGTGTAGTCACAGGCTGATTAGAGCAGGGACAGAGAATATACCTTATTCTTCATCCAATTCTGATAACAATTCTGATAGCAATTGATAGAGAAGAGAGGAGGATAGAGGAGTCTTTTTTTTTTTTCAATATTTGGCACTCCAAGTGCTTTGGGGTGTCCCCCATTCTTTTGCATTAATATTTCTGGCTGTCAAAAGTCCTGTTTGTCAGCAGTCTCAAAAAATAATATTTAGCACTCCCAAGTGCTTTTGGGGTGTCCCCCATTCTTTTGCATTAATATTTCTGGCTGTCAAAAGTACTATTTGTCAGCAGTCTAAAAAAATAATATTTAGCACTCCAAGTGCTTTTGGGGTGTCCCCCATTCTTTTGCATTAATATTTCTGGCTATCAAAAGTCCTGTTTGTCAGCAGTCTCAAAAACTACAGTCTTTTGAAATCAGTCAAAAAAACACACCCAAAATTTTTTTACCATAGTGAAGCGAAAAAGAAGTGTTACTGAGGAAAAGTTAAGTGCCGATAAGAAAAAATTGCCAACATGCCATTCTACAAACGCAGTGGCAAAGAGAGAATGAGGCCTTCACCTTTGTTTATTAGTGGCAGATCAAAAAACGTTACCGAGCCTACAAGTGGTGCACAACTACTGTTACGCGTCAAAGCCGAGCTGCAAGATAACAGTAAGGCATTAGAGGATAATGTTTGCTCTGAATCACAAATGACACCAATCCCTGTGGAGAGTCCATCCAACAGTGGGATGTCTAATCGTGAGCATTCTGTTAGTGACAGTGTACCCATAAAGAGGCACCCTTTCAGCAGTTCTGCTGATGTGTGCCTCAACAGCCTGAGTGTAGCCGGTGATACACAAATTGAGGATGCCACTTTGGAAATAGAAGAGGATGAGGGGGAGATTTGTGTAGGCGATGAGGGCTCTAATGAGGATGTTGATGAGGATGAGGTTGTTTGTGTCAGTCCTGCACCAGTGGCAGCAGTTCTGGCACGTGACAAGAAAAAGGCCATTGTCATGCCAGGCCATAAAACAAAAAAATCCACTTCTTATGTGTGGAATTATTTCTACCTCAATCCAGACAACAACTGTATAGTCATTTGTAGTGTATGTCAAGCCACAGTCAGTCGAGGGAGGGACCTTAACCATCTTGGAACTCGTCTATGTTACGCCATTTGACAAGAGTTCATGGCAAAGTGTTGGGAAAAGCTGCAAGTTCTTCCAAAAAAATTACAAGCACTCCATCATCAGCTAGGACCCTCCACTCACCGACATACAGACGGCTACAAAATACACCCACCACACAATCCTCATCAATATCCTCAGTAGCGCTCGGAGTTAGCCCTGCATCCCACTTATTAAGGCTGGATGACTCCTGCACTATTATTGATTCCTCTGAAGAAAGCGTTAGTCCCACTGCTGCTGCTGCTGTTGCTGCTGCTGGGAGTGAATCAACAGCCCAGTTAAAGGCCAAGAAAAAGAGCAGTCCTACATTTCAACAATTAACTGTGAAACAATCATTTGCTAGGTGAAGCAAATATGACAGCAGTCACCCAGTCGCCAAGTGAATCACAGAGGCCATGGCTGCCATGTTAGTGTTAGATCTGCGTCCAATATCCACAATAAACACAGCTGGTTTTTCACAGTTAATTGAGGTTTTGTGTCCGCGTTACAGAATTCCATCGCGACACCATTTTTCCCGTAAAGCTATTCCACAACTATACCAAAAAGTGTGTACAAATGTAGAGATTGTGCTGAAAATTGCCATTCTGCCCACTGTCCACTTAACCACAGATATGTGGACAAGTGGAAGTGGTCAAACCAAAGACTATATGACTATGACAGCCCACTGGGTTGGTCATTCACCTTCACCAGCAGGAACAGCAGCAGCATGTACACCACTACGCAACATTTGTCACAGGCAGGCCACTCTTTGTATCACCGGCTTCACTAACAGGCATACAGCTGATAATTTGTTACGCAAACTAAGAGATGTGATTGATACATGACTTATACCACTTGGACTCTCCCCAGGATATGTCATTTCTGATAACGCCAACAATATAGTGCGAGCATTACAGCTGGGTGATTTCCAGCACATTACTTGTTTTGCTCACATCATCAACTTGGTGGTGCAGAACTTCCTACGAAATAACCGTTAGGTGCAAGAGATGCTTTCGGTGGCCCGTAAGATTTCAGGCCATTTCAGGCATTCGGCCACAGCATGTTGGAGATTGCAGCAGCTCCAAGAGCAGTTTAACTTGCCCTACCACCAACTTAAGTAGGAGGTGGTAACTAGGTGGAATTCCACCGTGTACATGCTGCAGAGGATGGAGAAACAGCGCAAAGCCATCCAAGCGTATTGCACAAGCCATGACATTGGGAAAGGAGGGGGCATGTATTTCACTCTTGCACAGTGGGGAATCCTTTTAGTGCTGTGCAAGGTGCTGAAACCATTTGAAGTTGTGACGTGTGAAGTGAGTGCAGATTCTGCTAGTTTGAGCCAAGTCATTCCTTTAATTAGACTATTGGAAAAGCAGCTTGAGAAACTAAGGGAGGAGATGAAAGCAAGCAATTCCGCAAAGTTTGTTGGCCATGTCGATCAAGTACTTAATTTGCTTCACAATGATCCTCGAGTTATTAAGATCTTGAGCTCGGATCAGTATGTTTTGGCCACTGTGCTTGATCCAAGGTTTAAGACCTATATTGAGTCTTTGCTTCAAAATGAACGAGATGTGAACTTTTGCAAGGAGCTATTGCTCAGCAAGTTGTCCGCTGAACTGGGCCTTGGCTTGATGACATGTCCTCCTTCAGTTTCTCAAGCAGCTGCTGCTTGAAAAAAATTGAATTTTCCCAAAAAAAGCAGGGAGGAAGAACAGTTTAACATCTGGGCTGGTTTGAAGGATTTTTCAAAAAAATGTGTAACCTTGCCCATAACTCCATTCAATATGACTATTAACATGCAAAGGATGGTGGAGGATTACTTTCAAGAGGTAATTGATATGGAAATGTCAGACAGTCCCTTTCCTTACTGGGAAGAAAAGCAAGCCATTTGGAAACCCATGTACAAACTTGCTTTGCAATACTTAAGCAGCGTGTACTCTCAACGAGTGTTCAGCACAGCAGGGAACTTAGTCAGTGATTGCCGTAGAAGGTTACTTCCCAAAAATGTGGAGAAAATGATGTTTATAAAAATGAACTACATCTTCCACGAGGAAGGCCTTCACCATCCAAGACATCCAAGCACTGACTGGCGGATTCAAGCGGCGATGAATTGATAGTCTGTGATGATAACGTACACACTGATGAGGGTGAGGATGAAGCTGAAGATGATGACGATAGCATCTTTTTAAAACTTTCTATGTAAGTGTAGGGTGCAATCTACCCCCAAAGAGGAAAGGGACTTGGGGCATTTCCATATCACGTACCGTCTTGAAAGGCTGCTGTTTGGGCAATTTCTCCTTAAGGGTAGGGTGTCATACACAGAGTGACCCCAAACTGTCTTTGTCCATTTCTCTTAATATTGTACAGTCTATAACGGCTGAATTTTTGGGTATTTTATACAAGTGGAGGGGGGCCTAGAGAGACCGAAACCAAACTGGCTTTCTTAATTTCAATTAATATTGTACAGTCATCATCATCATCATTTCATCATCATCATTTATTTATATAGCGCCACTAATTCCGCAGCGCTGTACAGAGATCTCACTCACATCAGTCCCTGCCCCATTGGAGCTTACAGTCTAACTTGCCTAATATAGACACACTCACACACAGTCACAGACAGACAGACAGAGAGGGGGAGACTAGGGTCCATTTTGATAGCAGCCATTTAACCTACCGGTATGTTTTTGGAGTGTGGGAGGAAACCAGAGCACCCGGAGGAAACCCACGCAAACACAGGGAGAACATACAAACTCCACACAGATAAGGCCCTGGGAATCGAACTTATGACCCCAGTGCTGTGAGGCAGAAGTGCTGACCACTAGGCCACTGTGCTACCCACAGTCTATAAAGGCTGCATTTTTTTTGTATTTTCTACAACTGGAGGGGGGCCTAGAGAGACAGAAACCAAACTGCCTTTGTCCATTTCTTTACATATTTAAGTATAAGTGTAGGGTGTAATATACATCCAAAGACCATGGCTGCATTGCCAATATTCATAGATGGAGAGGAAGACAATCTGGTTGTGTAGAATTAATAAAGGCCTACCAGGAATTAAACTGTTTTTTGGATAATTTATTAGCTTTACAATTACATTACTTATCCAAGAAACAGGTGGAGCACTAAATTTGGTAATTTTAGGCCCAGAAACATTGATTTTTTAAACAAAATAGCAAAACAAAACCAAACAAAACCAAAACCAAAACCAATCACGGTTTGGCAAAACCAAAACACGATGGTAATCCAGATCCAAAACCAAAACCAAAACACGGGGGTCAGTGAGCATCTCTAGTTCTAGGCCACAAGGAGAAATAAAATGGAATGCAAATCCACCATATCAAGTTGTCTGTTGAGTAAAAAGAATGTACAAGGTTAGGGATGTGGGAAAAGATGACCATAGATAAATGAACAGAAACTGCAGACAGGAAAGTCCCAGATATTATCTGAAATGAGGAGCACTGCTAGGCCGACAACAGACCCAGGATCCAGCATCATTACAAAATTGCAAGACGTAAATGAATCTGTGCAAAGTGTCTGATAGGACTGTGGTGTGTGCTAATTGGTCTGTCCTGTAAACCTAGCAGACTTGTTCACTTTGGGAGTCAATATCATCTTGAGAAATGTCCCTTTATTCTGTTTCTCCCAACAAACAGAAACTCGATCACTTCTAAGTTTATCATTAATGTGTTTTTTTCCTGGTTATTTTAAAAGAAACTATTGTATTATATCTGTATATGTCATTTTGCTAATTGATTTTATCTTAAGCATTGTGGATTTATTTTCCATTGTAAATTACACTTAATAAGTTCAGGTCTCTTTGTTCCTACATATTCACGTGTCAGACTTAGTTTGGTTTTAGAATGCTACATAGTCGCAATCCGAGCCCACCCGAACAGTGCGGATCTGACTGTGATCCGAGCACTGTTTGGGTATTTCGGGTATTTCCAGCGGGGAGAAACACTGAAAGCGAGGCTGAGCTCTGAATCCGGATCTCGCGAGACTCGTATTCTATAAATTCCCCGCTTGCCGCCGCCATCTTCAGTCGGGCTCAGATCAGGGAAGAGGGAGGTTGTTTTTTTTAGTGCTGCTGTGTAATGTCACTCTGTCCTGCTGAGTCCAGTGGTGCTTTGTCCTGTGCTCTGTCCTGCTGAGAAATATTAGTACCAGAGATTAAACTACGTTCACTGTTTCTGCAGTCCAGAAATATTAGTACCAGAGATTAAACTACGTTCACTGTTCCTGCAGTCCAGAAATATTAGTACTGCAATATTTAACTATGTTCACTGTTCCTGCAGTCCAGAAATATTAGTACCAGAGATTAAACTACGTTCACTGTTCCTGCAGTCCAGAAATATTAGTACCAGAGATTAAACTACGTTCACTGTTCCTGCAGTCCAGAAATATTAGTACCTGAGATTAAACTATGTTCACTGTTCCTGATTGGTTTGTTAAAGTGCGAATGTCCTATTTCAACAACATCAGGGTGGGTGGGAGGGCCCAAGGACAATTCCATCTTGCACCTCTAGCAAACTCTTGCAAACTGCCATCCTGTCTGCCACTGCAGTGCCACTCCTAGATGGGCCACGTGTTTGTGCCGCCTACTTGTGTCGCTTAGCTTAGACATCCAGCTACCTCGGTGCAACCTTTTGGACTAAAAACAATATTGTGAGGTGTGAGGTGTTCAGAATAGACTGGAAATTAGAGGAAATGAATGTTATTGAGGTTAATAATAGTGTAGGAGTGAAAAAAAAAATAATAATATGGATTTTTGCACTTTTTATGCTCTTTTTTAAAAAAAAATCAGAACCCAAAACCCTAAATCAGAACCAAAACCTTTAGTGGGGTGTTTTGGCAAAACCAATCAGAACCCAAAACCTCAAGCTAATCAGAACTCAAAACTCAAAACCCAAAACACTAAAAGTGGCCGGTGCACACCCCTAGTTGAAACAAGGCAGATCACTTGGATTATGATAACTGGGTCAGAGGAGGCTACAGCATCTCACCTGAAGAAATGCAAATTTGCTGGCAAAGTCAGGCCCTCTTGCAGTGCAGGTGTTTGCCACCATTTAAATCAGGGTTGTCCAACCCGCGGCCTGCGGGCCGCATGCGGCCCAGCACCCCTGTAAATGAGTTTTGGCTGTGGCAAGGGGGCAGCACTGTTAATGGAAAAAAAAATTCTGCAAAAAAAAGAAAAGAAAATACTTACCTTGCGGTCACGTGAGCTGGTACTCCGGCTCCCTCCCTTGTCTCCTCCTCCGTGTGGTGCTCGCAATGAATGTCGGGCGTGATGTCATCACGCCCAACATCCATTGCGGAGCGCAGCACAGAGGAGTCACCCGCGCGACAAGAACAATCAGCAGCACAGAATTGGAGAAAAGAAGAGAAGAGGACAGGAGAACAAGCCGATTAAAAGGTAAGTTAAGGGGGATTTTTTTTTATTATTTCAAGGGACGCTGACCAGTGAATAAAAGTCACCTGGTCCTGGAGCATCATGGACTTTATCTCCCTGCTACATACTTCTACTTGTAATACTAATGGGGCATTATATATTATTCTCTTTGGCCCATTATAAGTGTCAGCAGCCGCTGCGGCTTCGGGCACAGCCGCAACTCACTTCCTGTTTCAAGTGAACGTCCCGGCCGTCTCCATGACGACCGGGGCGCCACTTCCGGTTTCTCGGGCCAACCGTTGCCAAGGCAACTGCCGGACGCCCAGTGTAACTAGCGGTGCGCCCCAGCAAGTGAGGCAGCCGGGCGCATGCGCTAGGATAGCCTGCGGGCTAATTAATGTCAGGGCATGGCCTATGATGGGCTTAGCCTCCCTGCCAGTTATAGCGTCCTGTTTGCCTGTCAGCATTACCTGCTCCTGCTTTGTATTGGTGAAAACCTGTTGGACTGATTGCCTGTGTATGACCCCTTGTCCAGATTTGGACCCTGCCTGTGTATCTTGTGACCCTGACCTTCTTGCCTGTATCTGGACCTAGCTACCCTGCCTGTGACCCTTGACCCCGGGTTGTGTATTGGATTTCCTGTTTGCTGCCGGCCCTCCAACCTTGCCTGGACCTCACTCCGCTTTCCTGGGTTCTCCCTAGTCGGTACGCACTTCACGACCCTCTGCTAGTCTGCGGCCAAGTCTGTCCCCACCACTAGGGGCTCCAGTGAACACCTGACTGACAGAGCAGACTCCGGGTTGTGCTGTACCGGCTAGAGGGGTTCCTAACATTATAACCAGCCCAAAAAACAGACGTTCCGGAGACGAAGTTGGGATGGAAGAAAGCGGAACCAAATCGTCTCCTTTTCAAGCCCTGGCGGGTCATGTTGAGACCCAGTACCAGATGATCCGGGAACTGTCCTAGCATTTGTCCGCCCAAGAGGAGGACCCTCGGACTACACTGCCCATTTCTGGTTCGGTTGATGAACCCAAGTTAAATTTGCCGGACCGGTTCTCCGGAAATAGAGCCCTGTTCCCGGAATTTTAAAGAAAGCTGCAAACTGTCACTCACCGGACTGTTAGTGCCTTTGGGTTGGGACATGGGTTTCTCTCGCTCCTGCCGGCGCCTCTCCTGAGCCGCGGCCGTCCGCCATCTTTATTAAGATTGCGCGTGTGCAGAAACCCTGAACTGTTAATACCTCGCCTCTAGTCTCATTGGTTAATTAATCACCTCTCAGTACTTAAGGCACCTGTTGCCCTATTACCTTTGCCTGTTCTTGGTTCTCATTCCTTGAGACTCTGAGGTGTTTCCTGTTTCTGCTCGTGTTATCCGTTTGCTCTGGACAAGTGTCCTCTCCACATCGGTAGTAGAACTTACCCACTACAGACTACTCTCGCTACCTCCGTTACCTGCCTGCTCCTGGACAAGTCTCCTCTCCACATTGGTAGTAGAATTTACCCGCTGCAGACTACTCTAGCTACCTCCGTTACCTGCCTGCTGCTGGACAGGTCTTCTCTCCACATCGGTAGTAGAACTTACCCGCTGCAGACTACTCTCGCTACCTCCATTACCTGCCTGCTTCTGGACAAGTCTCCTCTCCACATCGGTAGTAGAACTTACCCGCTGCAGACTACTCTCGCTACCTCCATTACCTGCCTGCTCCTGGACAAGTCTCCTCTATACATCAGTGGTACAACTTGCCTATTGCAGGCCACTCACGTTGCTCCGTTACATGCCTGCACCTGGACAAGTCTTCCCTTCACATCAGTGGTACAGTTTACCTATTGCAGACCACTCACGTTACTCCGTTCCACGCCTGCACCTGGACAAGTCTTCCCTTCACATCAGTGGTACAACTTGCCTATTGCAGACCACTCACGTTACTCCGTTCCACGCCTGCGCCTGGACAAGTCTTCCCTTCACATCAGTGGTACAACTTGCCAATTGCAGACCACTCACGCTATTCTGTTACACACCTGCGCTGGACAAGTCTTCTCTACATATCCATGGTGAAACTTACCAGCTGTAGACCATTCATGTTTCCTTGTGATATAGCTGCTACTCTGTATGGTACCTATAAGCTGGACTAAAGTCTACAAGTGCCTCTGTATTGTAGCTGCAAGTTGCTGACTCTTCTACTATATTGTTGATTGGTCTTTGCCTAACGTTATCCAGTTGTCAAGTACTGGCCTGCTATATGCTACCTGCGTGCTAAGGCACTTGGACTCTTTCCTCATTTTCCCTGTTTACTAAACTGCTGTACCATCACAGTTCCACGGTGCCAAGACTCAGCATTTATACTATTGACATTCCTTTCCTCTATTCTACTGTATGGTTCCACTGATTTACCACACTACCCAGAGGTCCGCACTTCTGGCAAGTGTAGCTACACCTGGTGAATTCTGGGTAAAACTCCTAGTGCCCGTGACACAAACTCTATTTTAGGCTGAAGCCTCGGTCTTCTGATTCAGAACAGCAGAGAGTTGTAATTGTCATCTCCCTCCTGCAGGGTGACCCCCAGTCCTGGGCTTTCACCCTACCACAGTCGAGTCCTATCATGCAATCATTGGAAGCTTTCTTCAATGCACTAGGCCTCCTCTACGATTATCCAGATCGAGTTGCCTCTGCTGAGGCTCATCTACGGGCCTTAAAGCAAAACCGGCGCTCGGCAGAAGAATACTGCGCTGAATTCCGCAGATGGTCGCCTGACAGCGAATGGAATGATCCAACGTTATGCAGCCAGTTTCGCTTAGGACTGTCAGAGGAGATTAAGTATTCACTTGTGCAGTATCCTTCCCCCACCTTGTTGGAGAGCCTTATGCAACTCTCCATTAAAATTGACAGGAGGATCAAGGAGAGGAGGACAGAGAAAGAGGCGTCTTCTTGTTCGTCTGCATTTGTTCCAGCTTCCTTGTATGTTGAGAAGCCTACACAGTCAGGGGCGTTTCGCCTTCCTCCGGAGGAAAGAGACAAGAGACGGTCACAAGGCCTATGTCTTTATTGTGGCAATAAGGGCCACTTCTCCTGCTCTTGTCCATATAAACCTGAAAGGGGAGCATGTCTGGGAAAGGTCCACTTAGGGTTGAAAATTGTTTCCCAAAAGAATGCTGTCCTGATTCCCGCACAAGTCACTTTCGGTGCCAGTTCGTGGCCCTGTCGGCCTTCATTGATAGCGGAGCTGCAGGCAACTTCCTCGACATCGGATTTGCCCATTCCGCCGGGATCCCTATGGTCAAGCTTCGTTCTGCAGTTACAGTCTGTGGCCTAGATGGGAGTCCTTTACCTGGAGGCAAAATTGTTTGGGAGACTCCATCACTACAACTGAACATAGGAGCTCTCCATTCTGAGTACATAACCCTCCTCCTTATTGACTGTCCGTCAGTTCCACTGATTCTGGGTCATCTGTGGCTTTCTCGTCATAACCCTGTTGTGGATTGGGTGAAAGGAGAGATTATTCAGTGGAGCTCTTTTTGTTCACAGTCCTGCTTGACCTTGCCACTCCGGATCCTGCAATCAGTTCCTGAGCAGCTTCCTTCTCAATACCATGAGTTCCTGGATGTGTTCTCTAAACAAGGCGCTGATTCCCTACCGCCTCATCGCGATTTTGACTGGCCATCGAGCTGATTCCTGGATCCAAGTTACCTAAGGGGCGCTTGTATTCTCTCTCTGGTCCCGAGACCAAGGCCATGCAAGCTTATATTGAGGAGAATCTTGAGAAGGGGTTCATCAGGCCATCTAAATCTTCTGTAGGTGCCGGATGCTTCTTTGTGTCAAAAAAGGATGGTGGACTTCGGCCCTGCATTGACTACCGGGGCCTTAATCAAATTACAGTCAAGAACACCTATCCTCTACCTCTCATCTCAGTGCTATTCGATCAGTTAAGAGGTGCCACCGTCTTCACCAAAATCGATCTCCGTGGAGCATACAACCTCATCCGCATCAGAGAGGTAGAAGAATGGAAGACGGCATTCAATACACACTCCGGCCACTACGAGTATCTGGTCATGCCGTTTGGTCTCAGTAATGCACCTGCTGTGTTTCAGGATCTGATTAACGAAGTGCTACGAGAGTTCCTTGATTGTTTCGTGGTCGTCTATTTAGACGACATTCTCATCTATTCCAAGTCATTAACTATACATCGGGGTCACGTCAAACAGGTCCTACAGAAATTGCGAGAACACCACCTTTATGCCAAATTAAAAAAGTGCGGGTTTGAGGTGCAGAAGGTATCCTTCCTAGGCTACGTAATTTCTTCGGAAGGGTTCTCCATGGACCCAACCAAGGTCCAAGCTATCCTGGATTGGGTGCAACCAAATAATCTCAAAGCGGTGCAGAGGTTCCTGGGCTTCGCCAATTATTATAGAAGGTTCATTCGTGGCTTTGGTGGTATTGTGACTCCTATTGTCACCCTGACCCGCAAAGGAATGGATTCCACTAATTGGTCGCCTCAAGACCCTTGACCCCGGATTGTGTATTGGATTTCCTGTTTGCTGCCGGCCCTCGACCCTTGCCTGGACCTCACTCCGCTTTCTTGGGTTCTCCCTAGTCGGTACGCACTTCACGACCCTCTGCTAGTCTGCGGCCAAGTCTGTCCCCACCACTAGGGGCTCCAGTGAACACCTGACTGGCAGAGCAGACTCCGGGTTGTGCTGTACCGGCTAGAGGGGTTCCTAACAATAAGTTTTTATCCCTTAACTAACATAGTGGTTTAATTAGCAAAACAGGTCACAATTTGGGGTCACAGTGATGTATATGGCAGGCCTGGTCAGGGAACCCTGATATACAATGCACTTTATTGATATTGCATCAAAACAATACAAAAAGTGATTATAGTATAATACCTAGAGAGGACTTTTTGAACAGGGCAATTGAAAAGTAAGTATAGGGGGATTTGAAAAAAAGTGACATATATATATATATATATATATATATATATATATATCACTTTTTTTCTCATATATATATATATATATATATGTTAACTATGTTTTCTATGGTTTTTTGGATGATCAGCTATCGTTATTGTTAGTGTATCTTATGTGCGGCCCAAACCAACTCGTCGTCTTCCAATGTGGCCCAGGGAAGCTAAAAGGTTGGACACCCCTGATTTAAACTAATCAAAAATTTCCAAATAGCTATGACCTTTCATTCACCCGCCAAATCCTATCTTTGTTTATTTATTTAGCAATACTGTTTGCTAGATACAGAGGGTCAGGGGCATCAGCTACTTTCTTCTATCACTCCTGTCTATCACTCACTTCCAGCATGAGTAACTCATCTAACATCAAATTTTCCCACTTCACTCCAATTTCTCACTTACTCATAGTGCTCTTGTGGAGTGTGGGATAGACTGTTTATAACTATTTTCCCCTTTGATATTTTTGTTTCTGCCACTGAAAAAAAATGCCTTGCGAACTAATTATCATTGTTCACTGAGTTGCAAAGTTCACTACTAGACTGGCAGCCAATAGACTGAACCTTTTGGTCTGAACTACATTCCTGCTTCAGCACAGTGTGACAGGCCCTACTGGCGAAGTTGCTGAAACCATCTTTTCAGTGAAGACATATTGTATTTAGGGAATATGTGTATTGTGCTTAGAAAAAAAAGATGATTAGTCAGAAAGTAAGACCAGGTTTAGGGATTATAAAAATGAATAGAATAAGAGTATGAGGCTAAGGCCTACATACACACTTGTGTTTGCAGTGTGCTTTTTATTGCATGTTAAATGTAAACAAGGCATATAAACTCTATCACATTTTCTATGCATTTCGTACGTATCTAATCATATATCATACTTGCCAACTCTCCAGGAATGTCCAGGAGACTCCCGGATTCCAAATAGGTCTCCCGTAATACCGGGAGAGTTTGGCAGCCTCCCGCATCTACCCAATTCCAAACCCCCCACCCCCCTACTGTAAAATGAAACATTTGCGTTGTGACGCTGAGGGGGCGGGGCCAAAATGAAAAGATTTGCTCACTTCCCCCAGGCAGCTCCCAGACACCGACCTCAGGATGTTGGCAAGTAAGTCATATATCCCAGCTGTCCAGATTTAGGCAGGACAGTTTGAGGATAATGAATGTCCCACTAACAGATGCCTCTTCAATGCTGCACATAACAGCAGCAAATGTGCACGGAATGGAAGGGGATTTTTTAGGATAGGAGACAGCTCAGTGCTTCAGATACACTGGATACACCATGGGGACATGGCATGCCCCCCATGAGGTTCTGAAAAATTATTACTTTCAAACTGTGACAAAACAGACCTCCTATGCCACCCTGTCTTTTTGCTGGGGACATACTGGGTTTACCTTGCCACCATCCCCTTTCTTTATCCCAATGGCGCCCCTCTAAATGCAGTAGGAGGGGCTCTGCTGCCTTCACCAGGCCCCTTTACCGGCACCTAGAACCGATTCCTTCTGGGCAACTCTCGCTGCTAGTGTACCCCCCTGCTGGGCACCTGGGGTGGTACCCCTGACCTCTTCCTTCAGATCAGTCTTGCTGTGGATGGTTCCACCTGGCCTATCACACTGGCTAGAGCACAGGAAAGCAGGCAGGGCGTTGTTATTAGATACTGGATCCCAACCTCAGAATCTTAGAAGGATTAGATTGGTCTAATCTCTAGGTCACAGGAATTACAGCAGGTAAGTTTGCGTCAAAGCAGGCTCTTGAAGCACTGATGTTTTATTAGCTCAAGTAGTCCTTACAAGGACAGTTACACACTAATTTGAGGTACTAGCAATCTTCCAGGAGTTACAGATGAAAAAATACTATAAAATGGTCAAACAGGGATCCTTTTATACAGTTTTAGAGACCTAACCTGGCAGGAGGTAATCCAGCCTCCTGCCCCTTTAACCAATCCAGGCTGAATGATGCAGCCTGCATATGAATCAGCCTGGAGTGGTTAACACATTTTTACATTGCTGCTAGTGGCAGGGTGGAGTGTACTTCCCCCCCTGTCCATGAGCTGCCAGGGAGATGGGTGCTCATCCTCCTATCCTCCCTGGTGCCAGAATGTCTGAGGTCGGAGATTTATCTTTTAAATCTCTTGCCTAAAATACTTTCTGAGGCTCTGCCATATCCTGGGGCAACAGTCTCTGGCCTGCCGCTCCTGGAGCTCTCTAGGATCCCCAGGAGGCGCTGCACCTCCTGGGTTCATTTGGATTCAGGAGGCTGCTGTGTAAGCTGGAGCAAGCTGGCTGCCGATGGGGGGAAAAGGCTCCAGGGCTGCTCTTGCAGCCTCATCTGGACAGACAGGGCACAGGTAAGTACTTTTTATTTTATACATATAACCCACAGTTTTAAAATATAGATTTTTTTTTTTACATTATAACTGCACAGTTACACTCCTGGAGCTTAACCCTTTTGGCGCTGCAAGCCAGTTCACTATCAGTGCTACAGTGTCTGTACATTAAATATATACTGTGATTAAAGTACTGCATTCACTGGAATCTCACACAGGTATGCTGAACAATTTCACTGTTTGTTAGCAGTTGTCAGGATAAACAGTTTCAGCGATGGTACAGCAGTCATATACAGCAAAAGTATCACACAAAGTCTCCCACCACCTACATCTGGCTAAAAAATAGTTGCCTGACTATTAGCCGGCCACTTACAGGCATCAGTGGTCCCGCCCACAAATACAAACAGTGTCTTTAGCCTCCACCCAAGCACTACAAACAAATCACAGCAAAATAAACCAATTACACCCATGTGGAACACCTGTGTGAGTATGTGCTGAAAGGATCCCAAGGAAAATTTAACCCTGTCTACAGCCTGCTGCTGCAGACTATCTGTGTTTTTACCTATTTTCTTATAGGGGAACTGTGACAAATATGCCTCTTTGCCACAAGATAATCATTATTTTTTTTAAACACATTTTTCACCCCTTCTTTGCTGTGGCGCCAGGTATTATTCTCCTGGCGTTGCAGCGCACATTGTAAAATATATTTTTACTTTTATTAAATACATAACCCATTCATTTTAACCATGTGGCGCCCAGTGTCGTTAATTTAACCTCTCCGGCTCTGGGTATCTATATTAGAGATGTTCAGTGACCCCCGTGTTGTGGTTTTGGTTTTGGTTTTGGATCTGGATTAACTTCGTGTTTTGATTTTGGTTTTGGCAAAACCGCCCTCGCGTGTTTTGGTTTTAGATCCCTATTTTTACCTAAAATCCCTATTTATTTATTTTTACTAAAATCACATAATTTGGCTCTTTTTTCCACACATTATTATTAACCTCAATAACATTAATTTCCAGTCAATTTTTGTCAAGTGACAAGAACACTGCTACCCCTCCTTTTTCTGTATGAGCAATGGCACTGGAGAAAGGAGAGTGGCAAAAACACTGCTACCCCTGTTTCTGTGTGAGCAATGGCGCTGGATCTCCTGCAGAGAGAGATACTCATGGAATCGAAACCCGCGAGATCCGACAACACAGCGATGGCGTTTTCCCTCGATTCAGATCCGAGGATACACAGCCAACTCGGATCCGCTAAGTTCGGGTGGGCTCGGTTTACAGAAAACTTAGCATCTCTAATATGTATTCCAACATGAATTTAAATGTAACTTTTCTATTATTCTTATTTTCATTGGTGCAAGTAGATTTAAATTCTTAGTGGTACTGTACATAACCATCGCCATTTTCCACCTGTGCGCCGCACTGAAATTTTGCACCAAATCTTTTAAACGCTCATTGGCTTCAATTCAATTCTTTGCGAGGTGCAGATGGTACGCTATATGCTATCAACCACTTGCAGCGAGCCCCGCTACTGAAATTCAAACTCATCTACTCAGAGGCAGATGAGGTAGAATCAGCGAGCTCTCGCTAAAAATTCAAGTTCTGCAATAACAGTAGTTTAGCGTTCTTACGCATGGTTTCTGCTGGGTTAGGGGAACTTGCATTCACATATCCTCGCTAACCTAGCAGAGGATTAAATTGGGGCTTTGTCATCCTATTACATTTATAATTTATATTTATCCCTGGCAATATAAGTTTAACGAGAGACAAAGCCCTTTAGATTTTTAAAAGACTTTCCACCCTTTAATTAATTGGCCCCATAGTTTCTGCAAAATCTCCAGTGAGGAATCCCAAACAAGCAGTCTCTCAAAATCCCATTAGTGCGTGCAATAGTAAGGTTTTGAGAATTATAAATAAGACCCATAATATAACAAAAGTTTACTATTGTTCCTGCCATCATTAGGCACAAATATGTGGCATTAGGCATGGTTGTTTCTCTGTTCATCCACAGCACTGGTGCTGCCTACTAGTTCAACTCTTGCAGAAGAGGAGGATGTTAGGAGGGGAGACGTGGAAGATGAGGGGGACAAAGAATGGCACAAGGGAATAGTGGGTTGTGGGAGCTGATGGGAAAAGATTAAGGGGAAACAGATGGGATGGAGGCACAGGGAGCCATACACACAAAATGGCTCACTGGCTAGCTGCTTGCTTAGCTTGGAAGCAGGACAGAGTGAGTGGAGTGACAAGAGGTGGATAGTTCCTCATTCTACTTATGCTTACTGTTCTGCATCCTATATGGGTTCTATAATGGTAAAAACGCAATTTAATGTAATATAATGCCCAGGCTCAACACATCCGCTGGAATGTACAGCGTGCAGCTGGCCCCAGGTCTAGCAGCAACCTTTTAAACTATTAGGAACTGTACGCTTTGTGACTCACTGTTCAGCATAAGTAAATATTATAACAACATAATTTGAAAATGATGCACTTCTTTGGCGCCTACGGGAAACGACAGACGCACACAGATTTCTTACCAACTCCTCAACATGACTCCCCACACACTGCTTTGTTCTAGGGGAGAAACCACAACAACTTGTTATGTATGTCTAGTCGCTATTCACTTAAGATTGTCCACTTCGAATAGTGTGGTTCCAGCTCACAATGCGCTTTAATAGCAAAAAGTAGCAGAGTAACAATTCAATAAAACAAGTACAGTCGATTACATACGCAGGCGCCCTGATCCAGCATACCTGTCATTCAATCCTGGGGGTAAATGTATTAACATGCGGGTTCTTCAACACCCGCGAGTACAGCGTCTTTGGCGATTAAATTTAAAGTGGTGCTGCATTGTACAGAGAAGTGTCCCTTTACAATGCAGCGCCGCTTTAAATTTAATCGCCAAAGACGCTGAACTCGCGGGTGTTGAAGAACCCGCATGTTAATACATTTACCCCCTGAAGTCTGTAGTCAAGAAGATTGTCTGCTGGTCCCAGAGCTCCTGTTTATATACAGTTGGTGTTACATTGAAAACAATAAAGATGATTTTGCATGTTTCCATTGGTTCAGGCTTCAGGACAGTCCAGTGAAATGCAGTTCATTGGTCAGTTCAAACAATGCCCTCCAAGGGTGGGGGTCAGCTCTCCATCAGATGCATACTAATCTTCCCGCCAAAAAGCTGATTCAAACTAGTCTATTTGCATTACATACACACAATACCATTCTAATAATTTATTCCCTATAATCCATAACTCGCATATGCAAGGTGCGATATCTTAGCCGATAGAAACGGAAGTCTGAGGATAAATAGGGGATTAGAATGATACTAGTCATAAATCTCACTGAAATGTATTTAACATTAATATATTTAACTATACACTCTGTTACATTTGATTATAAATGACTATGTGTGTGAACCATTTTAAGGTGAACTAATTACAAGTGAATGTGTAAGTGTAAATATGTGAAGAAGTGTTCGTACGTGTTGTGGTTAAATACGCTCTTTTACGACGTAACGTGCTATTCGCATATTTTCAAAGACAATCAGATTGATAGATATTATTTTGAAATGACTACATCCAATTATTTGAGTTCGACAAACTATTTGAGTGAAGCAATACAGAGTAGAAGGAATGGTGTGTCCGATGTGGGGGCCAGAAGTAGAGACTCTGCACTCTACTCCTATTGCTGATACCACAATTTTGGTATAGACTTGGGCGCGGGGCTGCAGATTTTCATGACTTGGAAACTTACCACCCGAATATCTTACAGTTACTGTTGAGGGCCCCACCAAGAGAAAGACAAAACCGAGGTATACTCACCGTGTAGTACTGTCTCCTCTTGATGGTCGTGTGTTGACTCCCAGGATTGGAGTCTAGTAAAAGGGGCGACATGCAGCAGCCCACCCACAGAGCTGTCTACAGAACTAGTATATACCCTGCAACAGCAACAGTACAACAACAGCAGCATCCTGGTACTACAGTAGGTGTTGTGTACTATCCTTTCTACAATCCCCACAGTTTCAATCATCCAAGACACAGAACAGCAGACAATATAGTAGAATACCAGATGCTAAAATCCTACCTTTAATGGGGGCCTGACTCTTGGATCCTGTAACAGGGAAGCACCTTAAAAGTCTGCCTTTAATGGGAGCCTGACTTTAAGGGCAAGGACATAGTGAAGATGTTTTCACAGATCTCTAAGAGACCACCACAAAATGGCCACCAGGGATTAAACAAATAAATGGAATCAGACCAGACACAGACTCTCATTCACAGGGCATCATCTCCTACTGATGCCAGGCCTAGTGCCAAACTTTGTTTCCACAGGTGCCTGAATGAAACTGACCAGAGGCTATTCCTGAATAATGTGCCCACAGGTTCATCAAAGCAAAATATGATCAGAGGCTTCTAAGCCTGAAATTATTGTGGCCCAAAATAAATCAAGAGAGTCCTGCAATTTAAGGTAATTGGGCCCTCAGGTCTTGTGCACCTTTAACTGCTGCACGGGCCTCATGCCCGAATTTGTGCCCATGGGCCTTGTACCTGACATAAGGGGCAGTGGATATGGGAGCATAGTCTGGGAACCATACAATCCTGCTCTGCGCAGGAAACAGACCTTCTCTCTGCCGTTTTAGTCTACTCCAATTCCTCCAGCCAGCAATGCCTCTTCTCCTATTCAGCGCTTCTCTTGATTGAAGAAATTCTGTTTTCTTCCATCTGGCTTCCATCCATTGCTTCCAAAGGGCTCTTCTTTCTCCTTGCACGGCATCTCTTCTCTTCTCTTTTCATGCTTCAGTACCTTTTCTTCTCTATTCTCTTCTTCTCCAGAAAATGTCTTCTGTCTTCATCATCCTGTAGAGACCAGACCAGTTCAGGGTGTGGGGTTTAATCAGGGCCGGTGCTAGCCTCCATGGCGCCCTAGACATTTTTACAAAATCGGCGCCCCAGCCAAACCCCCCCCCCTGCAGCAATCGGTGCCCTCCTCACCCCTCACCCCGTCTTTCCTTACCTCACCACCGCCGCCTTTCTGCTCCGTCTCCTCCCCTCCACTCACTGACACTAGTGAGAGGAGGGGAGGAGACGGAGCAGAGAGGCGGCGGTGGTGAGCAATAGCCTCTTCCCCCCCCCTCCCCCGTGCATCTGAATGCTGTGCAGCGGCCGTGACAGGTATGGTCAGCGGTCGCCGCACAGTTTTAAAGTAATTTTCATTCTGGAGGGCGCCCTCCAGAGCCCAGCGCCCTAGGCAAGTGCCTAACCTTGCCTAATGGGAGCGCCGGGCCTGGGTTTAATGACGTACCGATTGGCTCTCTGCAGCACCAAATTCAAACGTCTGGATGTGAGCCCTGATTGGCTCAAAGTGAATCTTTACAGAGTTGCTGTCACCAATGCCGGGGACTGCTGAAGGGAGGAAGAACTTATCAGCATCCCAACATCCTCTTCACTCTCTTTGTGCGGGCTGCTCCATGGGACAACACTGTCATACTTGTACAAAAGTATACAGGATATTTCATTCAATAACACCCATGCTAAAAAGAATGAAAATTGTAATCTATTATACGGAATTATGGAGACTCTATGCAGAGTTTCTTATTTAGTTTATATGTGTCTATTTACTTATTGCAGCACTTTGCTGTCTTGGTGTGTTTAGGTAAATATGTGCACTATTGTTTATTATGTATACCAGCTGACAGAGCTCCTGACTTTAGCACAAGTTTTTGATTTATATCATCTGATCTATATTTCCATGGTAAAGACAAGTATGCCAGGTTGAACATATCCATCTTTATGTGCTCATTCAGATGCTGCCAGTTTGGGAGCCATTACCCTCATACAAATATAACAAGCAATCACATATTATACCAGATATGCCCATAGGGCACGAGACAATGTTTCAGTTCCATGAGCCTTGTTTAATCCAAATGATTTGCAAGAAACAATATACTACTGTATTTTCCATTACAGATTTGCTAGATGAGCTGATTAATTGGAAACTGAATTGTATATGATGAAACAGAGATTCAGCTGACAACTTTTGTTTGAGATATAAACCTTTTAAAGTAATCCAGAAGTATAAACTTAGCAGAATTTATGTCCATGTATCAAGTACACTGAACTGAAGACACAAACGTAAACTTGGAATGAGTGAGACAGCTGTGTACTCTATTATGCAGCTTGTTTAAATAGGATTAAATAATGTTCATTAGTTGTGAAGGGTTGGAGCTACAGATTTTAGTGAACATTAAAGTCTATATTCAATGGATGCAGTGGTACCATGTGTTCAGGAAATAAACCATTATACCTTATGCTGTTATATACTGCTCTCCTGCATGACATCTGTAAACATATATATATATATTATCGTTGTGTTGTGATAAGCGCTACGGAATTTGCTAGCGCTATATAAATAAATGTTGATGATGATGTTGATGATATAATGGCATCATAAGTCAGTGTGACTTTTCCTGGATCCCTATACTACAGTGGCAATTCTAGAAGAAATATGTGCAGTATGGGGATGGAATGCTGAATATATATCTCGTGAACATGAATACATCAAATGATAAACATATATTATAGCTTGTTTAAAATGTAAAATTATTGCACAGTAGAATAATGATAAGCGATATTGCAAATATATTTGAAATGCTCCAAATATGTCATAGATTATGTTTTATTGATGCACATCACAGAAATATAACTTTTTCTAACAACTTATAGAACTCATACCAAGGTAACTGACCTTAAAACATAGAGGTTGGATATAAAACACACTACAAAAAGCCCTGATTTTGCACCAGTGCACATGGATGGTCTGCCCAGGCTTCCCCCAGTCCTCGGTAATCTAGTTGGACTTGCGCAATTCGAAGCCCACTGTTTTGCACTGTGGAGTGGTCATTTTTGCAACTGATCTTTCTTTCATTTTTAAATATGATACACATATCAATAACTGGGAAACAGAACTCATGGGGAGCAACTGATCTTCAATGTATACATATAGATGTAGATTGTACCGCACAATGTACATGGTGCCTTACAGTATATATAACAAGCACAATGGAAATTACAAATTCAGACATTAGATTGCAATAAGAAAGTAACATCTCCTTCATGTTCAATCATGATTGTGCTATGCAATAGGACAAGCAATCTAGGATGGTGAAGCCAGTCAGAAAAGTTTTAATGTGTGAGAGAGCATCGGGAGTAAGGCT
Organism: Mixophyes fleayi; assembly: GCF_038048845.1. Classification (NCBI taxonomy): domain Eukaryota; kingdom Metazoa; phylum Chordata; class Amphibia; order Anura; family Limnodynastidae; genus Mixophyes; species Mixophyes fleayi. The sequence continues at coordinate 80,222,172 of NC_134410.1, forward strand.
GGTTACCCAATGACATTGCATTAAGCACCACTGACACTGCATGTACAAATGTTATCTTCTTTGGCATATGGTGGTAACAAGCTCTTGCACTTGCAGTTGGGAAGATCAATAGAGGCTCTTCATAAACCCCAATGCATTCACTTGTGGTGAACACATGTAAATGCACCATGCAGCCTCCAAAAAATAGCACTAAAGCGCAAACATTTCCAATTTCAAATGCAAATGTTAGTGGGTATGGAGTAATTGGAGCCAATGGGTTACATTGTGTCTATTTGCTTTTACTAGCATTAAAAAAACAGTTAAAGTATGTATTGTGATGCCAGTGGATAAAAAGCCAGACATGAGATGGAAAGGAGTCAGTTTTAAAGGAAAGCAGACACGTCAGATTACATGAATATATGAGGCACATGATGTAGAAATGTGAATCTGAAAAGATTGCTTTAAAGGAGTCAGCTGATGGGTCATGACCACAGTGGGGAGCCTATCGCAAGTTCCTATAATCATTCTGCGAGCAAGGAAAATCTAGTGGAGGAAGGCAAAAATGTCCCTGTAGGTAGAGCTGGATTAACATATGGGGCTTAGAAGCACAGCATAGTTAGGTTAAAGGAAAGAGGTGAAAGGAGATGGACTCATGTCTATGGTTTGTGTGGCACATACAAGGAAAAGGTTAACTCCCCTCTTCCTGTTTCCACAAGACACTTTGAAGTAAACCCGCCCAGTGCACCCAATAGTTATCTAAATACAGTTAGTAGGGACAATGTTATTGCATTGTTCCAATGTTCTGTATTATATAATTTCATGAGAATTGTTACCCCTTTTTCCTTAAAAAAAGATGAAATTAGGTATGTTACTTGTTATTAAGACGAAACAAAACAAAAATAAAGAAACAGAAGACAGTAGATATATATATATTGTGGCAAAGAGGCTTATTTGTCACATCTCTCCTATAGTGAAGTAGGTAAAAACCCAGCTAGTCTGCAGGATCAGGCTGCAGACAGGATACATTTTTCCTGGGCTCCTCTCTCAACACATATACACACAAGTGTTCCAAATGGGTGTAATTGGTTTGTTGTTTGCTGTGGTTGGTTTTTAGTGCTGGAGTGGATCATAAAATCACTGTATATATTTCGTATTTGTGGGCGGGGCCACCGATACCAGTTAGTGGCCGGCTAGTAATGAGGGAACTACTGTTTAGCCGGATGTAGGATTTTGGGAAATTGTGATGCTTTACTGGAAATCTGTGCAGTAACCAACACTGAAACTGATTAACTCATCCTGACAACTCCCAATAAACAGTGAAATAGCTCAGCCAATATGTGTGAGACTCCAGCGATATATATGTATATGTGTATATATGTATGTATGTATATATATATATATATATATATATATATATATATATTGTAACAAAGGGAGGCATTTTTCTGACAAGAGGCAGAGAAAGTATACAAACAGAATAAAACATTGGCACAGTTATGCACCTAGGTTGAGATTAAACCAGGTAAAAACATATGTGTAGTTTAAAGTTTGTTAACTTACATGATTTCCTCTCAGCAAACAGACAGGGTGTGTCTGGGCAAACAGAGCCACTGATGGGTGTTTTCTTTTAAAGAGAAGGTGGGTGTGTCACCTGTCCATCAAGCTAAGGCTGGGGGAGGAGTAACATGTATAAAAGCTTGTTTGTGCCATTTGTTCAGAGAGATCAGCGCTGGGGAAGCTGGCTGATCTTGAGAGAGCAGAGCTATGTCTAGCTAGCGTTTAGGGTCTCCAAGAAATGCTGTGAAATCTGTACGGTGTCAAAACATTTACCATCCTGAAAATAAAACTACATAAAAGGAAGAAGTTGTTTGCGTGTGCTTCTGCAGTAGCGGGCTTTTGCCACAATATATATATATATATATATATATATATATATATATATAGTAAAAAGAGAGGTATGCGCATTAATTTTAATTTGTCACAACCTGTGTTGCTGTTAAGGGGGGGGGCTTATTGATTGTCCCAGGAGAAGTTGGGACACATTGGTCATTTTTTGGGAAACCCCTGGAACAGGCCTGGCAATGGTTCTGAAGCATTCACTGCCATTGTATGGGTTATTTTATATATATATATATATATATATATATATATATATATATATATATACCCCAGTTTTATTTTTTTCAGCTAGACCTAGTGGACCTGAGTCATTAAGGGGAGTAAAGGAAAAAAAGGAGTAACTTTGCACCTTGGCAAAACCATGATGTTTTGGATGGGGAGGTGAATTTTTAAAATGTGGCGACAGATTGATAGTTGGGGTAGGTCAATTTTAAATTTCAGTGTAAAAATAAAGTTATCAAGTATTTGTTTGCTACATGAAAAAGCAGTCTGTATTTCCCCTAAGTGCAAAATAATAAACTCATTTTCACCCCTTGCATTGTAACATGGTTTGTGCAGGATCAAATTGACTCCTTTTATTTGCCTTGCTCTCCTTAATGACTCAGGCCCAGTGTGTGGTGGCTTGTAATTGTGGGCACGGCTTATGAGACAATTGACACTTTGTTAGCGGGCTCAGAGATTAAGCCATGGCACTGGGTTGTTTGGTTATGCTCCTCCTCTTAAAGATTTGATAAACTATATGTAGAGTTGGTGCCCCTAGTGGACCATGCATGTGCTTTAAATAACTCTCCTGCCAGCAGAGAACTACATCTCCATTCAGTGTGGAAGGAGGTGGGGGGGGCATGTGAAAGTTCTGTTATAAATGGCAGTTCGAGATTCTGAAGGACTGGCAGAGAAGAAGAAGAAGAAGAAGAAGAAGAAGAAGAAAGTAAAGGAGCAGAGAGAGATAGAGGGGAGAAAGTAGTGGCAACGGAGCTGACAGGGGACAGAAAATCCTTTTCCATCCACATCACTGTCCCGCCCTTAACACACCCACCGAATCAAACCATTGGCTGAAACCCGAGGCTTCCCACTACAAAGACCAGCACACCAGCACCTCCACCACATCCCTAATGAAGTCCTGCCAAGGACGAAATGCGTTGGTTTACTGAGCAAACAACCTACAAGCAATATCCCCAAACCACCCAAGCTGGGACAACAGAACGAAAAACCAGAAGTAGTGCATTGCACGACAAACCGGAAGTAGAGTACAGTGGAACGCATCCACGCTGCCGGGAGCCACTCACCACCCAAAAGGAGCGACTTTGAAAACTTAAAAACTACCAAAACTGCTCTTATAAGAGCAAAACCAAAAGAGTATATCGCACCCACCACAACAACATATCTAACACACCAAAACACACGGTAGCACCATACACATGCACATACACTTATCCATTAACCAAGTCACATAGTCACGCCACATCTAACCCTCAACATACCACTTAAAGTATAATCACTCAAAGCTGATAACACCACACAGCTGCAGCTGCACATATCCCATAAACCCCTGGCTGCAGCTTATAACAGAAAAAGGGCTATAAACTAAGAGCTAAAGCCACTTACCAAGATCTGTAAACACTCTAATCCTACCCACACCATTACACGCACAAATAGCAGTATACCAAACCAGATATATAAACACGCAAAAGAACTATAATTGTCAAAAACCGCACAAGGGCTATGGATATATCTTTCCATACAGAAACTATAACATATACAACCAAGAAGCCCCACCACAAACAAACCAAAAAAGGAACCGGAGGATTTACAAGAATGTAAGGCAAGTTTGCAAAACCACCCTCCCTTCTCTCTATTTACTGTTTACTCATACAGCACCTAACAAGATAAGAACCACAGCACCTACACACCGATAAGAGTTGCGCCATGGCAGGAACCCAACAAAGACAAAAAACTCCTGTTTTATGGCTGGGGAGCTGATCGGAGAGTCAAGGAAGCTGAAATATGGAAATATAAACCTGAGAGAGAAGTGTGGAGCAAACAAAGAAGATCATTTGGTGATGAGTGGAGGCAATTACAGAATCCATTACAGAGGAGAGCCATGCTGTAATTGGATGTTTGAGATCCATTGGTTAGTACATTACCTTTAAAATATTTGTCTATACATCTAGACTGAGAATTTTAATGTTAGATAAAAAAAACAGTTGGGGAGACCTGAAGATAATTTGTGAAACTTTTGAAAGACTATGATATAGTGACAAGGGTATAGTGCAGAGAAAGGCAGAAGTGTGAGTTGTGACATCAATGATCAGCTAAGGATCTGAGACTTTTGTGCCCACTTGAGAGATTAAAAGTACTATGCTATTATTCTATGCCTTCAGCCTAGTGGATTTGAGTTGTGTCTGAGGAAGCAAATTCGAGAATTATATTTACTGTAAAGTCAAGTTTTGAAAAACATTTTTTCTAATATATGTTTATGATGCCAATGTTAGTTTATGATATATAATTGTTTATGTGAACTGAGTTTAGTGATTATAGTAAAGTTGTAGGTTGGTAGTTAGATAGAATAAGTGAAAAAGAGAGCTATCTCTTAAAGATATAAAGCAGGGTTGTCCAACCCGCGGGCCGCATGCGGCCCAGCACACCTGTAAATGTGGCCCAGAAGGAGTTTTGGCTGTGGCAAGGGGGCAGCACTGTTAATGGAAAAAAAAATCCTGCACAAAAAAGAAAAGAAAATACTTACCTTGCGGTCACGTCAGCAGGTACTCCGGCTCCCTCCCTTGTGTCCTCCTCCGTGTGGTGCTCGCAGTGAATATCGGGCGTGATGTCATCACGCCCAACATCCATTGCGGAGCGCAGCACAGAGGAGTCACCCGAGCGACAAGAACAATCAGCAGCACAGAATTGGAGAAAAGAAGAGAAGAGGACAGGAGAACAAGCCGATTAAAAGGTAAGTTAAGGGGGATTTTTTTTATTATTTCAAGGGACGCTGACCAGTGATTAAAAATTACCTGTCCTGGAGCATCATGGACCTTATCTCCCTGCTACATACTTCTACTTGTAATACTAATGGGTCATTATATATTATTCTCTTTGGCCCATTATAAGTGTCAGGAGCCGCGGCGGCTTCGGGCACAGCCGCGACTCACTTCCTGTTTCAAGTGAACGTCCCGGTCGTCTCCATGACGACCGGGGCATTACTTCCGGTTTCTCGGGCCAACCGTTGCCAAGGCAACTGCCGGACGCCGAGTGTAACTAGCGGTGCGCCCCGGCAAGTGAGGCAGCCGGGCGCATGCGCTAGGATAGCCTGCGGGCTAATTAATGTCAGGGCATGGCCTATGATGGGCTTAGCCTCCCTGCCAGTTATAGCGTCCAGTTTGCCTGTCAGCTTTACCTGCTCCTGCTTTGTATTGGTGAAAACCTGTTGGACTGATTGTCTGTGTATGACCCCTTGCCCAGATTTGGACCCTGCCTGTTTATCTTGTGACCCTGACCTTCTTGCCTGTGTCTGGACCTAGCTACCCTGCCTGTGACCCTTGACCCCGGATTGTGTATTGGATTTACTGTTTGCTGCCGGCCCTCCAACCTTGCCTGAACCTCACTCCGCTTTCCTGGGTTCTCCTTAGTCGGTACGCACTTCGCGACACTCTGCTAGTCTGCGGCCAAGTCTGTCCCCACCACTAGAGGCTCCAGTGAACACCTGACTGGCAGAGCAGACTCCGGGTTGTGCTGTACCGGCTAGAGGGGTTCCTAACATTATAACCGGCCCAAAAAACAGACGTTCCGGAGACGAAGTTGGGATGGAAGAAAGCGGAACCAAATCGTCTCCTTTTCATGTTGAGACCCAGTACCAGATGATCCGGGAACTGTCCCAGCATTTGTCCGCCCAAGAGGAGGACCCTCGGACTACACTGCCCATTTCTGGTTCGATTGATGAACCCAAGTTAAATTTGCCGGACTCTCCGAAATAGAGCCTTGTTCCGGAATTTTAAAGAAAGCTGCAAACTGTCACTCACCGGACTATTAGTGCCTCTGGGTTGGGACATGGGTCTCTCTCGCTCCTGCCGGCGCCTCTCCTGAGCCGCGGCCGTCCGCCATCTTGATTAAGATTGCGCATGTGCAGAAACCCTGAACTGTTAATACCTCGCCTCTAGTCTCATTGGTTAATTAATCACCTCTCAGTACTTAAGGCACCTGTTGCCCTATTACCATTGCCTGTTCTTGGTTCTCATTCCTTGAGACTCTGAGGTATTTCCTGTTTCTGCTCGTGTTATCCGTTTGCTCTGGACAAGTCTTCTCTCCACATCGGTAGTAGAACTTACCCGCTGCAGACTACTCTCGCTACCTCCGTTACCTGCCTGCTTCTGGACAAGTCTCCTCTCCACATCGGTAGTAGAATTTACCCGCTGCAGACTACTCTAGCTACCTCCGTTACTTGCCTGCTCCTGGACAAGTCTTCTCTCCACATCAGTAGTAGAACTTACCCGCTGCAGACTACTCTCGCTACCTCCGTTACCTGCCTGTTTCTGGACAAGTCTCCTCTCCACATCGGTAGTAGAACTTACCCGCTGCAGACTACTCTCGCTACCTCCGTTACCTGCCTGCTCCTGGACAAGTCTCCTCTATACATCAGTGGTACAACTTGCCTATTGCAGACCACTCACGTTGCTCCGTTACATGCCTGCACCTGGACAAGTCTTCCCTTCACATCAGTGGTACAACTTGCCTATTGCAGACCACTCACGTTACTCCATTCCATGCCTGCACCTGGACAAGTCTTCCCTTCACATCAGTGGTACAACTTGCCTATTGCAGACCACTCACGTTACTCCGTTCCACGCCTGCACCTGGACAAGTCTTCCCTTCACATCAGTGGTACAACTTGCCTATTGCAGACCACTCACGTTACTCCGTTCCACGCCTGCTCCTGGACAAGTCTTCTCTACACATCAGTGGTAAAACTTGCCTATTGCAGACCACTAACGTTACTCCGTTCCATGCCTGCGCCTGGACAAGTCTTCTCTACACATCAGTGGTACAACTTGCCAATAGCAGACCACTCACACTATTCTGTTACACACCTGCGCTGGACAAGTCTTCTCTACATATCCATGGTGAAACTTACCAGCTGTAGACCATTCATGTTTCCTTGTGATATAGCTACTACTCTGTATGGTACCTATTAGCTGGACTAAAGTCTACAAGTGCCTCTGTATTGTAGCTGCAAGTTGCTGACTCTTCTACTATATTGTTGATTGGTCTTTGCCTAACGTTATCCAGTTATCAAGTACTGGCCTGCTATATGCTACCTGCATGCTAAGGCACTTGGACTCTTTCCTCATTTTATCCTGTTTACTAAACTGCTGTACCATCACAGTTCCACGGTGCAAAGACTCAGCATTTATACTATTGACATTCCTTTCCTCTATTCTACTGTATGGTACCACTGATTCACCACACTACCCAGAGGTCCGCACTTCTGGCAAGTGTAGCTACACCTGGTGAATTCTGGGTAAAACTCCTAGTGCCCGTGACACAAACTCTATTTTCGGCTGAAGCCTCGGTCTTCTGGTTCAGAACAGCAGAGAGTTGTAATTGTCATCTCCCTCCTGCAGGGTGACCCCCAGTCCTGGGCTTTCACCCTACCACAGTCGATTCCTATCATGCAATCATTGGAAGCTTTCTTCAATGCACTAGGCCTCCTCTACGATTATCCAGATCGAGTTGCCTCTGCTGAGGCTCATCTATGGGCCTTAAAGCAAAACCGGCGCTCGGCAGAAGAATAGTGCGCTGAATTCCGCAGATGGTCGCCTGACAGCAAATGGAATGATCCAGCGTTATGCAGCCAGTTTCGCTTAGGACTGTCAGAGGAGATTAAGGATTCACTTGTGCAGTATCCTTCCCCCACCTCGTTGGAGAGCCTTATGCAACTCTCCATTAAAATTGACAGGAGGATGAAGGAGAGGAGGACAGAGAAAGAGGCGTCTTCTTGTTCGTCTGCATTTGTTCCAGCTTCCACGTATGTTGAGAAGCCTACACAGTCAGGGGCGTTTCGCCTTCCTCCGGAGGAAAGAGACAAGAGACGGTCACAAGGCCTATGTCTTTATTGTGGCAATAAGGGCCACTTCTCCTGCTCTTGTTCATACAAACCTGAAAGGGGAGCATGTCTGGGAAAGGTCCACTTAGGGTTGAAAATTGTTTCCCAAAAGAATGCTGTCCTGATTCCCGCACAAGTCACTTTCGGTGCCAGTTCGTGGCCCTGTCGGCCTTCATTGATAGCGGAGCTGCAGGCAACTTCCTCGACATCGGATTTGCCCGTTCCGCCGGGATCCCTATGGTCAAGCTTCGTTCTGCAGTTACAGTTTGTGGCCTAGATGGGAGTCCTTTACCTGGAGGCAAAATTGTTTGGGAGACTCCATCACTACAACTGAACATAGGAGCTCTCCATTCTGAGTACATAACCCTCCTCCTTATTGACTGTCCGTCAGTTCCACTGATTCTGGGTCATCCGTGGCTTTCCCGTCATAACCCTGTTGTGGATTGGGTGAAAGGAGAGATTATTCAGTGGAGCTCTTTTTGTTCACAGTCCTGCTTGACCTTGCCACTCCGGATCCTGCAATCAGTTCCTGAGCAGCTTCCTTCTCAATACCATGAGTTCCTGGATGTGTTCTCTAAACAAGCCGCTGATTCACTTCCGCCTCATTGCGATTTTGACTGGCCATTGAGCTGATTCCTGGGTCCAAGTTACCTAAGGGGCGCTTGTATTCTCTCTCTGGTCCCGAGACCAAGGCCATGCAAGCTTATATTGAGGAGAATCTTGAGAAGGGGTTCATCAGGCCATATAAATCTTCTGTAGGTGCCGGATGCTTCTTTGTGTCAAAAAAGGATGGTGGACTGCGGCCCTGCATTGACTACCGGGGCCTTAATCAAATTACAGTCAAGAACACCTATCCTCTACCTCTCATCTCAGTGCTATTCGATCAGTTAAGAGGTGCCACCGTCTTCACCAAAATCGATCTCCGTGGAGCATACAACCTCATCCGCATCAGAGAGGTAGAAGAATGGAAGACGGCATTCAATACACACTCTGGCCACTACGAGTATCTGGTCATGCCGTTTGGTCTCAGTAATGCACCTGCTGTGTTTCAGGATCTGATTAACGAAGTGCTACGAGAGTTCCTTGATTGTTTCGTGGTCGTTTATTTAGACGACATTCTCATCTATTCCAAGTCATTAACTATACATTGGGGTCACGTCAAACAGGTCCTACAGAAATTGCGAGAACACCACCTTTATGCCAAATTAGAAAAGTGCGGGTTTGAGGTGCAGAAGGTATCCTTCCTAGACTACGTAATTTCTTCGGAAGGGTTCTCCATGGACCCAACCAAGGTCCAAGCTATCCTGGATTGGGTGCAACCAAATAATCTCAAAGCGGTGCAGAGGTTCCTGGGCTTCGCCAATTATTATAGAAGGTTCATTCGTGGCTTTGGTGGTATTGTGACTCCTATTGTCACCCTGACCCGCAAAGGAATGGATTCCACTAATTGGTCGCCTCAAGACCCTTGACCCCGGATTGTGTATTGGATTTCCTGTTTGTTGCCGACCCTCGACCCTTGCCTGGACCTCACTCCGCTTTCCTGGGTTCTCCCTAGTCGGTACGCACTTCACGACACTCTGCTAGTCTGCGGCCAAGTCTGTCCCCACCACTAGGGGCTCCAGTGAACACCTGACTGGCAGAGCAGACTCCGGGTTGTGCTGTACCGGCTAGAGGGGTTCCTAACAATAAGTTTTTATCCCTTAACTAACATAGTGGTTTAATTAGCAAAACAGGTCACAATTTGGGGTCACAGTGATGTATATGTCAGGTACCGCAGGCCTGGTCAGGGCACCCTGATATACAATGCACTTTATTGATATTGCATCAAAACAATAGAAAAAGTGATTATAGTATAATAACTAGAGAGGACTTTTTGAACAGGGCAATTGAAAAGTAAGTATAGGGGGATTTGAAAAAAAAGTGACATATATATACATATATATATATATATCACTTTTTTTCTCATATATATATGTTAACTATGTTTTCTATGGTTTTTTGGATGATCAGCTATCGTTATTGTTAGTGTATCTTATGTGCGGCCCAAACCAACTCGTCGTCTTCCAATGTAGCCCAGGGACGCTAAAAGGTTGGACACCCCTGATTTAAAGGATTGAAATTTGTATATAAACTGTGTTTATTGGCTGACAAATATGTCCCTAGAGTTTAGAAAATACTAGTGTAAGTACTTGTTTCTTACTCTATGTAAACAAATTACCATCGGTTTTCCCTTTGAACAAGTGTTGTATAAAAGTTTGAAAGGGAAAAACTTAAATCAATTTAGGAGTCCATACCCACCAACATATATGCCGATGTGGCTTCTAAAAATGTGTTTGTTTTTTTTGTGAACAGAAAGAACTTACAGTTATTTATAACAGTTAACCCATCACATAATTGTGGGGAATAAGGCCTAAAATCATAAGTGCAGTGTAAATATGTTATGCCCATCTTCTCTTAGTCAGTCGTCTAACGGCTTAGAGGAGGTAGATGAGGGGTCCACACTCCCTGCTATACTACACCACCAGATAGATGAGTCCAAGGAGGAGGGGAGTATCCTGTCCAGTTGCTCCCCTGATGAGAATTACATAATATGTCCCAATGACAGGGAATTTTGTAACTGGGAATCCAGGCAGAGTGGAAGTAGGTATTCTGCTGTGTCAGAATTAAGGGGTTCCTACTTACAGGAGTTTTTGTGGGAGGGAGGCATTCTCTCAGGCAGCACCCAGAAAGAGACGCAGTCAGTGAGAGATACAGAGAGTGTAGCTAAGAATGCAGAGGTTAGCCCACAGCTATTAAAGGACCAGAAGGCCCAGCCGAATTATGTATTTAGCCCCTTCATAACCCTACTCACCATGAACCCTAGTGAGACCCAGCTAACAGCTATCCCAGTTGAACCAGGGGGAATCTGTGGAAGTTGGCCTGGGCAATGACCTGTCAGTCAATCCCTATGCCATCTCTTAAAAAAGGCAGGTGTTGTGAACATAGAAAACTTACAGTTATTTATAAGGATTAAGCCATCACATAATTGTGGGGGATAAGGCTTAAAATCATAACTGCAGTGTAAATATGTTATATCAAAGGAATCTATTGATAAGTTTAGCTAAAGTGTAAAGGTCGAAGACAGAAAGTCTGATGTATGTTGTATTGGATGGCTTTGCACATTCCAGTGTGAGAGAATAGGAGTGTCATCTGTGGCAGCTTCAAAGAGACCCTGCTGTGAGATATAGCCTGGCCTGGGATGGAGTTTGATACCTGAATAGACTTTTAGGACTCTACAGCATGGTGTCTGGTTCATAGAGGCCATGTGCTAATTTGGCTATACTTTATCATCATCATCATCATCATCATTTATTTATATAGCGCCACTAATTCCGCAGCGCTGTACAGAGAACTCATTCACATCAGTCCCTGCCCCATTGGAGCTTACAGTCTAAATTCCCTAATATATACACACACTCACACAAAGACAGACAGAGAGGGAGACAGACAGAGACTAGGGTCAATTTTTTTTTTTTTTTTTTTTTTTGATTGCAGCCAATTAACCTACCAGTATGTTTTTGGAGTGTGGGAGGAAACCGGAGCACCCGGAGGAAACCCACGCAAACACAGGGAGAACATACAAACTCCACACAGATAAGGCCATGGTCGGGAATCGAACTCATGACCCCAGTGCTGTGAGGCAGACGTGCTAACCACTAGGCCACTGTGCTGCCCAGTGTGCCATGTGCTAATTTGGCTATACTTTATATAGACAAATAGAATTCTGTTTTAAAATATGCCACTTAAAATCAATAAAAGTAATAAGCAACCACATATTCCTCAATAGCATGATGAAGGGCAGTTCTTATGTCAAATTCAGAATTCTGCCCCACAGAGAAATTAAGGAAATTAGTATAAACTCTACAATTACACTGTATCTGGGTGTGTTTGATATAAAAAGATGGACAAATTCATAGGGGATTTATTAATAATAAAATTGGATCGGTGTGACATCCCACAAAAAAGTTAGGTCACATAGTAGAATTGGTTAATAAATCAGGCAACATGCAAATGGTGATTGAAAGAAGTGTCACCGGCCACAACCCCTAAGGGTAGGAAGAGGTATGGAAGTGTCTTTGAAAGGCTGAGACCAGGTACAGCAAATTGGGAAATCAACCCACATTGATAAGCTGTCCATCTTCCAAGCCAATTTCCCTTGGCCAGAATATACCACTTATCTGTAAGTTATGCTCTGAATTCAATTTCTTTTATTTTAAACTGTGTTTGTTTGTGAATGTTATGTCAATTTATTAATTGTTTATTAATTATTTTTTTATATCTGAATGCCCTGTACTTTTGTATATTAAATCTATAATTTAATATGTTGCGTCCTTGATACTCCATTAGCTTGTTAAGAAGAAATAGCTAGACCAAGTTAACCCTTCGAATGCCAGTGTGTGATTTGTTGATACATTTGTTTAACAAGCTTAGTGTGCTTGCATTTAGTCATGGGCTGGAATCATGTGTGACCTTATACAGCAAACACCCCAAAGTCACGGCAGCTGGGAGCGTGTTCGTGACAGGTGCATTGATATATCATTTGTGTGTCTCTGGTTCTAAGTAGGTGGATGGAGGGTTCCTTAGTCTCCTTCTGGTGTTGCTATTCAATCAGCATTACCCAACAAAGGTACTACTGAACCCTGACTAAGGTGGATGCACTGTACAGAAGACATAAAGGTAAAAGATGAATATACAGACAAACACACAGCTATACCCACCCTAGCTGGGGAAAGGGTATTACTTAAATAAGAAAAGATGACTGCATAGTGTTGTGTCAATTATTATGGTTATCATTATGTGTGAACTGAGGGACAGAGGAGCAGGTAGTTTTCCTGTCTATTGTCATGCCTTTGGAGGCAATGCAGTAGATATTGGGAGAGGAATGAGATTTACCTAAAATGTGAGGTTATAGACATTTTTTACAAACAACATTTGGAGACGAAAGAAAGATGAGAGGTAGGTTAACTAGAGAAGAGTTGCAGTAGTCAAAGCGGGAATTTATGACAGTATTAGAACTTTAGTTGTGGATGGGCATAGAAAAAGATATTAAAATGGAAAATTGACAGATTTTGGCCGCACTGCTTATGTGAAGCAAAACATGATCCTTGTGCAATATACAAAGTCTACATATAGCACAATGGTAAAAGGTAAAACAGTTATCTTAGGGTCAGGTATTGGACTATATTTATGTGGACAGATCACTAATTCAGTTTTTGTTAACTTAAATGAAAGCATTATAAGGTGTCAGTCATGTGCAGATAATTCAATCAAAATGAGCAGAGAGGGCTTTCAAGAGATAGTATGGAGGGCAGGTAGAACTTTACTGGAAAACTGACATGCTCGTCTGCTCTAATTTTTTTACCCCTTTGATGGGGTAAAACAGCTACCTTTTCTCTATTAAAAGAGTGTCTCAGAGAAAGCACAACAGAAAATATTAATTATTATAAATATTAATAGTAGTAGCATACAATAGTTAAAAATGTCCCTGACCATGTGGCCAAGATACACTGGCAGTGATAATTCTTAATAACTATATAACTCCTTCAAGAGTGGGACAATGGCTAAATGCTTGCCTCCCCTAGAAACTGACCATCATAATAATTGTTAGGACTTTTCCTGGACACCTATGCTACAGTTTGAGAACATTCCTAGGTCGATGTGATGCTAGTGAATAAGGCACCAGCAAAAGGATTCTTCCCAACTCCAGTGCAATAGCATGAAGCTGGGGAGAAAGTAATCCTGCCCCTCCTTCCCGCAAATTATGAGGGTATTCTTCCTCGGTACCTTGATGCATTATAGACCTGGAGGAAAAAATAGCAACCTGCTTCAGATGCATTGGATTAATTAAAAAATTTTCATACTTAAGCCAGAGTGTCACCAGGTTTGCTACTAACCAAGCCCCTAGATAGGTTAGACTAGAAGCTGGTTCTTATGAGGTTACTTCTTTGTCCGTTATTGTGGCTGTCCTGCCTAAAAAGTAGATCTCCATTAGCACTCTTACATCAGTTAGTTCACTTTTGCTGCCAAATTTGGGACCATTGCAAAACTAATTTTAATACCACTTCAACCCCATTTTCAACCACCCCAATTTTGGACAGGTGTCAACCTCACCTCTCCTGTCACTGCCCCTCTTTTTCATTCTCCCATAAAATTCCCTGTTACCATAACATTCTGTTTTACAAACTCTCAACATGCAGGCCTCCCTGTTCATGGTTATTTTTATTCCATATTGGCAACTTTGCTTTGATGTCTTCAAGGATTTTGTTGTTCTGCTTTGTTTTTTTTATGTAATTGTTGCTAATATACATGTACCTGCTGTTTGTGATGTTTCAGTCATGTTATATTTGAACTCTTAAATAAAGTAGTTAAAAAAATAAATTCACACACATAGGACCACAGATTTCAAATGAATACCCACCATACTCTGTTTCTGAATTATTGGATTTTCAAACAATCAGAGCTCTGGGGCTCTTTTAACAGACTCTTCTCTGTGATTCTGTGATCTCTGAGAGTGGGTTTTGTTTTTGTAGCCCATCATTGAATCATGGACAGTAAAGCACCTCTGCCATACCGTCAGGACCATTTAAGAATTGAGAATTTAAGAAATGCTAATTCCTGTGATGGAAGTCAAAAGATGAAACAGGTTGAGAAGTTGAGAAGCCTATAAATAATTAGGGTTTCATCTACCAACAATGGGCCTGATTCATCAAGCTACGCAATTTGCGGATAATACGATAATTGTCTCTGCGCTTGAGAAAAAGTCCTAACGAATAACGCCTACTCTTCTCAACTTATTTGCGATCTCCACCCATTCCCCTCCCATTCCCCTCCTATTCCTCACCCTTTTTTCTCAAGTGGTCAGCCAACTTCGCAAATGCAGTTGCGATGGAGTTTTAGACATGCATTCCTTTACACAACGGATAATCTCAGCTTGCACAACAGATTCTCATGGTTTCCGCTTCGCAACTCCAGTTTCTGGGCATGCTCAGAAATGATTATCATATTATCCGCAAAATGCGCAGCTTGATGAATCAGGCTCCAGGTTCCAATGAGTAGTCAGGAATAGCTAAGGTGAAAACCAGATTTTGATAAGATACCAAATCATGAAGAGGTAGCATAGCATCCTGTCAATAGGACAGTCTGATCTCTAGAGCAGAAGTCACGTCCCATTGCCAGGCAATGACACCTTCCCCTAGAAGGGGAAGGCGTCATCCCTGTGACTACAGGAAAGCAGTTCTGAAAAAAAGATGAAATCCCTCATTTACAATTTGTACATTGGCAAAACTATATTGAGCTACGAGAGGCATTTTGAAATGTGTGAACAGTTTCAGAGACACTAGCTCAACTTTAAATCACAGTGCTAAAATAAAGGTGTACAGTATTTTTGTACTGCATGCAAAAGAAGGCAGCATTTTCCCCTTGCATCCCAACATAGTTTGTCCAGGTGCAAAATTGCACCCCTTAGCTGCATTTGCTTCTAACTCTAAACGAGGCTCGAAGATTCTAATTTACTTCTTTATTTGTTCTTTATATGACTTTCTGTACACTATAAACTAAGTTATAATTTGAGATTAATCTATACAGATTTTTAAACGTATTGGGCCTAATTCATCAAGCTACGCATCTGCCGTTTTTTTGCTTATCTTAAGCAAATCCACTCTCTTTATGCTCAGAAAAGGGAGATAAGAAGCAAAATCCACTGAGTAAATGAAGAATTTCTTAAGTTAAGATGAAAATCCATCTTAACTTTACTCTTATCTTCCCATTTCTTCTTAAAATAAGCATCTTAACTTTTGCACAAGATAAGATCACTAATGAATTGGGCCCCTGCTCTTTATGCTTTGGTTTTGACCTGGCTCGTTCACTCTCCTCTTTGATGTTAACCCACTCCACTGGAACAAGCTCCATCGCTCCATCAGAACATCCCCCAATCTGTCCAGTTTCAAATGGGCTTTAAAAACCCACCTTTTTCTAAAATCCTTCCAGTTTCCCACTTAACTACCTACCTTATCTTCTGCCTCTCCCCCCTACTTCCCCCTTCCCTGATTCAGCCTCCGTTTCTCCCTTCTCTCCCTCTCACCCTTGTGTCTCTTTGTCTGTCTACCCCTCCCCTTAGATTGTACGCTACTTTGAGCAGGGCCATCTCTTCTCCTGTTTCCACCACTTCTAACTCAGCTATCCAGCTACTTAGCTCTCCTCCTTGAGGACCTTCTGCCCTCTGACCCCTCTCGCTTTTCTCTACACCCCTCTGTGGCTCTTCCTGTCATCCACGCCCTCCCTTTTGGGCTCAGGCTTCCAGCGTAAGTGGATATTTCCTCTACCCCCCCCTTCCCATCTCTCTAGCTGTGCTTTGAGCTTCCTGAGTTACTGTGCTTATTGTTAATTGTACCGTGCTGTCTCACCTTGTATTGTGATATTGTTTGTCCCTGTACGGAGCTACAGACACATTGTGGCGCCCTATAAATAAAAATTATTAATAATAATAATAATAATAATAATAATAATGTTATGATCTGCCTCTGTTTGCAGTACATCATCTCCCCTGTGGATGCTGTTTTGCCTATGCCAGATCCTGCCTGCAAGTTCTCATTATTAGTTCTTGATCCTGATCACCTGTGTGTGCCTTTTCCAACAGACTGGTGCCAGGTCAATTGTCTCTGCTGCTGGTTTCTCTGAGTAACTCCTGTGATCTGGTACTGATCTGTCTCCTGGTATTTGACTCCTGTTTGTCTCATTGTTTTGTGCTTTTTCCAGTGACCCTGACTTTGGCTTTGTTTGACTTTGCTCCTGTTTATCCCTTAATACTGTTGTGGATCTTCCGGCTTCTGACTCTGGCTTGCCTGACCACCCTCCAGTCTGATTCTTTCCTGTATCATCCAGTATTTCCTGCTACCACAGCTAAACTTGTTTTTTCCGGTATCTTGTATCTGCAGCTATCCTATTGTTCTTTTAGCTTCTCAGCTAAACCTGGAGATTCTGGTATCCTGTACCTGCAACCAGGGCCGGACTGGCCATCTTGCACTTCTGGCAAATGCCAGAAGGGCCGATGGTCAGTAGGGCTGGTTCAATCAGTCAGTGCACTAACCGTGCACTGGACGGTCAGTGCACTGACACTTCCTGGTCACATGTGCCGCACGCAGCGCTGCGCGTGGCACATGTGATCAGTACAGGTTCTGGAAGGCAGCTGAAGAGCGGACAGGAGAGAGCTGAGAAGAAGGTAAGTAAACAAAACCAGGGGGGGAGAGAACATAAAAGGTGCCAGACAATAACAGGGGGGAGAACATAAAAGGTGCCAGACAATAACAGGGGGGGAGAACATAAAGGGTGCCAGACAATAACAGGGGGGAGAACATAAAAGGTGCCAGACAATAACAGGGGGGAGAACATGAAAGGTGCCAGACAATAACAGGGGGGGGGGGGAATATGAAAGCTGCTAGACAATAACAGGGGGGGAGAACATGAAAGGTGCCAGACAATAACAAGGGAAGGGGGGGAGAGGAAAGGTGCCAGACAATAACAGGGGGGGAGAGGAAAGGTGCCACACAATAACAGGCAGGGGGGGTTGGAGAGAGAAGGTGCCACACAAAAAGTGGGGGAGGGTAAAGGTGACACACAAAAAACGGGATAATATGATTTGGGAAACTATTGTGTGCCATAATTTCAACTAGGGGCACTATTGTGGTATAATATCAACTGGGGGCACTATTGTGGTAAAATATGATTTTGGGGCACTACTGAGTGGTAAAATATGATTTTGGGGCACTACTGAGTGGTAAAATATGATTTTGGGGCACTACTGTGTGGTAAAATATGATTTTGGGGGACTACTGTGTGGTAAAATTTGATTTTGGGGGACTACTGTGTGGTAAAATATGATTTTGGGGCACTACTGTGTGGTAAAATATGATTTTGGGGCACTACTGTGTGGCATAATATCAATTGGGGGCATGTACTCAGCCATGAGGGAAGGAGGAGAATGTTAATATAATGTGGGAGGTATGCTATTAATTTAATCGTGAAGTTTAGGTGGGGGCTAATTATTTAATTAGTGCTATTTTATTTGTGGGGTGATGTGGGTTAATTTTATATTAGGGCCTAGCAATTTAAGATAGGGTGATTGGACCTTTAATTTAATGATGGGGTGGTTTGGGGGCAATTAATTGAAAGTAGGGCTGTTTGTGTGAAAAAAAATGTGAATATGAATTATTTAATGGCAGTGATGGTTGCGGGAAATAGGTATATTTATTAAACGCAAATGCTATTTCATTTATTGCTGGGGTTGTTTGGAGGGAGGGAAATAGGTTTATTTATCAGCAGCAGCAGCTATTTATATTAAATGTGAATACTAGTATTTTAATGTTGGGGCTGAAGGGAGGCCTAATTATAAAACATGGGTTGTATTGATTAAACACCAGGGCTGGTTGGAGTTTTCTAAATTGCATGTACCCATTTTTTTTCCAAATAGGGCCTCCAGCATTCCAGTATCCAGACAAGCAGCAACTGAACTAAAGTCACCAAGGAGCCAGAGGTGGTAAAACTAACAAGACAGGTAGGAGAGAGCAGGGGCCGACTACAAGGACAGTTGGGAGGTATGTCCCGCTTCACACTGTACTGCTTGTGAAGGCAGAGCTGCGTGCAACTAACAGTATTGCACACAGTATTGCCTGTGTATTTGTCTAACATTTGTCTAAAATGATAGCCATGTTACATAATAGGGGCTCCCTGTCTTAAATACCCCAGGCCCCCAAGCGTTAATCTAGCTCTGGTTAGCAGGAAGGAGCGGATAGCCGCTCCAAGTCTCTGGATTGGACACAGCCTGCAGAGCAAGCCGAGGAGCTCTAAGTCTCACATGATTTGGTAATCTTGTGAGACTAAGAGCTTCCCTGCTCATTCTACAGGAAGTTCCCACCCTGATGGATGTCAGCAGCACCAGAAGCATAGATAAGTACAGTGGGCTGGGGTTGTCATAATGTGCCTCGGGGGTGGCGTGATAAATGTAATGTTTTATTTTAATGAATGTATCATTGCCCCATGTTGGTAACACCCACAGCACAATGTGGTCACGCCTTTTTTGGTGCCGCCACGCAGGCTCACTTCGGTTTCTTTCCTGCTGGAACTGAGGTGGGCCTGTGGACTATAAATGCCAGGGCTGATTTTTACTCCCCGTCCAGCGCTGCCTGCAACTATCCTTTAGTGCTTGATATCCATTGTCTCCTGCTTCCTCAGGTAAACTTGGGAATTCTGGAATCCTGTCCTGCTGTTCCTTATGGACTTGTGCTAGCTGCTTTACCATTGACTGCATCTAGTTTATACCTCTGTGACCTGTATTCAAAAAACAGACACTCTGTTTCATTCACAACTACTCTCTGTGGTGTTCATGCTGGGAGACCTAACACTTGGCTTATCACCAGCTACCTCGCTAGAACTGTCCATGAGGGTCCTGACTTGCACGTCCCACGCATGCCAAGTTCATTCCTCCTTGCGGGGGGACCAGGTGAACATCGGGGTTGTTGTAGATTCTGCTCCTTATGATTCAGTTGCATTAATCTAGCAGGTGCATCCATTTTCAGTTGAACTATGTGACACAAACTGCCTAATCTTTGTTTTATATCTGTCTTTAACTATTGACCATTGATAGGAATAATCCAAGGGCAAATTATTCCAACAGACATAGAATAAGAAACTTATCACACAGGTAAACAAACAATTCAGTATAATCACTATTGTGAAAGCTGTGAATAAAAGCAATTTGGCACTGATCATGTATGCTAATCAAATACAATTCTAAGAACACAATAAAATAATTTGTTCACATATTTTCTAAGCAAGTCACAAGTGTCTACTGTGGTAAGTGTCATGGTGCAAGTTAACCAGTGAATTAAAATATTTATATTACCAACTTTAAGACAACCCATTTCACTGAAAGTAAATAATGTGTTGGTATGGTTTGGAAGGGCATTGATTACAGGTATTGTGTGCTGCCGATTATATTTGGTTTAGTCAATTAAAGAGTTGATGTTAGTGGACCATATTTTGGTTATAATAGTAAGGATGTGATTTAACTTACATGTTTGGGAGAGGTTTAGAAGGATCTTTTTTCATAGCTATTAGCAACCTGACAGGATGTGTCTGCAGTGGGAGTAATTAAACAGAGCCCCTGCAAAGAGTTCCCGTTTAAAGGCAATATGGGAATGTCAAGTTAAGGCTGTGGGAGGAGTGGAAACTATGATGATAGACAGTGGCCGGTGTCTAGGGAGTTGATCTCTATTTATCATTAGGGTCACAAGAAAATGTGAGGCTTTATGCTGCTAATTACTAGGCAATCCAGACAATAAAGCAACGTAATAAAGCAAGAAGTTATTTGTGTGTGCATCACCAGAAGGGTGCCCGTGACACAATATATATACACAGGTAGAGGTTTGCAAAAATATTCAACCCCCTAAAACATCAACAGATTTGTTCAAATTTCAAACAACACTGGTAAGTGTTTCCCCCACCCCATGAGTTGAAGAGAAGGGGGTTATTAATAGAATGTTCTTCTTACCCTGTCTATGGTGTGACATTGCTGCTGGAGAACATTTTTCACTTCTTCTAGGAAGTTAGAAATTGCAAGTATCTAATTATCAGGTGTTTCTTCAGAAATAATTAGAATAATTCAGAAATAAAACTAGTCTTTTGGCCATCTCTGTAAACCGCTGCTTGGTTGTCAACCTTGCAAAACACTGAAATCCAACTATATATTATGGCATGTTATAAAACAATTCTGCTTATAAAAATTATTTTAAAAAGTTTATACTCATTCATCTTCCCTGCAAACTCTTCCCTGGACCTTTTCCATTGCATTGGGGGTCTCCCGTGTTGAGGCTCCACCAAGGAGTATCTGTTGTGTTGAGCTTACTACAGTTAAGCACAATCAACGGTCCATACCTCATCGTGTCATGCTGTCGCTTCCATCAGCCAGTTTAATAACATTTAAAAGTCCCAGAACAGCAATTGTGATTTTCAAATTTTATTTTGTTGGTTGACTTGGGCAACAGCATGGCGCAGTGAAGGCGCGGGGGTGGGTGGTGGGGGATGTGAAGTACATTCATTACCTCTAGAACTCCGCTATTGAGGTTTTTAGGTCAGTGACATTTAAAGCCAATATTGGAAAATGTTAATACAGTGGGACTAAGGGAAATTTAGTCCTATAAACTCTGGGTCCCTCATTCCACCAGGGTTATTTTAGAGAACTCTGTTAGTTACTTGCGTGCATTAAACAGAGCAAAATTAGAGATATCACTCTTCCCAATTTTGTAGGAAAAGGTTGATTTTCGTCCCATCAGTAGCAGTGAACACCAGAACATTTATGTTATGATTATGATTATTGATTATGTTATGTTATAATTGTTAGGCCTGGATCTAGCTGAGGACACACATAAACTTATTAAACTACTTATCACTACCCTGTTTATGTTGACAAAAGTGATCATTGCCAGGAAGTGTCTAAAAGACTGGATAGATCTTGTTAATGATACCGTGGGACATGAATGGTTTATGTATACTAGTCGTAATTTGACTACTAAATATGAAAAGATTTGGTACAGATAGAGAATTTTTCCTTTTGTTACGAGGAATCTACAGGCAGGGCCTGATTAAGGGTTCTGGCCGCCCTAGGCTAATACACCCGCAGCGCCCCCCCCCCCCTCCCCCCCGAAAAAAAACAAACTAAAGGAACATTCAGGAGTATTAGCCAGCAAAAAAAAATGTAGGCAGAATCTCTTACCTGTTCTTGCTGTTTTTTCTTGCTTGTTCTTGCAGCTTTGTTGTCGTTTAGCTATCCTCTGGAAAGGTGGGGTCCTGTTTTGAAAATGTGCAAACATTACAAACCCTCAATGATTAGCTTTTTTAGAGAGCATCCTCATGAACGCCACACAATGCAGAGATCATGCACACCCACATCAGCCGTTTCATCACACTCCAGCGGCCAATGCATGACCCTCTTCCCCCCAGCCATTAGATCACTGTGCCCTTTATCACACTGTCCCCCTTGCAGCAGTCTGTCCCCCTTATTACAATATGCCCCTGCATAAACGCAAATTTTTACTTATACGGATATTAACAAACAATGAAGTGCGAACAATAATTGAGATAGACAGAAATGTCTCGCTAAACGCAGCTTTGAAAATTACAAGATGATCCTAAATCTTGATGATACAAGTCCAACATATATAAAATTAATCCAGCACTAGGGTAGCGATTTTCTTACTAGTGTAACCAGTACTTTGGTGTTTATAACGTTACTGGGTGTGTAAATGGGTAACAATTATGTGATCAAATGTAAAGGATTGTGCAGTTAGATATATCACACTAGTGGTCATGTAGAGAAAAAATTGCTAGGGATAGCAAAATAATATAACATGTTAAGATTTATATGGTTAAAATAAATTATGCACATGTACCCCACAACAATGATGAATTTAAATATTGTCATTCCACAGTTAGGGACCAGGTTATACATTCACTTCAGTTCATATCTGTTCATATCTGTTCATATCTTTTAACAATCTGGATCATATGATCTTTGCTCCTCTGTGCTCCATTGCTCGGGTGTGACGTCATCATGTCACGCCCAGCATTCAGTCAGTCTGAAGCAATGGAGCACAGAGGAGCAGAGAAGACCAAGAAAGAAGAGAGAAGAAAAGGTAAATGAAGGGAGGAAAACGGTGGAGGGGGCACAGAGGGGTTAAGAAACGAGGGGGGGCACAGAGGGGTTAAAAAACGAGGGGGGGCACAGAGGGGTTAAAAAATGAGGGACAAGCAGCATGGCACAGGGGGTTAAAGAAAGGAGGGACAAGCAGCATGGCACAGGGAGTTAAAGAAAAGAGGGACAAGCAGCATGGCACAGGGGGTTAAAGAAAAGAGGGACAAGCAGCATGGCACAGGGGGTTAAAGAAAAGAGGGACAAGCAGCATGGCACAGGGGGATAAAGAAAATAGGGACAAAGACAGCATGGCACAGGGGGATGATGAAAGGAGGGGGCAAAGGCAGCATGGCACAGGGGGATGAAGACAGGGGCAAAGGCAGCATGAGAGGGCACAGTGTGATCATAAGGGGGCATAGCGTGGTGATGATAAAGGGGCACAGTAATGTGTGTGTGATGGCACAGGGAGCTTTTGGCAATGTAGTGTGTGTGAGGTAGATGGTGGCTAATTAATGGCTGCTGTTTTGTTTGCAGGGTAATGGTAATACTATTTTAATGTTGGGGCTGGAGGAAGACCTAATTATTAATCATGGATGCTATTGATTTAACGGTGGGGTTGGCTGTAATTTTCTAAATGTAGCCATTTTTGTTTCCCAAATAGGTCCTCCAACATTTCAGGATTCAGACAAGCCGCAACTAAAGAAACCAGCAGCCACATGTGGTAAAAGTAGGAAGAACAGGTAGGACAGAGCAGCATAGTGTGTGAAATGATTCTAGTAGGGACAATGCCAATGTTTGGTGAGCCCAGTGGGCGCAGGCCAAGACTGAACTCTTTCTGTACACACTGCATTCTTCCTATACCACACAAGGGGGCTAGATGTCCTGAAAGTCAGGAGTGCTTGGACAAATGGAATTCAGGACCTAGTGATTTTGTTGTGCTAGCCACGCCCCAATGGTGCATTGCCAAGCCCCCAATTGTGTGACCACACCCACGAAAAATTTTGCTTACTCAACTATAAGGGGGGCCCCATGAATTTGTTGTACCGGGGCCCTGAATTCCTCTTGGCAGCCCTGATTGTCTGGCACCCTGGATTGGTGAGTGTCTGATAAAAGCACGCATCTCAGGGGGGGTCATGTATTAGCTGTAGAATTACCTCACTTATCCAAGAAACAGGTGGAGTGTTCAAATGAACAATAACTGGTTTAATGATCCAAGGACAATTCCATCTTGCCCCACTTTTCTTTTCTGCCACTGCTGTGTGCCAATGTGTCCTAGATGTGATAGGAACTGTCGTGTGTTTGAGTCATTGCTCTGTTGCTTACCATCCAGCCAGGTCACTGCAGTATTTGTCCAAAAGTTTATGAAAATAATATTGTGACCTGTGAGGTGGTCAAAATTGACTGCAAATTACTTATAATTAGTGTTATTGAGGTTTATAATAATGTAGGGGGAAAAAAAAGATTTTAGCAAAAAAAAAAATAGGGATTTTAGAAAAAAATCCAAAGACAAAGCCAAAACATGCAAGGGCGGTTTTGTCAAAACCAAAACCAAAGCACGAAGTTAATCCAGATCCAAAACCAAAACCAGAACCAGAACACGGGGGTCAGTGACCATCTCTAACTTAAAGCCACAAGTTAGATTGCGAGTGCATTCTTGGGATTTGCTTCTTTGTATTATTGTTTGAACTTTTTTAAATCTCTCTCTTTCTGAAAGACTTGACGCAAAAATATAGCTTATTGTTGAAAGTACTTGGGAAAACGTGTAGAGGAATAGTAGACTTAAGAATTTTGCAGCTAGATTTAATTTTTTACTGTGATAAAATGCTGTTCTGGCTGGTAACAAATTGCTGCCTAAGATGTTCTCAGTCTTTCACCCTAATCAAGACTTAGGGTAGTTTTATCACACGTTCTAAAAAATGTAAAATTGGAGGTTTTGTCCATAGCAACCAATCAGCTTCTAGCTATCTTTAATCTAGTACATTATAGGAAATTATAGTTTGTTAGAATAAATAATAGTTAGAATCTGATTGGTTGCTATGGGTAACACCTCCACTTTCACTTTTTAGAAGGTTTTATAAATCTTCCCCATAATTTTGCTAGTGTTTTTTTCCTACACTTCAGAGAAATGAGGAAAGTACATGGAATAACTGAGGTGGCGAAAAACAGAACAAGTGTTTCAGTAGTGCATGCTTTGAATGGAGAATCTTCCACTTGTGAGACCTGGTGAATCTTATTAATAAGCATTGTTTTAAAAGAAACATTAAATTCTCAAACGTTATTGAGTAAAAAATATTTTGGAGCTTGACCCCAACAGCGAGTAGAGCATTGCAGGAGCGATATCTACGGATCCTTCTCCGGCAGGTTTTGTTCTCCTTCTATTGTGCAAAGGCCATCAGAACCTGTAAGAATAGTGATTGTGATCACTTTACAATAGTCAATTCGTGGGGACAGGCTCCTAGTAATTTTAATAAATAGCAATGTTAAATAATTTCAGAGTTAGGAGCAAAGAAAAAAAGGAGCAAATCTGCACCTTGGCAAAACCATGTCGCATTGCAGGGGAGACATATTTAAAAATTTGCCCAGATTTAGGAGGGGGCCTGTTCTAGCTAAACTCTAAATATCAGTGTAAAAATAAAGTTGTCTATTATTTGGGTGATATATGCAAAAGCAGTCAGTATTTCCCATAACTGCAAAACACAAAAACAAAGTGCATTTGCACCCCTGGCATTGCAGCATGGTTTGTCCTGGAGTAGAAGTTGCTCCTTTCTTTCCTTCTAACTCTAAATTAAGTGCTATATGTAGAATATTTGGAGGATGTATGTAAAACAAGGTGGAAAGTAAGTGTAGAATCTTACTGCGAAAATCTTGTGCTTGCCCCTACGAGTGAAAACATAGCATTACCAGCCTGGCTAAATTTATCATGTTGGTGGATATGAATCTAGCCCACTGGCTACCTGTTGGACTTTTGGACAGCCATGATATTGACAATAAAAACACATTTTTATTTATTAAATCATAATAGCTTTAATGAAGCATCCTGGTGAATGCAGAGCTACATTAAGGCTCTGGAGGGAGGGCCAGGACACTTAAGACGGGCGTGCCACTATGATGCAACATCGTTATCATTTTAGACAAATTTTAGACAAATATACAGGCAATATTGACTGCACTACTGCTAGGCACACTTGCCAACTCTCCCTGAATGTCAGGGAGACTCCCTGAAATAGGGGTGAACTTCCTCACTCCCTGAAGAGTCTGGCATTCTCCCTGGTGCTGATCCAGTACAAGACGTGGTTGACTTCGCCATCTGTGGCATGATGACACAGTTCAGAAATTGTGTCCTGTGTCCATATATTGATGCCTATGGAGGTGGCCATTTTCACAGAGACCAAGATTTAATCAAAGACTGACAGGTAAGACAGCATGACTTCAGTAATGGAGAAATGTAAAATACACTTCAGTCTCTAGAGATTCATTAGCTGCTTTTCTTTAACAAATAGCTGTCTACTCTCCTGGAATGTCCGGAGTCTCCCAAGAGAGCAGGGCAACCTCCCAGTTCTCGTCCCCTGCATGGCCACCTCTTCCAGGATCTCCCTGAAGCCAACGAGGAAAAGTTGGCAAGTATGCTGTTAGGTGTACACAATTCTGCCTTCATGAGCAGTACTGTTTGCAGCGGGACATACCTCCAAACTGTCCTTGCAGTCAGACCAAATCATTACTAAGCGAGACCACCCAAATTCGGGACTGCCCCACCAGATTCAGGGCAGTTGGCAGACTGTCCTGCTCTCTCCTACCTGTTCTTGTCACTTTCACTAACTGTGGCTACTGGTGTCTTTATCTCATTTGCTGCTTGTTTGGATCTTGGAATGGTGGAGGATCTATTTGTAAAAAAAAAAAATGGGTACATGAAATTTTAAAAACTCTAACCAGCCCTGGTATTAATTGTACCAACGTTTAATAATTAGGCCATTCTCCAGTCCCAACATTAAAATAAAAATATTCACATTTGATAAATAGATCTATTTCCCTTCAACTAGCCCTGACATTAAATGAATAGCATACACATTTTATAAATAAACCTATTTCCTTCAAACCAGCCCCAACATTAAATTAATAGTATTCCCATTTAATAAATAAACCTATTTCCCTCCCTCCAAACAGCCCCAGCAATAAATTTGTAGCATTTACGTTTAATAAATATAACCATTTCTCACAACCGTTCCCAGCATTAAATGATTCATATTCACACTAAATAAATAGCCCTCCATTCCAAACTAAGCCCTACATTAAATTAATAGTCCCAAACTACCCCATCATTAAATTCAATGTCCCGTAAATGTTCATATATAAGCAGCTCAGTTAAACATTGGAAATGACTCATTACACTTTAAACTATACTGATGAAATGTACGTGCTGAGAAATCTTTTAAAATATTTTCCATAGTTTCAAAAATGAAAGAGAAACTTCTGGAACAAACATGAATCAATGCAACATACAGAAATGTGACATCACTCATCACCATCATCCTAGCATGAAGCACACGGTGGCTGCTACCTCCTGCTTGCCTGTACTGCAACTGTCAGCTAGCAGCCAGTGACTGTGTAAATTATTAATGACAAAGGGTGTCCCCTTGCGTGACTCAGAAAGAGTAACCCAGGCAACCACATCTCAACAAACAAACCAAAATTCCTACTTGTTTCCCTTTTATGGTCAATCACAAGCTGGTGTGGGAGAGCAGAAAAACCGCTTACAATTGTTTTGCTTAGTGATCTTTATCACTGTGTATACATTTCACTATTAGTAATAGGCTGAGGCAGATTAGAAACAAGAGCAAAGTGCAGTTTAGCTGCAGCTAGCATACTTTGCCCTTTGATTTGGGTGCACTAAAATAACAAGAAAACAAATTTATCACAAAACGTAGTAGAGTCTCTAATAGACGTGAGCAAAACAATTAGTCATACTTGCCAACTCTCCCGTAATGTCCGGGAGACTCCCGCATTTTGCGAGAGTCTCCCGGACGAGTGTGGCAATCTCCCTGATTGAAAGTGGGAAAAAATCAGTTTAAACGCCGCGATTCACCCGGAATCGCGGCGTTTAGCCCCGCCCCCGCTGTAAAATGACGCGATTTGCGTCATTCCGTAACGGGGGCGGGGCCAAAATGACGCGATTTCGCCGCCCCGCCCCCTGCACGCCCACCTCCCAGCCGGCATCTCCCGGAAAAAGAAAAAGAAATGTTGGCAAGTATGCAATTAGTTCATTTGTGTAATTCATCAAATTTGAGTGACATTGGGGGCATTTTTCTTCAACATTGGGAGAGGTTACCAAGTGTTACCAAACATACATAATGGCAAAAAATGCAATGTATTCAGTCAATATTTATTGGTATGGAGGTTAAATAAACATTTCAAGCAACATATCATAGAAACAGACCTATGGTTCAATAGCTTAAATAAATTTGTGGAACAAAATGCATATAGGTCACTAAAAAAGAGCAGGATTAACAAGTAATGAAACTAAAACAATAAAAAGTGTTATTTTCAGACTTCACAGGTATCTGTTCTGTTCACATAAGTGAAAGTATTAAATGCGTACAATCTCAGTCTCACCTGTCTAGGGGTTGTAGTTATGAGTTCTCTCATAGGCAGTTCTGTTCCTTGTATACTGAAAGTAAAAACAATTTTTTTTGAAATTGTATTAATTTATTGTTTTTTGTTTTTATAAATGTTTAATATTTCAAGAGAAAAACAAGTCTGCTACATGATACATTGTTACAGGGTCATTGGCTAAAGTCATGTGGGTCAGAAATTCACATAAATATGGCAGCAATGACCAACTTTCAGCCCTGAAAAAGCTCTGTGTCCTACAAAAGTGATATTCTGTACACAAGGACAGTGGTAATTTTTGTGACAATCCCAATCTCACAGATACTGCATAACACAGTAACTTATAACTGTTCTCCCTTCATCAAAGTGTCTTTGCGGCACAAAAATTGGAGATAGCATCTTATTGTTCCTAACTGTGACATATACATGTTGGGGTTATTAATTTAATGGTGTGAGGGTGGTGGTGGTGGGGGGGGGGGGTTAATCATTTAATGGTGCATTTAAGCATAGACATTAAACAAAGATATAGGCACCATAATCAGGGATTAGATGGTGGATATGGCTGCCCTGGATCTCAGGGCCGGACTCTGGGGGTAATGTAGGTGAAGGGAGATGGTGCTTTGTAGCACTCTTGCCTCCACTTATCCTGAGGCTTCCACCAATGTAGGTGCAGCCAATACTGCTAGTATACATCCCCTGATGTGCACGGAATGGGATCTGGAAGCGGGGAGCTAAGTAAAATAGGACCTATGACCATGCATGCTCTCTGCCCGCCCATAAGTACTTAGTATGCGTAGTAATTTAAGATGGAGTGTTGGAACTATTCATTTAATGCTGGGGTGACTTGGGGGTTATCAATTGAATGTGGGGCAGAGCTTGGGGTGAAGCAGGTATATTTATTAAATGTGAATACTATTCATTTTATACCAGGGTTGGTTGCAGGAAAAAATGCCTATTATTTTAATTAGATGGCAGGTTAGGGGATAGCTATATTTATTAAATTTTAACATTATTAATTCAATGTCAGGTCTGGTTGGAGGATGCAGATATATTTATTAAATATAAATGCTAATAATTTAACATCTGGGCTGGTTGGATGGAAATTTAAGTAGATGGAATTTGATACTTTTACAATCAGTGCAGTAGGAAAAGTGGCAGTAAGGCATACTACCGTATGCCAGGCCACTTTGACTACTGAATAGTATCACTTTAATAATGGGGATGCGTTGGAGGAAATAGGTGTATTTATTAAAGGTGAATGATATTGATTTAAAGTCAGGGCTGGTTGAGAGAGGGAGGCCTAGAATGTTCGCTCATTGCTAAGTTTCCATATTTCATGTACCTATTCTTTTTTCAAAACTAGGCTGCAACATTCCAGAATCCAGACAAGCAGCAACTGAGCTTAAGATCCAAGTAGCAGTGGATATTTAAATCTGAAATAGCAGTACATTCTGTCAGCTGCCTGAATTTGGTGGGGCTGTCCTGATTGTTGGTTACTGTGCCTCTCTGTCAGGAAATTAACACTGTTCTGCTCATTAGGAGGGAGCTGCATGCACCTAACAGAAGTGCCCACAACATTACCCATGTATTTACATCACACGGTGCTGGCACGCTAGCCATGCCCATTCTGGTAAATGTTTATTAAAGCCCTTCTCTGGATATCCTCTGTTTGCCCTTCCCCCGATTCGCTGTGGCAGTCCCACATCACATGCAGGTTTTAATCTTCCTTCTCTTCTCATTAATAGTGCAGCATTCAATGATGTCAGTGGTTTCTAGTGAATGAGTTCTCCAAATCTGCGGGACAGGTGTACTTTAAATATATTCTAGTGCAGGTCTGGCCAACCTGTGGCTCTCCAGGTGTTGGGAAGCTACAAGCCCCAGCATGCTTTGCCAGTAGGTAGCCAGCAGCTAGCTGGCAGGGTATGTTGGGACATGTAGTTTAACTACAGCTGGAGAGCCACAGGTTGACCAGGCCTTTCCTAGTGCTTCAAGATAGCCTCACCTTATTTCATTTGGGAACATGGAGGCCTATTTATTAACTGGCTTTGCCCAATTAATTATCATCTGTCATTGCAATAATTATTTGTTCTAACCATTAAAAAATCATCCCAGGACAGCGCTTTCTATAGAAAGCTGTCCCGTTGGTAACTTTACTTATCTTTTAACCATGGTTAGCTGCAAGGCAACACGTGCAGTCATCCTTGCTTTGTACAAAAAGGGCTTCACAGGCAAGGATTTTGCTGCTACTAAGATTGCACCTAAATGAACCATCTATCGGATCATGAAGAACTTCAAGGAGAGAGGATCAATAGTTGTGAAGAAGGCTTCAGGGTGCCCAAGAACGTCCATCAACCAGGGCCGTCTCCTAAAGTGATTCAGCTGCGGGATTCGGGGCAACACCAGTG
The DNA here is from genome assembly GCF_038048845.1 of Mixophyes fleayi. Taxonomy (NCBI): domain Eukaryota; kingdom Metazoa; phylum Chordata; class Amphibia; order Anura; family Limnodynastidae; genus Mixophyes; species Mixophyes fleayi. Next base: position 80,252,878 of record NC_134410.1, read on the forward strand.
CAGCTTGCTCAGGAATGTCAGCAAGCAGGTGTGAATGCATCTGCACGCACAGTGAGGAGAAGACTTTTGAAGCATGGCTTGGTGTCAAGAAGGCCAGCAAAGAAGCCACTCCTCTCCAGGATAAACATCAGGGACAGACTGATATTCTGCAAAAGATATAGGGATTGGACTGCTGAGGACTGGGGTAAAGTGATTTTCTCTGATGAATTCCCTTTCAGATTGTTTGGGGCATATGGAAAAACCCTTGTCTGGAGAAGGAAAGGTGAGAGCTACCATCAGTCTGCGTCATGCCAACAGTAAAGCATACTGAGACAATTCATGTGTGGGGTTGCTTCTCAGCCAAGGGGGCTCAGTCACAATTTTGCCTAAGAACACAGCCATGAATAAAGAATTGTACCAGAACATCCTCCAAGAGCAACTTCTCCCAACCATCCAAGAACAGTTTGGTGACAAACAATGCCTTTTCCAGCATGATGGAGCACCATGCCATAAAGCAAAAGTCATAACTAAGTGGCTCGGGGATCAAAATATCAAAATTTTGGGTACATGGCCAGGAAACTCCCCAGACCTTAATCCCACTGAGAACTTGTGGTCAATCCTCAAGAGGTGGGTGGACAAACAAAAACCCACAAATTCTGACAAACTCCAAGCATTGTTTAGTAGAGATGTTCACTGACCCCGTGTTCTGGTTTTGGTTTTGGATCTATATTAACTTTGTGTTATGTTTTTGGCTTTGGTTTTGGCAAAACCGCCCTTGCGTATTTTGTTTTTGGTTTTGGATCCCTGTTTTTTTTCTAAAATCCTTATTTATTTTCTAAAATCACATAATTTTGCTTTTTTCCCCTACATTATTATTAACCTCAATAACACTAATTTAAAGTAATTTGCAGTCAATTTTGACCACCACACAGGTCACAATATTATTTTCATACACTTTCAAACAAAGACTGCAGCGACCTGGCTGGATGCTAAGCGACAGAACAATGACACAAACACACGACAGTTCATAGCACATCTAGGAAACATTATCCGACATACTTAACATAATTGCTTTGTTTAATTACCTCCTTCAGTTTCTCAAGCTGCTTTTCCAAAAGTCTAATTAAGGGAATCACTTGACTCAAACTAGCAGTGTCTGAACTCACTTCACAGGTGACTACTTCAAATGGTTTCAGCACCTTGCACAACACGGAAAGTATTCTCCACTGCGCTCGAGTAACATATATCCCCCCTCCTTTCCCATTGTCTTGGCTTGGGGAGTAAGTGTGAATGGCTTTTCGCTGTTCCTCCATCCGCAGAAGCATATTCAGGGTGGAATTCCACCTTGTCGCCACCTCTCGCTTCAGTTGGTGGTAGGTTAAATTAAATTGCTCTTGAAGCTGCTGCAATCTCCTACACGCTGTTGCCGAATGCTGGAAATGTCCAGATATTTTACAGGTCACAGACAGAATCTCCTGCACGATCCCAGTCATTTTTTAAAAAGCTCTGCACCACCAAGTTTATTGTGTGAGCAAAACAGGGAGAGAGATGGAATTCACCAAGCTGTAATGCTCTCACAATATTGGTGGCGTTATCAGAAATGACATATCTTGAGAAGAGTCCAAGCGTGATAAATGGGCAATGATGCAATGACATTTTAGTTTAGTAACAGATTGTCAGCTGTATGCCTCTTAGTGAAGCCGGTGATACACTGAGTAGCCTGCCTCTGAAAAATGTAACGTACTTGGGTTCATGCTGCTGCTGTTCCTGCTGGTGAAGGCAAATCACCAACCTAGTGGGCTGTCACAGTCATATAATCATTAGTTTGTCCAGTTCCACTTGTCAACATATCTGTGTTTAAGTGTGCAATGGGTAGAATGGCATTTTGTAGCCCAATAATTACATTTTTACGAACCTTCTGGTAGGTGAGGAATAGCTTTTCTTGTAAAATGGTGTCATGATGGAATTTGGTAACAGGGACACAAGACCTCATGTAACTGTGTAACCAGTTGCATTAATAGTGGATATTGGACACAGATCTAATACTAGCATAGTCGCCATGGCATCTGTGATCCACTTTGCGACTGGGTGACAGCTTTCATACTTGCTTCCTCTTGCAAAGGATTGTTTAACAGTCAATTGTTGTAGACTACTTGTAGTCTTCTTTTTGGTCTGCTTCTGGGATGAAGATTCACCCCCAGCAGCAGCAGCAGCAGCAGCAGCAGCAGTGGGACTAACACTCAAGAATTCTTTTTAGGAATCCCTGATAGTGGAGGATTCATCTAGCCTTAGCAACTTGGATGCAGGACTAACTCTGATAGCTACTGAGGATATTGATGAGGACGGTGTTGTGGGTGTACAATGCAGGTATCGGAATCTGCCTGAGAGAAGGGACCTGGCCCATGATGGACTGCTTGTTGTTATTATTTTAGCATAAGTTTCCAATTCTCCCAACAGCTTACCATGAACTTGCTTCAAATGGTGTAACATGGATTAGGTTCCTAGATGGTTAAGGTCCCTACCTCTACTGACTGTGGCTTTACAAACGCTACAAATGGCTAGACAACCTTTGTCACTATTTCAGTAAAAAAAAATTCACACATAAGAGGTAGATTTTTTTGGTCTTATGCTCAGGCATAAAAATGGCTTTCCTCTTATCACATGCAAGCACTGCTTCAACTGGTGCAGGACTTACACAAACAACATCATCCTCATCAACATCCTCATTAGCGCCCTCGTCAGCTACACAAATATCACCCTCATCCTGTTGTAATTCCAAAGTGGCATCCTCAATTAGTGTATCACCAGCTACACTTGGACTGTTCATGCGCACATCTGCAGAAATGCTGAAAGGGGCCTTCTTTATGGGTACACTATAAGAAAGGTCAGGATTACACATAGCACTCTTGGATGGACTCTCCTCAGGGATTTGTGTCTTTTCTGAATCTGAACATACATTTTCCTCTAATGCCTTACTGTTTTCTTCCAGCTCGGCTTTTACACGTAAAAGTATTTGGACACCACTTTTGGAGTTCGAATGACAAGGTCTTGCTTAGTCATGACTGAACTTACAAGAATATTCCTCAGTGACAGTTGCTGAACTAGCACTCATAGAGAAAGGTGAAGGCCTCATTCTATCCTTGCCACTGCGTTTGTAGAATAGCATGTTTGCAATTTTATTTTTTTCTGCAGATAACTTTGCCTGGATTACAGGTCTTTTTATCTTGACCAAGGTGGTTTTTTACATTTTTGTTTCCCTGACTTAAAAACATTATGCACTTTAACATAGGCTTTAGCAGATGACATAGAGGGATTACTATAATCATGACTGGTGCCAGCAGCTGCTTGGTGCTCCTTGTCTTCTGTGTAGTACTGTGAATCCATTTTGATAAGACAGTACAATGTGACTGCAGATTAAGAACAACACTGCCAGCGCCATTATTTGTATTTCAGCAATGACAATTAGCAATGGAGCAACGGACCTCTCCTCTTTGTGTGTTACCTATATAACACCATACAATTTGAATGCAGATTTAGACCAAGTCTGCCAGCCCTATTATTTCTATTTCAACAATGACAATTAGCAATGGAGCTCTACCGTTTGCAGGTTAGCTATATAACACCATACAGTTTGACTGCAGATTTAGAAGACTAAGCCTGCCAGCATTATTATTTTTATTTCAGCAATGACAATTAGCAATGGAGCAATGGAGCTCTCCTCTTTGTGTGTTACCTATATAGCACAGTACAATGTGACTGCAGATTTAGAAGACTAAGCCTGGCAGCGCTATTATTTCTATTTCAGCAATGGCAATTAGCAATGGAGCTCTCCTGAATGTCACTGGAGACTTTGAAGAACACTGCTACCAATCATCTTTTTTTATACCTATGACGCTGCCCAACTGCACTACAGAATGCCAAGAATCGTGCTACCCCATCTGTGTCCCTCTGTGAAATGGCGCTGGATCGCCGTGGACGGCGGTACTTATAGAATCCAAAACTCGCGAGATCCAACGATGTAACAATGATTTTTTGCTTCATTTTTAATTCCGAGGGTGCGCAAAAGTACTTAGCCGACTCGGTTCGGTAATTGGATCTGCTAAGTTCGGGTGTGTTCGATTCTCGGGGAACCGAGCCTGAGCATCTCTATTGATTAGGCAAGAATGGGCGGCCATCAGTCAGTATGTGGCCCAGAAGTTGATTGACAACATGCCAGGGCGAATTGCGGAGGTCTTTAAAAAGAAGGGTCAACACTGCAAATATTAACTCTTTGCATAAACTTAATGTAATTGTCACTTATGAAATGTTTGTAATTTTACTTCAGTATACCGTAGCACAATCAGACAAAAAGGTCTAAAAACACTGAAGCAGCAAACTTTGTGAAAACCAATACTTGTCCTTCTCAAAACTTTTAGCCATGACTGTAGGAAGGCTGTGGTGAGGGATCCAGAGATCCCTCTACTGCAATGACCTTCCCATAGAGTAGAATTGTTAACACCATGCTTAAATGCCATGAGCTAAAGCTCCTGAAAGCTTGTTAAACAGCCCCAGACCGCAGTCGCCATTGAAAATCATGGGGACAGCAGTATTGTGAAAAACTTAGCCTAATGCATTACATATCTATGATATCTCCTGTGTTACGCTTTATTTACAAGCAATGTATCTTAGAAATGCCTAAACCATGCAGATAGAAGAATAGAAGTTACCGCATGGTTTATAGCTCAATAAATACTCCCCATTATGCTTTTAAAGTTGGGGACTGACTTGCTGTATATTCAAATGTAGTATTTGTGTAAAATAAAAATATACACTCAAATAGAGTGAAGATAAGAGTGACAGTGGGTAATCTGGCAACGCCTGGTAAAAAAAAAATGTTGCAAAAGCTGTTGATGAGCGCATAGGCCATGACCTAAGTGCATGGGATACAATAATCTTCTGTTCAGGACTTTAAAATTGTATTCTTTTTTTAAACGTTGGCAGTGGCTGTAGAAATGTAACATATTACCTTTAACAATGCTGGGAATGCTATAAACATCCTAAAATATACCTACAGAGGCAGAGTGACTTTCAAGCTCAACAACTCTAACAGTCTATTTTTAATTCCTCTGAAATCAGGGTTCAGGACTGTTTTCTTTTTCTACAGCTGTACAAACCTTGTTAAACATACATCATGACATCACTGTCTTATGAAAACAACTCTATGTGTATATCCAGTGGTCAGGCTTTGAAATAACCTGTTTAACTTCAAAATACATTTGCTGTCAAATTACATTTTTGGATGAAAAGCATTTTTAAGAATTGTTATTGGGCGGAAAATAATTCCTTAGAGGCAGATGGAGACATATGAATGGTGCAATGCATGATGCTGGAAAATTTGTATGAGCTTCATAGGTGTTTATTCAGGTGGAAATATAGTTTGTCTAGAAAAAATACAAGTTGTGTTCCATTCTAGTCAAACGGTAAGTGCCTTCTGGTACAGTCCTTCGAGAAGTTATATTTGAACATGTTTGATTAATAGGAGATTTATCTTGCCAATGGTCTTTGTCATATAGACAGACAGCTTTTGACACTTTAATAAATAGCATCAACTTCCTACAGTATACTGTGCACTTTAGAAGTGTAATGCGTCCACTGTACAAGTAGTTTCCTATAAGACAGTATCAGAGAGACAGAAGCTGTTTGCTAGATATTAATGAAAGATTATGGCTGCAGTTACTATGTGAGTACATCATAGATGATGGGTATATTATAGTTGGTAATGTATGTATACAGGGCCAGTGCTAGCCTCCATGGTGCCCTGGGCATTTTTACTAAATCGGCGCCCCCCCCCCCCCCCCCCCCGCAACAATCGGCGCCCTCCTCCCCCGTCTTTCCTTACCTCACCACCGCCGCCTCTCTGCTCCGTCTCCTCCCCTCCACTCACTGACACTAGTGAGTGGAGGGGAGGAGACGGAGCAGAGAGGCGGCGGTGGTGAACAATAGCCTCTTCCCCCCTCCCCCGTGCATCTGAATGCTGTGCGGCGGCCGTGACAGGTATGGTCAGCGGTCGCCGCACAGTTTTAAAGTGATTTTTATTCTGGAGGGCACCTGGAGGGCGCCCTCCAGAGCCCCGCGCCCTAGGCAAGTGCCTAACCTTGCCTAATGGGAGCGCCGGGCCAGTATGTATACTGCCACAACTTCATATAATATAGCAACCATACCAGTGGTGGGATTCAAATAAATAAGCAACCGGTTCTCTGCCCTAATGACCGTTTTAAGTATACAAAACGATATACCAAAAGGTAGTTTAATATTTCATGCATTTAATACCCAAATAAGAACAATAAAAGAGATACAAAAAACTAGATTATGTTATAAGAAAGAGCTTTGTGCCATGCTGCTTTTACCCCCCTTTCACACTGTGCCATGTTGCTTTTACCCCCTTCACACCTGTGCCATGCTGCTTTTACCCCTTTCACACTGTGCCATGCTGCTTTTACCTCCCTTCACACTGTGCCCTGCTGCTTTTACCCCCCTTCACACTGTGCCATGCTGCTTTTACCCCCTTCACACTGTGCCATGCTGCTTTTACCCCCCTTCACACTGTGCCATGCGGCTTTTACCCCCTTCACACTGTGCCATGCTGCTTTTACCCCTTCACACTGTGCCATGCTGCTTTTACCCCTTTCACACTGTGCCATGCTGCTTTTACCCCTTTACACTGTGCCATGCTGCTTTTACCCCTTTCACATTGTGCCATGCGGCTTTTTCCCCCCTTTACACTCTGTCATGCTGCTTTTGTCCCTCAAAACACTCTGCCATGCTACCTTTGCCCCTCAAACACTCTGCCATGCTGCCTTTGCCCCTCAAAACACTCTGCCATGCTGCCTTAGCTTCCCCTTGCTTCCATTCCCTCACTTACGTCTTATATCGGCTTCTTTCCTCTCTTTTCTTATCTTCTTGCTGACTCTGTGCCGCTCCTCACTGAACGTCGGGCGTGACATTCAGAAGGAGCAGGGAGGAGTGCCGATGCCACTGACAGGTGAGTATTTTTTTATTTTTTTTTTAAAGGGCCTGTTCCCCCCACCAACAAAGGGGGTGGACTCAGTCTGCAGTCACTGGTTCGCCGAACCGAGTCTAAAATTAGGTATCGGTTCTGGCAAACCGGTGAGGACTGTCTGAATCCCACCTCTGAACCATACTATTTATTTAAATACAGTTCAGCTAGAGTGGTCAATCCACAAACAGTCAATCAGAAGCTGCTAGCAATTCTGCATCTGCATCCATATCTATTTTACTTGCAAATGCTGTATTACAGCCTACTCTCGCCTTCCATTCCCATTCTCGGACATTTGTCTGTTTTTTTGTGCACAAATACATTACACAAATAAAACAAATGTTGAGCCCCTTAATGACTATTGGTATTTTGTACCCAAATAACCAGAGCCATTTTCACATTCTTAAGATCCAGTGGCATCATAGGTATTTGTTACTTTAATCAAGCTAATTTTATGCTGCTTTTTTCTGGACAGACGAGGCTTTCTTTTGGAAACATATTGGAGTAAAAAAAAAAGTATTTTAATTGTAATGTACAAGGACGTATGTAGGCAAAAGTAGGAAAAAGCACAACTTTTTCAATTCTGCCAAATGTACTCATGAAAATAGGGAAGACTCATTAATTTACATTAATAAATGTAATTTTATACATATATAATGAAGATATATATGTAAGAATTTGTGTTTTATTTCGCTTATATTCCTTAGCTCTCAGCGCAAACAGGAGGAGGCTAACTAGCTCATTAATATAAATGAGGCACCATAGAAACTTTGGGATCCCCTTTAAAATTTTGCTATGGAGCACCCAAAATGCTATTTTCATGCCATTACACCACAATACTTGTGTGAATGGGGCATTTCTAAACTTCCACTTTGTGTGTGTGTGTGTGTGTGTGTGTGTATGCACACACACACACACACACACACATACACAAATAGTATCTGTTTTGCAATGATGTCAACAAACATAACAAGCATACATGGGTAGATGCAGTGCAACTTTAATTTCATCCAACATACACAGCTTAATTGAGCCCCCTTATCCATTTATAGAGGTTTCTATTTTAGTATCTGGCCAGACTCCTATGACACAACATATCCAGAGATTTTGATCCTCAGCGACATTATTCCCTCCTAGCTTACAGCCTATTTATATAACAGCTTAATAAGAGATAAATGAGATGTCCTGAAATATTTCAACACAAAAAACACTGCTTGTGTGTACATTAGAGTGTTTGTGTATGCTATGCCTAGTTTAAGTGAAGTTTAACTGATGAAACATGAACTGACATAGGGACATAGGCAGGATTTGTCATTGAAAAGATCAGCCACAGTCTCTCACCTGGATCCAAATCATAGTATTGTAAAAATGTATTGTCAGTGAAACATGGGCTATACAGGTTATATTGTAGACATTCCTTGGTCCAATTGCCAAAGGTCTCTGTAATCCCAGATAAATCAGAGTTTTCCCCCTGGAAATGTAGAACTTGCTTTTATCTTCCTAGAAATCTGCTGATGCACTTAGACTAACATAAATAGAAGGAGTAACAGATTGCTACACAAGAAGAAGAAATAAAGGGGGATTGGCACAGGATAGAGATTGCTTAGTTTCCATACAGTGCTACCTATGCTCTCCACATGGACAGTAATGATAAATGCAGCGGAGAATACAAGAAAATAACGTAGACATCTTTTCTTCGTGCAACCACTAAGCTGTCTGGAAATCATATGCACTTAGAATGCAAGAAGAGAAAACTCTTGTGTTAGTGAGCTCTGATTGTTTATGACATGTGGCACCTAAGAAATGCAAGAGATGGTTCTAATGGTCATAAAAAATTACATATCAATGGACCCATATTAGTTTGTTAGAATTTACCTATTACATCCAGTGACAAATACCAACAAAAACTCATTATTTGATCCACAGCCCAATGCCATTTGCAGGGCATGCCATAGCATTGAAGTGGCTTCATTTTGTAGGGCCCACAAGCTTATGAAGCCCAAAACTCTCAGCTAAAGTGCAGAGTGTAATTTGTTATATGAATTGCTTTTATGCTTTTACTTGTATGTTCCTTCAATGCCAGAACAATACTGGCACAAAGACTAAATACAATAAAAAAGGCAGCAAAATGTAATGCTATACTGAGATGTTCATCCAGGTTGGAATTTGGGCCATTTTTGATCCAAGAATGATATTTTTTCCCCATTTCGAATAAAATTTAAAAGGTCATCAATAATCTTCTCATCATCTTCTGGAACAGTAATAAACATATCCTGGATTAGTAGGTAATTAATAGTTGCTTCCTTTTGGATACCAGTAAATGAGTTACAAATGAATATTCCCACTAATACTAATTCCAGAAGAATTATGATTTGGAAATATTTAAAATTAAGATTTGTGAGTTGCAGAATTACAACACTGTAGGCAGAAGAATACTTAGTCACTAAGGAGCACTACCATTAATAAAACTAAAGCAAACCTGCCACACTATAAATCTACATTGGCGCTGTTAAGATTTGTCTAGATTATGCCATGTAAATGAAAATGTCCTGTCTTTCTACTCCTCTTTCCAAAGAACAGTGATAAAGACCATGAACCTGATTCATTAAGAAAATTAAGGCAGGGAAAGGAGTAAGTTTTCTCCTAGACAAAATGATGTTACAATGCAAGGTTGATCTAGGACATGCCTTACCCCAACTATATATCTGCCATCACATTTTAAATCTGCCCCCCCCCCCCCCCTCCAATGCAACATGGCTTTGCCAAGGTTCAAAGTTGCTAATTTTGTGCTTTACTTTCCTTAATGAATCAGGCCCTATATGTTTTATACTACTTTGTACTACTGATTGCTGAATCTGTCTCCCGTCCAGTTTTTTTGCATATGAATACTATTGATATAAAAAATGTATTGATGCAAAAAAACTGAGGCTACAGATTAAAATCTATAATAGATGGCTTTTGTGAAAGACAGTTATTTGTTGAGGATAAACAGAGCAGATAGTCAGTGATATCTGAATCTTGAATGCCTTCATTTTAAATGGGCTATCTACCCTTGGTGATTTGCTGTGGGCTAGAAGCGTCAAGGTGCCTAAGTTTAGCAAACAACACACTTTTCAAATGGCTGCTTTTGGACAATCCCGTTCTTCAAATAGCAGCTCACTCAGCATTCGCTACAATTGAATGGGGCCTCGACAGTACATCAATCCCCGAGGACAGTCATGGTCATGACTAACTCAAGGGGACATGAACTTGACCTGATTTGAAATACTTCAGCACTCTCACATGTACCAGAACAAAATGGTTATTTAGGTATTTTCCAAATTTATTTTAAATCCTATGATCCAGCCATACACCATCTGTCATGTCCCAGGTTTGTTACCTCCAAACTAATGGTACATCACCTGCACTTTTGCATTAAAGGGACATTTTATTCAAATATTGGTCCATTAAATGAAAAAGTAGTAAATATGAATGTAAATGATTAAGAGAATAATGATCTTTTAAAGATTGTTTTGTCTGTATTTGCAAAGTAACAAAAACTGCAAGGAGGTTGTGTAGCTGTAACGCCCCCTGCGGGGAAAACAGGGACAGACGCAACACAAAAGAACTTACCTTGAAAACGATGGTCACCTCCAGTCCGCTTCCGATTTCCCAGCTGCGATCCAATCCCAGCAGATCCACAGCCGCAGCCCCTGTCACCTCCAATCACGTCCCTCTAAGATAGAGACAGAGATTACGGCCGTGCCTACCAGGTAAGGGCTGTCCGAGAATACGGCAAAGAACGAGGACACGGTCAGTCCAAGCTCACTTGCCGCCCCCTCACTTTGTTCTTGCCAAGACGCGGGGGACTACAGGCACTTAAGACCAAGACTAGTCCGAGGACTAATCCCGCCTCAAGTACCTCACACACCTGCCGGTGAGGGCCTAACCGAAAGGGGGAGTCGAGCGTAATACTCACCGGGACACTCCCACTTCCGATCTGGTTCTCCTGCACCTCCCCAATACCTGCGGATGACAAGAACACACAGCCTCCCTCTACGCTCTCAGTGAGACTAAGATGGCACCCACAAAACTGGACTGACTACAACAGCGACCCAACCCTAACAACGTTCTAATGGTCGGCAACGCAACTAAGTCAAACCACTATGACTAACTAGGTGTGGTGCACTAACGGAACTGCTCACTTACACACTACGGGGAACACCAGCCGGTGTTCACGGACTAAACCGGAGGGCGGTTCCTAACCCCCTCACCCAGGTCGTACCAAGAAGCTGCCTTCTTGCTATGGGGTCACCCACAGACCCTAAGGACCGGTTCTTTAAGCCCGGCTGAGGATCAGTGGAACAGCACACTAACCTGCGGACCGACTGCCGCACGGAACAGCCGATCGAACTGAACCGCCCGACTGCCTGTACTCGGGTATCTCACACGTGTCCCTACGTCCGGAACCACAGGTCCACCTGCACGGAACCGGCCTTGAGGACCCTCGAACAGAACCACGGCCGCCCCTGGAACTGCCTCAAGGTGTGCTGCACTGCCACCAACTCACTCAGCCACCCCCTCTGGGTACCAGTGTGACCCCGGGGACCTAAGGGACAGGAAAACTACGTGTGTTCTCCCCTGACTATGTGTATGCTGGTAACTACACTTGTCCCCACAGCACAGGTTAGCACAGGAAACCACAGGAACAAGAGCCTACCTTTAATGGGGGCCTGACGTCTTGCCCCTGGACACAATTACATAGCACACCCAAAATACTGTAATTCAGCAATACCCGCCTCACGGACAGAATACAATATACAGTACTTCGTAGGCTACTTACCAGAGCACACCGCTGTTAGCCAACCAGCAGGTTGCTACAGCACCACAGGAGCCTCCGCTCTACTGTACCTCCTAACTACGTGTGCTCACCTCACACAGGACCGCGCCTACACTCACGAGGCTCCCACGCCTCTACCTCATCACCACCAGGGCATTCTGCCCTTCACACCATGGGCCTCTGCCCAACTACAAACAGAGCCTTGTGCTCTGATTAATGGGCCTCAACTATCTCAGGGCTCTGAGCCCACTAACTAGGGCCTTGTGCCCTGCTACCTAGGGGTCCTAGCCCCTGCCTGAGGCCTGTGGCCTCCCTGACTGACTGAGGGCCTTGTGCCCTTAATAGCCTACGGGCTACCAGCCCCTAACCAGGCCCTCTGGCCTTCCTATGGCCTCTAGGCCACTAACTACCTAAGGGCCTTGTGCCCTTGTACCTGGGGCTCTCACGCCCTCTACCTCACTAACAGGGGCTTGTCCCCTTTATCAAAATGGCCTACTGGCCCACTAACTTTATCGGGGCCTAGTGCCCAGGTACCTGGGCCTTGTGTCCCTAATTCACTGTGCCAACGGGCCTTGTGCCCGACCGTGGCCACGGGCCTAGTGCCCGAATTTAAACGCTGAGTCAACTTACCTGCTCTGCGCAGGAATCTCAGCTTGCCACGCCGTTTTCTTCCTTCTCCGGGTCTTCCAGACCCTCCAGCCGGCGGCGCCTCTTCTCCTCTTCGGCGCTGGATCTCCTGTTGCTGCAGGGGAGGGGACGCTCTCAGCCCTTACAAGGGCTCCCCGCCGACGATCTCCGCCGCTTCCAGTCTTCTTCCTCTCTGGACGTCCCACGACGTCCTTCTCGCTCCGCCGCCGGACTCTTTCTGCCAAAATGGCGCCACCCGGCGACTTATATAGTCGCCAGCGTGACATCATTAGCCGGCGCGAGCGCTGATTGGCTTGCGTCGGCGCCAATCTTTTGAATGGCCGGGCGCGAGCCGCGATTGGCGCGCGTATCCGGCCGCTGATTGGCCAGCAGGGGAAGATGAGCCCTGATTGGCTCATCCTTCCCCCGCGCACAGGACCTGCAGGAAAGAAGCCACGATACTCACCGCTGGATCGCTGGACGGGTGAGTACTTCTCCTCTTCTTTCTTCCTGCTGGGCACCATCAAGGACCTCTTCAGCCCCTCCAGGGGCACAGCGCTGGCGGACATCTTCGCCCTCTTCACGGGCACCAGCTCCAGAGGCATCTTCTGTCCCTCCAGGGACACAGCACTGGCGGGGGTCTTCACCGGAGACACCTCCACATAGCAGAAGCTAAAACACTCCAATAAATGTTTTTTGCCTAATAAAGGAGGAGGTGCAATTACTTCTAAATGTGACTTAGACAGATAAAGCACAGGGTCCATATGGTACCTATCCATTTAGAGTTCCACATAATTGCATTTGCACACTAAAACATTGTGTTTTGGATATAGTATGTTGCACTGCCCATGCACACAACTAGCTCCCATATTTTGAGTTGCACTTAGTCCATTGTGTTTTCAGAGGCAGGTCAGGGGCATTCAAGTGTAGGTGAAGTACAGTAAGGGAAGTCAAATGCAAGTTCACCAAGTCTCTTTGAGGTGCATCCTGTTTTGTCTTACACGTATATCTTTAGACATGCCTTTTCGACAACCACATGTCAAGTGTAAGTTTACAAGTTGATGAGGATTACTGCCGAATCTTTACTCCATATGCACTTATGGGCTCTTCTTAGGTTGCATTCATCTTAAGATATGCACAACTCTAAATACAGACGTAGGACTGCACTGCAGTGACATCTTAGCTCAAACACATTTTTATTTGAAAACTGATATTTGCCTCATTAGAAATTTGACTGCAAAATGACACAACTTTCACTGGCAGACCCAACCTTATATCTAATATATTAGTTTACAGTAGATAATGGCATTCCGCAGAATGGCAAAACAATAGTGTGTCAGGAGCCGCAACGGCCACGGGCACCGCTGCGACTCACTTCCTTCCACTACTGGCATCCCGGCCGTCTCCATGACGACTGGTACGTCATTTCCTGTTTCTCGGCCCGACCGTTGCCAAGAAAACGGCCGGACGCCGAGTGTGCTGATCGGTGCACCCCGGCAAGTAGTGTAGCCGGGTTCATGCGCTAAAACTATCGCCTGTGGGCTGAATAGTTTAGGGAAATGATTAATTACCTGGGGCCTGATAATCATTACAGGGCTAAGCCCTGATTGGCTAGTATCAGTATATAAGGCATGGAGAGCTTAGCCTCCCTGCCGGTTATAGCGTCCAGTTTTCCCTGTCAGCTAACCTGCTCCTGTGCTGTGTTTGGTGAAAAACCTTTCAGATTGATTACTGTGTATGACCCCTGCCCGTACCTTGGACCTCGCTGTGTTGCTTGTGACCCTGACCTTTGGCGTGTTATTGGACCATTCTGCTTGCTAGTGACCCCTGACCTCGGCTTATGTCTGACCATCCGCTGCCATCTACTCTGTCTCCTGGACTGCAGCTGCGGTTTAGTATAACGAACCTACACTACATTGGAGTTAAGTCCTGGGGGCATCCGAGTACTTGTGAGCGCGTCTAGCTCTACGGGAAAGGCGGCTGCTATAGGTGAAGACCTCCGCCTATCAGTTCTGCAGGTTCGTTATCTGACCAGACAGCCTAACATAGTGGAGCTCGAAGACTATCGTGAAACAGCTGTTTCACAAACTTTATTTAGCTGTAAAGCTCCCCACAAAATAAAGGCTCTCTCTCTATCTTTTTCAGACACTCTCGTTCTAATATTACAAGATCCTATATAGCCCATGGTTTCAATTGCCTGCTCTTGTAAACTCTGTCTAACCCTTCAGTAAAATACGGCTTAGACTGACTTCCTGTGTTACATGCCCAGCAGAGAACAACACAGGTTTTTAACACCGTGCAAAATGACCTATGCTAAACTGTACTTACAGGTGTCTTTGGAAATGTTAGTTTTCTAAGCAGCTTTTACATAAACAGTAAAGCAGTCAGATAAAATGCGATCATATATTGAATGAATGAGTAGTTTTCATACCTCTAAATAGCTGTCAGTAATGTGTTTTCCATCAGCTCAGACTAAAAGGGAAACATTAGATGGTAACTTAAAGATGTTGAAAACGAAATGTAAGGACTCAATTGCATTTGAAAAGCGTGTGTCCGAATATAGTAAAATATATTAAAAATGTCATAGTAAAAGTACTAAATAGTATGTACTGTTATAATTACCTGTTTAGCTAATAGTTGTCCATCTATATGAGCTTTAAATAGTTTAGTAGCATTCATTTTGTAGACAGAAAGCAGAAACAAGTAACTCTATAGACATGTTTTTTTCTGGACAATAACAGATCTTTGACCACTTTATGACCACACATTTATGGGGGCGATTCCTTAAGAAGCAAATTTTCTGTTTTAATCTCGCTATATTTTTCCTGTGATCATTTTAATGGGTGAAAATATGATTGAATCACTGATTTTTGCTCACACCTCCTATGGTGGTGATCATTTTTGAAAGTGAAAATTGAATCTGGAAAGACCATAATATAGTACAGAACATCAAATAAATACCTCATTAAAAGTAAAACTGTTAAAAAATACTTATTGAGACTAAAATAAAGCACTTATGGTTTATCCCAAGTGCCTTCCAATTTAAAGCATAAGAAAGCGAGATGTGTTTTTTAATGTTGAACTGGTATGTTGGTGTAGTCAATAGATGAAACAGACTGGTGTTTACAAAGTTAAGGGTAGATGTATAATTTGCTTATTTATTATATATATATATATATATATATATATATATATATATATACATATATATTCCATTCAAGCAAATATTGCTGCATGACTTATGTGTGTGTTGAACTGCTTGCATGCTTACTATTGAAAAGTATTGTCTGATGTCAGAAATTATATACATTACCTTTCAGTTATGGAAGCTACCCCTTGTACTTGACTTCTTTGTAACAGTAAAACACCTACAAATTCACACTCTTCCAATATCCATCATTATTCTAACACACACCAGCATGCTGCTTTGTTTAATATCCAGATTACGGACGCCCATTGCATGCAAACTACTCTCTCAAACATTATATTTCTCCTCCTCCACATTTCATTGTAAACTCTCCTGTATGCTCTTTGTTGTCTTCTGCTTCTGTGCTTTGAAAAATGTTTACCTACTGTTTCTCTTTGTGATATGCTGAACCTCAACACTACACTGTAGAGTTTTGTGACACTTTATAAATATACAATAATAATAAAAGAATTAATAATATTAAGCAAACCTAAAAGAATGCTGTTTGCTGACATAAAAGTGTAGGCTACAATTCACTTTTGATTAGTAACAGGTGTCAAGAGAAGCCGCAGCCTACTTAAGCTGGGTACACACTACAGGGTTTTTCTCCAATAATCAGCTCAACCAGCCGACATATGACCGCTCGTTCAAAAGTCGGGTCAGTGTGTGTAGTGACACAATGGTTGAAAGTCTGCCCAAATGGACGATTGTCGCCTCATTTGGTTGGTCATACTGTTCAATATTTTCGTTCCAATCTCTTTTCCGTTGTATAGTGTGTATAAATTTACGACCGGTGTTGCTTCAGTGTGTACGAATTAAAATCATTGCTCTCAACAACATGGCTGTAAAAAGTCGCTAATGGTACTTTTTTTTTTTTAACTGGGCCGGTGGACAGCGGGGAAGGCAGGCTGGGGAAGCGCCTCACCGGCATGGCTCTCCTCCACCTTGCATACCCTGCTTACCACATTCCGCCGGCCCTGTATTCAATACTCAGGCAGACATCTCAAACACATTCCAATCATCAGGGACTTTGCCTCACTTGCTGTACAATTTCCATCCCACAGGACTCCATCTGCTTCTCACTGTGGGGACCCCTTTCCTGCTGCTCACTATGCTGCCTATGCAGCAACCCCTCCTCACAGTATGAGGTCACTTTTCAAGGGGTCTCTCACAAACTTGTGACTTTAGCCACACCACACTCACCCCTTCTAAAGCTCTCTCCTTCCATCCATGCCTCTGTTCCAGGCATTCCAGCACTAATCCAAGGACTTTCCCCTCTGGATATCCTCTGATGGGGACTCTCCCCCTCTCATGAAGAGCTAGCACACACTTTTTCATGCTCATTCTACATGTACATGGGGTGATGTGTTTCAGCACTGCATGACCATACAAAATTTCACATTTATGAGAGATTGGTGAATATGTAAACTGAGTTATACAAAAGTGGAAGCTGCTCAAATCAATTTATAGGCCACAACAGGTGCTTGAAAGGGTGGGGTTATCCTGCAAGGAACATACACACAACATTTTTTCCCCCAGCACACTGCTATAGCCAGCAACAGATCTGCCATTTCTACTGTAGATAAAAATGCAAAAGTCTTTGTTGCACACATTTGCAAATGTATGTTTAAGCCATCCGCCACGCCAAGGCGCTTTTGCTAATAGGATGGTCCTACTCTAAACAATGAGAGTCCCATATATTTGGGCCATACATATGTGTTTTTAAATTGAGAGCCAACTTACCAAAGAGGTACCCCAGAAGCCTCCAAACAGCAATTCAGTGCCAGTACCCCCTCTCAGCTACTGACACCAACATGCTTCTCAGACAAATACAAAAGTGGAAGCTGCTCAATTCAATTTATAGGCCACAAGAGGTGCTTGAAAGGGTGGAGTTATCCTGCAAGGAACATACACACAACATTTTTTTCCCCAGCACACTGCTATAGCCAGCAACAGATCTGCCATTTCTACTGTAGATAAAAATGCAAAAGTCTTTGTTGCACACATTTGCAAATGTATGCTTAAGCCATCCGCCACGCCAAGGCGCTTTTGCTAATAGGATGGTCCTACTCTAAACAATGAGAGTCCCATATATTTGGGCCATACATATGTGTTTTTAAATTGAGAGCCAACTTACCAAAGAGGTACCCCAGAAGCCTCCAAACAGCAATTCAGTGCCAGTACCCCCTCTCAGCTACTGACACCAACATGCCTCTCAGACAAATACAAAAGTGGAAGCTGCTCAAATCAATTTATAGGCCACAACAGGTGCTTGAAAGGGTGGGGTTATCCTGCAAGGAACATACACACAACATTTTTTCCCCCAGCACACTGCTATAGCCAGCAACAGATCTGCCATTTCTACTGTAGATAAAAATGCAAAAGTCTTTGTTGTACACATTTGCAAATGTATGTTTAAGCCATCCGCCACACCAAGGCACTTTTGAGTTGTCAATATGGAAAAAAATTACATTATGCGTGTGTGTGTATATATATATATATATATATATATATATATATATATAATGTATATATATAACTTTTATTATATTTTCCCAGTGCTATTGATTGCTGGATCCAAACAAAAAGCTCTACCAGAAACTTGCCGTCTTCAGGTGTAGGGCAGATTGGGCCATCTCCAGGTGGGCATTTGTGTTTGTCGAGGTAGTCATCTGTGTAGGCCTGGTAGCATTTATCACGGGCACATATAAAGGTACTTATTACAGAAAATTTTTAACATTTATCTAGATAAGTGTATGTACAGTATTTTAAAGTAGATTTACTTTTGAAACTACATACATTAACAGCTTTAGATATAACTTATATATTTTTTAACTTGAAAATGAAACGTAAACTTATTTAAATATTTTTTTATTTTGATACCTGTTAATTAACTGGACACCACTGTAGCTCATCAGCACAGTGATGCTTCTTAAACCACTTCTTTTCCACTTTAACTGCTGTTTTAGGCAGCAGGAGATTAGAAAACTGTGGATCAAATGAAAGAAATGGCACGGCTCTGGAGAGTTACAGTGGTGCCTGTATAATTAACAAGTATCTTTCTTTTTATAAATAAATGAAAATAATTGAAACGGTACTGCTTTAAATAAATGCTTTACTCTTATTCCAAGATTAAAGCAATTTTGTACTGTTTCTGTACCTCAGATGGTGTCCCCAGAACAGGGAGTACTGCCTCAATGTCTAATATATAAGTAAAATTAAGACCTTACTAATACCACTTTCATACTGCCGCCCCGGCAATATCCCGGGTTTTTCAATGTGGGTTTTTGCAGGGGCTCGGAGCGTCCCAGCTCAGAAACGCCATTTATACTGCACCTCGGACCCGGGAATTTCCCGGGTTGACCTCATTCATACTGCACAAGTCTGTGCCCTGGCAATTTGTAGGAGTCATCACCAGAGCACTTTTCATTGGCTGAAAGCTGGAATATGAAAAAAAAATCTCTCTCCGGCTTGCACCATTCATAGTGCAGACGACCCGGGTCTGACCCGGGAATTACCCCTCGATATATCCCGGGTTGAAGACCCGGGTTTTTAGACCCGGGATTTTTCACTTGTACCATTCATACTGCACCAAGACCCGGGTCGTTTGAGCTCGCCCCGGCAAAAACCCGGGATTTTGGTGCAGTATGAATGGGGTATTAATCAGCACTGTGTTCTACACTTAAAACCACTGATCATGGACTACAGATGTGTGCTTGCCCACCATGCTAAATTTGCTAGTCAGCGTTTGGCCATCTTGCAGTGAAAATAATATCAACCAGCATAAAATAAGATACAACAGTAACATCAGTAGAGTAGACAGAATAACATTGTAGGACCTTTGCACTAGTCCATCAGTTCATAAATGACCCCACTTTGGATTCATTTATAAGTACCATTAAAAGAATAAACCATAACCCTGCAGGATGCTGATAATCAAGGATTCACTTACAATAATGTATTATGGGAAAGATGAGACACTGCCAGTGCCAAGTGTACGTCACAACCTCCAGCTTTTCGTGTCTGTGTGTAATCAAAGCATGGATTACTTTCCAGCAAAAGCAAACAGATTAGTGTCACATAGAACACGTTCCTTGATCAAATGTAAAAGAGGAACAGAGAACAAAAAAAAAATTTAAAGTCCTACAAGATAGCCTGTTAAATAATGTTTCTTAACCAGGACCGGTCACAAAGTGAGAGTTTTTATTGTTTTTTAATATAAAGCATATGATGATTTATGGTGAGAGTCTGGAATTAGTACAATCTAATATGTGAATTGTGAAAATGGTCCCCATTCTGCCATTAATGTACTGACTCTTCTTCTACATGTCTCTGGTCCCTGGACATTCTCCTTGACAAACACTGGGGGCAGAGAATTCTGTTTTAAGATAATAACTGATCATCTACTGTATATTAAATTAAAAAGAAACCTCATTAATGTGGTCCAAGTCATTTTGAAAATATAAGAATAGTTAATATAAGCACAATTATTAAAGTTTTGGTTTGGAGGATGTTTAATACAATAAAAAAACCACTAGTGAGATATTGGGGAAGTAAACCGGAAACACCGACAAGGTAATATACTAAAATGCAAATGTTTTCCTAAACTTGCTGGAACTGACCAATCAGATTAGGACATAATTTAAAAAAAGCATTGTTGTGGCCAACGAATTTACATCCTTTATATATCACTGTGTTCATTTTAACAGTACATTGAAGATCTCCAGCTGCGTTTGATAAGACCAGGATTTCAGCATGATGCACTGTGATTGTAGTCGTGTGATCTCCATCATGAGGTAGGTAATATTCTAATCCTGAGGTTACAGATTAGCTGGTGCACTTTGGGTTAACTCATTTTATGCCAATGATGTCTGGGAGTCCCAGACAGTTTTAAGGTAACTCCCACTTCCTGCAGAGCGTATTTTTGTTATGTTTTGGTATATGTAGGTATTTACCACAATGTGGGTCTTATTTCAGCCATGTTTTAGAGATTTTTGCTTATTTAATATGACTAACTTATGATTGAACTTGTGAATGAAGTTGTCAAGCACCAGTGAGTGGAAATCAATCCCAGGTGGGAATATAGACTCAGGCCCGGCGCTATCATTAGGCAGCTGCCTAGGGCGCCGGGCTCTGGGGGGGCGCCGCTGGTGTGCACTAATGGCCAGCTGAGCTTAACTTCCACAGCACCCAGCCGCCGCACAGCTTCACAGGGGGTGCAGCATGTGATCGCCCCCCCCCCCCCATCCCTCGGGAAGAGCAGCAGCAGAGGGGAATGGTAAGTAAAGAATTGTGGTGTAAAGCAGGAGGGGGGGCTATGTGGAGCAGAACAGAGGGGGGGGGCAGTGTGAAGCAGAAGGAGGAATGTGAAACTAGGGGGGGGAGTGTGAAGCAGAAAGGGGGGAATTGTGAAACAGAAGGGGGGCAGTGTGAAGCAGAAGGGGGGGGAATTGTGAAACAGAAGGGGGGCAGTGTAAAGCAGAAGGGGGGCAGTGTGTGAAGCAAGAGGGGGCAATATAAAGCAGGAAGGGAAACAGTGTGATGGAGGGGGGCAATAGTGTGATGGAGTATGGTAGTAGTGTCATTCAAGGGGGGCAGCAGAGTGATGCAGTGTGGTGCAGAGCGGGGACATTGAGATGCAGGGGGGCTGTGTACTGGATGAGGGACATTGTGCTGCAGGGGGGACCCTGTGATGAAAGGGAAGGCAGTGTGCTGGATGGGGAACATTGTGCTGCAGGGGGGACACTGTGATGAAGGGGGCAGTGTGCTGTATGGGGGACATTTTGATGCAAGGGGGTCAGTGAGATGCAGAGCTGGAAAATTGAGATGCAGGGGGGCAGTTCGCTGGGTGAGGTACATTATGATGCAAGGGGGTACAGTAGTGTGATGCACATGACATATAAGTGTGATGTAGGGATATGTTAGGGCCGTCTATTCAAATTACTTGTCATTTCCATTTGGACCGATAAAGGAAAGAAGATGCCCATTGCTGCTTTTAACAAGTGCATAATACATAGGCTTATTATTATTATATAGGGTTTTTGTTCCGAAATCTAACATTTGGATACCTCCCCTAGAAATCCTGTGTTTGACCCTGGGTAGCAGTAGAGTCTGGACAGCATTTTGCATCAAATATCACTGCATCTGGATAGCTGGAGGAGGTAGGGCTTTTTCTTTTCTTTTTTTTTTTTTTTTTTTTACAAAAGTCAAGTGTATTATAGTGGGAACTTGATGTATGCGGGGGGAAGAGGTGTTTTAAAAGTTGCCTAGGGCGCTGAGAAGCCTTGCACCGACCCTGTATACGCTAAGGAAATGCCCATCTGAAGACACCACAGCGGAATAGAGGGAGGTTTTAAAAAATGCAGGGAGATGGGGTTTTCTCTCTTCAGGATAGTGCTAAGAGTCACTACTCCTGACTGATCCAGAATCGTGCCTGGATCTACATGGTGACAAGTCACATATGGAATTTACCAGCCAGCTGCGAATGGGTTGCAACCTATGGATGAAGGGAACAAAGGTGTTCACTACAGCTAAGATAAAGAATCTGGTAATGTTGGAGCAGCTGTTACTGAAGCTCGCACCTGAGGTCCAAGAATGAGTGAGTGACCGCAACTCACAGACCCCTGAAGATGTGACCAAGCTGGCTGACAAGTATGTTGCAAATTGGCCACTGTCGGTACTTTATTCAAAAATGAAGTGGGTTTGGGGTGTGTTTTATTCAAATAAACTTAATTTGAAAATGTGTTTTTATTTTTTTTACTATTTTGGAATAATAAATAGGGGTCTTGAGACTATTGAGGTGCAAAGTTGCCACGTCAGGGGTCCCAATCTTTTTAATTACCTCAGCTTCACATGCATCCATTGACTTTAGGGACCAGGAAGAGCCCCAACACTATTTCAGAGCAGGATTGGTAGACTCAGGATGAGGGAGTGTGCTAGTTTTTACCCACACATCCTGAGCAGAATAGACTGGTGTTGGCTCCCATTATGTCAGGGGTGGCCCACTCTGGGGGTTTCTCTGTTTATAGTGTGACCAGCCCATGTGTTGGTTTCCACATTTTACCTGTTTTAATGATAACCAGTCCGGGCTGGAGATTTTTATGGACTAGGTTGGAAAACTCTTTGTTTTTGTTTTTGTACTTTTATTTACTAGTGGTGATTCTTCCATTCATTTTTTTTACACCCTGGAAAAAATACATTAACGTAAATGGAATATTGCCTGGTTCCCACCTGGTTAGAACTATACACATCACATCCCTTTGAGGATAGTGCCCTGGCTCCCACCCCCCTTCCCCCTCATTTCCCTGCCTAACCATTCCCTCTTCTCGTCTTCTCTGTACGTATCCCTCAACTCAGCCTCAGAGTTGAATTGATCTGGGTCTTCTGCTATCTACAAATAACCACCCCATGACCTGTGTTGACAGTAGAACTGCTTTGAGTTGGTATCATGGTAATATGTTATTGTTGGTGGATGTCCACCAGGAGCATTTGGACATCATTGTTTCTGTAACTTGCCTAGGCTGCACTCACTAAAAATAGATTGAACAGTCAAAAAAATTGGTACATTGAAATAGGAAAAGCTCTCTGCCACTTGCATTTGGATAAATGCACAAACCCATGTAGGCGTCTCCAGCATATGGACCGCATATCAAACGCATAATCATTTATATGAATTTTCACATGTGGTTTCCACTCTTCCATTTGGATACATACAACACGCTAGTGGATGACAGTGAGAATTAAACACTTCCCTGAATGTTTTCACCATCTAAAATGTGACAAGCTGATTGAGGAGCAAATAATCCATTTCAGACGAGTATATTTTTTATTGGGAACTACGATATGCTTCAAAACTTTGTGTTTGGCTGCGGTACATTCATCTATAGACCAGAATTAGAAGTTGCAGTTCAAAATTTGCGGCTTGCGTTCGCCGTTTGCGTTCCCCTCCCTTTAAGAACACACTTTGAATGCTGCTTGTACCAGTGGCAGTGTGAAACAATGTAATTTTTCTGTATACAAAATATTTATGCATTAAAATGTTTTTTTTGTGGTGGTATGTAAATCGTCCAAATTTGTAGCCAAGCATATTTCTTCCTGTTTTATATCAACTGAATTCAATGCTGTTTACAACAGGCTATCAAAAGTACAGGTATTCCACTTACTTTTCCCAAGTACATTATCGTTCCACCATCCAGCCAACCACCATCCCTCATTTCTTTATCCTTTGTTGCTTTATTTACCTGTTATCTCTATGTGTTTCCAGTCATCTGCTTTTTCATGGTCACCTGCCACCTGTATTCAAATTCATAAACTTCCCTGTACTAAACATATTTCATATCCCATCTCCCTGTGTTGTATATACTAGTAGATGGTTAATTGTAAATGTATGCATGTTACATGCATACAAGCATGTAATCAAAACAAATGGTTTTGTCTTTAAATGGGAACCTTGAGATGCATTGATGAAGCTTCAAACACACAGATGCATGGCACAAAGCAGTTTCTATCTGTTTTGTGACTTAATGTGCCAATTTGTGCACATCTGCACATGTGTTAACATGTAAGGGTAGAGGTGTGTGGGTGACATTGTGTCCCTAGTTGAAGTATTTGGAAGGATTGGAAATTCTTTAAAACCTTAATGACTGCTTACTCTCTTTTTACCGTAGGCACACTTGACCTTTAAATATATGCTCCATTTTTTTTACAGCACATAGGAATGGTGGCCATGCACTACTAAGCGTCAGGCATTGGAGCAGGGCTGTCATTGACTCCAGAGACTGTTAGCAACCATTATGGTTTCTGATTACTCCATCATTTATGTTCAGTGGTCAATGAAACACTGCACAGTGTACACAGAGTGCAGTACACATAGTGATTCACAATGTGATCACCTGGCAAGCTCCTGCAGGGGAGAACTACTGGGTCTAAGAAGACACAAATTAGCTCTCAGAGGTAAAAAACAAATAAAGACTGTTTCAGCTACAAGTGGAGCTTATATGTCAGCTCCAGTAACAGCAAACAAACAGATGCTGTAGAAGCAGGTGAAAAATGAGTGACCACTAAATGGCAAGAGTGAGCCTGGCAGTACTCTACAATTCACATTGAGCCACTAATTCAAAGTCAGAGCTTCCCCACCTTACAAAACTAATTTTTTGCTCCAAACTGCAAAGGGAGAATGAACTAGCTCTCAGGAATTATATAGAAATTGTTGCACTAATCACTCCTGACATTGGTTCAGCTCTACATTCTATAATTAGTGCCACTACCGTATTAACACAGACAAAACTGACAAGCTTGTAAAAAATGGCCAATACAAATTGACAGATGCAGCTGCTCCTGTTGATGATATTTGACAAGACAGTGACCAGGTGCGGGCTGACGTCCGTCAGCCCGGGGGGCACACGCCGCACAGGCGGCCGCATCAAATGACATGTGATGCGGCCCCGCATCACATTGAAATTCCTTCCGTGGAGCGGGCGGCCCTAACAGCCGTGATTCTGAGCGGCCCGGGGGGCCGATGCCCCCCTGCCCCCCCCGGTCCAGCCCGCCCCTGACCGAGGGAGACTCCTCCTCAAATCAATAAACAGGGCAATGTACTGACAGGACAGACATGTTGGGCATGATTCATTCAAGACAAAAAAATGAGTCAGTTTTCTCATGGACAAAACCATGTTACAATGAAATTAGTTTTTTATTTTGCACATAAGTTAAATACTGTCTGTTTTTCATGTAGCACACAAATACTTGATAGCTAATTTGTACACTGAAATTTAAAGTTGATCTAGGACATACCCTAACCCAAATATATATCTGCCATCACATTTTAAATTTACATCCCCATCCAATGCAACATGGTTTTGCCTAGGTGCAAAGTTACTTATTTTTTTTTACTTTTCTTTCCATAATGAATCAGGCCCTCTATGTCATATCCCACAGAACAAGGTAGTTAACAAGGTAAGGAAGAAAAACTTATAAACATTTTAGAATTTAAACACAATCGCTTTAAAGCAGCAAAGGCTATCTCCACAGAGAGGTAAACGAGGTGTCAAAAGTTCTTTCTATGGTCTTGTCCCTAGGACAGAGGAGGATGGAGGCCATGTCCTTTCTTGGCACAACTTGAATTTCCCACGCCTTTCATCCTCCAACTCTGTTATACAAAGTACTACATAAGGTAAAACTGTCAGGGTCAGAAAAAATATCCTTATGTATTCAATTGGTCCTTCCAAGATATATATAGTAATTTCTACTTTAATGGAGTGAGCATTATACCTTAGGCTCATGAGAGATGCATCCTTTTCCAGACCACTACTCCCAAAATACTCACACACATGGATATTGACAACCTTCTTTTTTACCTAAGTTCTGTGACCAAACCAAACATTTGTCTATATTAACAATGAAGTTGGCATCCTTACTTTCTTAAGCAACGTATTTTGGATCTCCTGCGATCGCACTTATATTTGAAATTGATCCAGAGTAAGCAACCGCCAATCTGTTTCAATTGTGAAAATCCCCCCAAACTCAATATTGCAGTCCTATTTTTACCCTATAGCCACTACTATCCTTCATTTTAATTAACGGTCGTATCCCTGGATACACTTTTCCGTCTTGTTTTTTTGTCATTACTGTTCTCCGTACTGTTGATTATTATCTTCCCCTGTTGTCCCACTTACCCAGTCCATAATCTTCTCCTCATAAATCTGCCTTAGCATTTATTTCCCCCAAAATAAACATTCATTTTATAGGTCATAACCACAGTGTGTTGTCTATTATTATTAATAAAGTTAGTGTGGTCAGGTATAAGGGGCATCCCTGGTGGATCCAGTTACAGTACGCATCCAGGGCCTGATCAACCAATAGGCTGAGCAGGCTGCAGCCTGGGGCGATGGAGCCTGGGTGGGCGCAGCGTTGTTCAGATTATTTATTTTTTTACTGTCATTTCTTTTAATTATGGCAGCGACGCGGCTGGAGTCATCCTGCTCTAAAGGGGGCGGCCCGACTGTCACTATTACATGACAGGCAGCCTAGCTGTGATTACTGATAGCTGCCTGTCAGTGCGGTCTTTGCCTGGTCACGTGAGGGTCAGGACTTCCACATCTCACATGACCAGTGTAAGAAGTGCCCGTGGTCTCACTGTCAGGCAGCTAGCAGCGATCGCTACCAGGCTGCCTATCATGGATAGAGCTGAAGAGAAGACTGCTGCGCCAGAACAACTGGTAAGTCCTAATGTCTGGGGGGGGGGGGGAGGGGGCGTGGGGGGCTGTGCAGAGGAGAACACAAAAGGAGGCAGGTACAAATGCTTATGGGGGCAGGTGAAGAGGCTGAAAGGGGGCAGGTGACAAGGCTAAAAGTAGGTTGCTGGCAAGTACTCTTGAATAATCATATTCATGAATATTCCTATACGCTTATATTGGGGGGCTATGGCTGTAGTAGCCTAGGGTGGTTGGAACCCTTAATCGGGACCTGTACATATCCCACCATACCATGTAAAAGACTTGGGTGAGGCACTGAAGCGAAGAGGGGCAGCGTTCCACCACCCCTTCACAGTGCTAGAGATAGGAGCGCTATATATAAATGTACATGTAAATGTAAATGTGCAATGTTCTGATGGACAGAACTTGGTGGAATGAGTTTTATAATGTGCCCACATGCAAAAATGAGGTTAAGGTGAGGTGTTTAAATTAGCTTCCAGGGGTAAAGATAGCCAGGACAGTTTAATAGAAAGCTCACAGACCCGGGGACAGATGTGCATGATGAACCTTCTTTATGTCATTAGGCTTTTTTTCTTATGTTTTCATACATTCCTACTATATCAGGTTTTGCAATTCAGTTATGTTTCTATATTTCAATCTTATGTATTCCTTTATACCTTTACACTAGGGTCTAAAAAAACCTCCATAATAACTTCATTACATTTTTTGCTCTGTGTGAAACAGTATTCTTATAAAAAAAATTACCATCCAAATTAAAAATTAGTTAGAAGATAGGTGACATTTCGTTCCATTATAGAACTGGTAATAAATCATTAAATCCAGGTCACATTGTGTTTCTGTACAGACCTACTGATAAATCCAGTTATAAGTTTTATGAACAAAGTAGGACACCTGTTTTGTGTCTAGTACATATTAAATCCACAACCAAGGCATTTCTGAGAACAATTCTAAATCTATTTGTGCAATAAAACATTTTACTTACAAACATCATGTCATATTCTTCCAAGTGATCATGTGTTTACTGGTAGCCTTGGGCAACTCACACAATTAAACAGTACAACACTATTACACATCAGGAAGTTCAGACCAAAATGTATTTCAAGTTTTAAATGGATCTAGAGAGTATTAGTACATAGTATATATAAAATAATGGCAGCATTATATATCAAGGTGAACTAGATATTCTAGTTGGATTACATCTCTATGATTAGACCCATTTTCATGATCTTGTGTTGTGCAGGTTTCAAATAATTTTTAGACATAACCATCTAGAGGATTTATAGACATTTAGGTATGTCTATGCTTCTGTATTTCGCAACCCCATGTTCTTTCCACAAGAATTGCGGTTCCTGACTTTTTATGTAGTTCTATTGAAGTTTTGCAGTTCATGGGGGGCAATCGTGTCATGTTCCATTAGCCTAGCTACCAGGAGCAAATTCCTAGTGGCCTCAAATGTTGACATCAGTGAGATTCTCTGTGATGATGTAGAAGCACTCAAGAGACTTCCCATTGTACATATAGGGCAGGACTGAAAAAGTGGAGATGTTGCCTATAGCAACCAATCAGATTCTAGTTATAATTTATTTAGTACATTCTACAAAATGACAGCAAGAATCTAATTATACCCAACATCTCCGCACAAACCCCAACCCGCAGTTTAGTAAATATACCCCATAGTGTTCTGTTTAATACACTTTGCAAGGCAAAGAACCAAAGTAAATGGCCAATTTGCTGCACACATTTTCTACCATTCATCACTATGGTTGGGAGTTGGTCAGGTTGCCCAAGGACCTAATTCCCTCTTCTCCATGGTGATATTTAAAAATCTCAGTCTGTCGTATCACAAAGCAAAGCCATATATGACATTGGTCATAATGAAATACACAAACATGGATAACAGAATGTTTTAAAAAAAATAAGGTTTGTTATTTAAAATGTTATATGTCTATGTTCTAGTTTTTCCTAATATATTTTGCTTAATAATTTGTTGACTATTGGTTCATTGGTGACTAAGTATAAAATACTAAAGATGAGTTGTGTAATGAAATTCTTAGTAATATCACCTTTTACAATAACTGAGCAAGGTCATTACCAGAGTAGAGATGATGAAACATGATTTGCTCAACTATAGTGTATGTCTCTATTTTACATGTCATAAATTAGAATGGATATAAAATATACAGTAAGAGACGGACACATCAACCTTAAAAACTGTGGTTTAATAGAACCTCCTTTGTAGTAACTAATATTTTTGCACATTGAGGGTGTTGTTAAAATGCAATGCATACTACATAGATAAAATAATTTTGTAATAAATCATTAAATCCAGGTCATTTTAAGCAGCAAAATCTTAACAAACAGGCCCCACACCCAATTAAAGCCCCAGATCCACCCCAAATCATTTCCAGACAAAGCCATGCCGACCTTGTCATATACCAAGCCCTTTTCGAAATTCAAGAATCGGGGCAGTGATACCAAAATTAGATGGTAGGCTTATTTGGTACTATAAATGTACAAGTGCTACCCAGTTTTTCTTCTTTGTATAATAAAATTATTACATGACTGAGCATTCAGGGGTCCTGTTGAATTGCATTTTCAGTCTATAATATGCATTTTACCTCTGAGCAAGCACTGGATTTGGATTTAATGCTTTGCGTGTATGTGCAAAACTAAAATAGCATAGTATATGCCAAAAACATAATTTGCGTACAATTCATCATGACCCCTCAGTGTGGTTGAGGGACAGGATGTGCATGTGAGGCAATAAAGCTACGAATACATCAGTGATTTGCCATATAATCATATTTGATACAACCTTTATGACAACTTCAGATTAGGCAGACTGTCATCTCTCAGTGAGATAAAATGAAATCACTCCAAAATGAAGATACCTGATCAGGTCCTATGTGGTTGTGTGAGATGCAGAGCCGGATTTACATCTCATCGGGCCCTAGGCAAGATATCGGTTTGGGCCCCTTCACACACACAGTGGCCCCTCACACAGACACACAGTGGCCCCTCACACACATAACACACACACACAGTGGCCCCTCACACACACATAATACATGCACGCAGTGGCCCCTCACACACACACACATAATACACGCACGCAGTGGCTCCTCACACACACACATAATACACGCACGCAGTGGCCCCTCACACACACACATAATACACGCATGCAGTGGCCCCTCACACACACACACACATAATACACGCACGCAGTGGCCCCACACACACACACACACATAATACATGCACGCAGTGGCCCCTAACACACACACACACACACACACATAATACAAGCACACGGTGGCCCCTCACACACACATAATACACGGACACAGTGGCCCCTCACACACACATAATACACGGACACAGTGGCCCCTCACACACACATAATACATGCACGCAGTGGCCCCTCACACACACATAATACACGCACACAGTGGCCCCTCACACACACACACACAATACACGCACGCAGTGGCCCCACACACACAAACAATACACGCAGTGGCCCCACACACACACATAATACATGCACACAGTGGCCCCACACACATAATACACGGACACAGTGGCCCCTCACACACACATAATACACGGACACAGTGGCCCCTCACACACACACATAATACACGGACACGGAGACGGGGACACACTTAATATACTACCTCACCCCTCCCCCAACTTACCTTTTTCCATCTAGGAGCCCTGGAGTCTTCATCCCCTTCACACATGGGACGGCACCTGTGATGTGGTGCACGTCCCATGTGACACACAGCAGGCCACACAGAGGAGGGAGGGAGGACACCAGCCACCACACTAGCCCCGTGAGGCCCCTCCCCCGACTCGCGGCACCCGACCCCCCCTCCCCCGATTTTCGGCACCGGACCCCCCCTCTGCCTGTGACAGATCACATCATCGCAGGGGGAATGAATCCTCCACCCCTGCGATCGCATCCTGGTGCCTGGCTGTTACGGCTGAAGACACAGTAGCGGAGACCAGCGGCGGGCCCCCAGGTAAGTATATGTTGCGCTGTTGTACCCCCCGTACCCCCCTGATGGCGGCTCTGAATGTTCTATTACAGTACTGAATACAGGAGCTAATTTATCAACATGCAAAAAGCCCTTTTGCTTTAAAAAGCTGATGTTTTTACCAGGAAAACTAAGAAGTGAGATGGGTGAATTGATAAATGATTCTAAGGAAAAAGCAGAGGTATTAAACACGTTCTTTTCTTCAGTATTTACCAGAGAGGAACAAATGGCAGGAGTAATACATAAAAATGGAAATGAAACCATGCCATTAATTAATACTTGGTTGTCAGAGGAAGAAGTCCAAAGGCGACTGAAGAATATTAAGATAAATAAAGCTCCAGGTCCAGATGGCATATACCCAAGGGTCCTTATGGAGTTAAACTCGGAAATAGCTAGACCGCTATTCTTAATTTTCAGAGATTCAATCTCATCAGGCTCAGTACCAAGGGATTGGCGAATAGAAGACGTGGTGCCGTTGTTTAAAAAGGGGACGAAATCACAACCAGAGAATTATAGACCTGTAAGCCTGACATCAATAGTGAGGAAACTACTGGAAGGTATTTTAAGGGACAGTATTCAGGATTACTTGGTACGCAATAAAATTATTAGTGGGAATCAACATGGATTTGTGAGGGATAGGTCATGTCAAACTAATCTAATTAGTTTCTACGAGGAAGTTAGTGGGAACTTAGACCAGGGCATTACAGTAGATGTGGTCTACTTAGATTTTGCAAAGGCCTTTGATACAGTGCCACACAAGAGGTTGGTTTACAAAATAAGGGAACTGGGTCTAGGAATCAAAATTTGTACTTGGATCAAAAACTGGTTAGGGAATAGGGAACAGAGAGTTGTGATAAATGGAACATTTTCTAATTGATCAAAAGTCTTAAGTGGAGTACCTCAAGGTTCCGTGCTGGGACCACTCCTTTTTAATATATTTATTAATGACCTTGGTGATGGTTTAGAGAGTAAAGTTTCTATTTTTGCAGATGACACTAAACTCTGTAAGGTAATAAAATCAGAGTAAGATGTAGCTTCTCTACAGAGGGACTTAAATAAACTGGAGGATTGGGCGGCCAAATGGAATATGAGGTTTAACACAGATAAATGTAAGGTTATGCATTCAGGGATCAAAAACAAGAATGCAATCTATAAATTAAATGGAATTAATTTAGGAGAATCTATAAAGGAAGAGGATTTGGGAGTGCTTGTAAACAGTAGACTTAGCAATAGTGCTCAATGTCAAGCAGCAGCTGCAAGGGCAAACAAAGTATTGGCATGCATAAAAAGGGGCATAGATGCAAGGGAAGACAGTGTAATTTTGCCACTGTATAAATCGTTGGTAAGACCTCATCTTGAATATGCAGTACAGTTCTGGGCACCACTCTATAAAAAAGATAATTTGGAACTAGAAAGGGTTCAGAGAAGGGCGACAAAATTGATAAAGGGTATGGAGTCATTAAGTTATGAGGAAAGGTTAGCCAGTTTAGGCATGTTTACTTTAGAAAAGAGGCGTCTAAGGGGAGATATGATTGCTATGTACAAATACATTAGGGGTCAATACAGAAAGCTTTCATGGGAACTTTTTACCCCAAGGACCATACACAGGACACGTAGTCATCCCCTAAGGTTAGAGGAGAGGAAATTTCACAACCAGCAAAGGAAGGGGTTCTTTACAGTAAGGGCAGTCAAGATATGGAATTCATTGCCAGGGAAGGTTGTGATGGCAGATTCAATAGATATGTTTAAGAAAGGGTTAAAATATTTTTTTAGCGGAAAGGTGTATCCAGGGATACGACCGTTAATTTAAAATGAAGGATAATAATGGATATAGGGTAAAAATAGGACTGCAATATTGAGTTTGGGGGGATTTTCACAATTAAAACAGATTGGCGGTTGCTTACTCTGGATTAATTTCAAATATAAGTGCTGGTTCGCAGGAGATCCAAAATAGGTTGAACTTGATGGACTGGTGTCTTTTTTCAACCTCATCAACTATGTTACTATGTTACTATGAAAAGGGCTTGTTTTTGCTTTGGACTATATACTAATAGGGTTATTATTTGTTTTAGGGTTAACCTAAAACAAATAATATGAGTGGTGCTACTGGTAGGAGAAGCAGAGCACTAGGTGTCAATCTGACACCCTGACCCAAAGCTGGATTAAGGCTCTGGGGACCCGGGGTACTTTAGACAGGGGGACCCCTATGATGTAACATGGTTATCATTTTAGACAAATACACAGGCAATACTGTGTGTACTATTGTTAGGTGCATGGAGGTCTGCCTTTATGAGTAGTACACAGTGAAGTGGGACATACCTCCCAACCGTCCTTGCAGTCAGACCAAATCCTGACTAAGTGAGACAGTCACCCAAATTCGGGACTGCTCCAACAGATTCAGGACAGTTGCAGACTGTCCTGGTCTCTCCTACCTGTTCTTGCCACTTTCACCACTTGTGGCTGCTAGTGTCTTTAGATCAGTTGCTACTTATCTGAAACCTGGAATGTTGGAGGCCCTATTTGGGAAAAAAAAATGAGTATATGAAATTAATGAAACCCCATCCAGCCTCGCTGTTAAATCAATATAACATCCACGTTTTATA
Organism: Mixophyes fleayi; assembly: GCF_038048845.1. Classification (NCBI taxonomy): domain Eukaryota; kingdom Metazoa; phylum Chordata; class Amphibia; order Anura; family Limnodynastidae; genus Mixophyes; species Mixophyes fleayi. The sequence goes on from NC_134410.1 coordinate 80,286,385, forward strand.
ATAAAGCCTTCCAATTTAAAATAATAGTATTCACATTTGATAAATAGATCTACTTCCTTTCAACTAGCTCTGACATTAAATTAATAGCATACACATTAATACATAGACCTATTTTCTCCCAACATTAAAAAGTATTCCCATTTAATAAATAAACCTATTTCCCTCCTTCCAAACAGCCCCAGCAATAAATTAAATAGCGTTTACGTTTAATAAATATAACCATTTTCCACAACCATCCCAGGTATCAAATACTTCATAATCACATTTAATAAATAGACCTAATTTGCCCCAAACAGCCCTCATTAAATTAATAGCTCTCAAACCACCCCATCTTAACTTCATAGCCCTACTATTAAATTAAATTGCACTACCACCCATAATTAGCCCCCAACCTGCACTCCACCATTAAATTAATAGCCTAGCTTCCACATTATATTAAGATCCCCCTTCCCTCACACATTATATTAATATACTAGCCCCCTCACACACAATAGATACTGGCAACCCCTAACACAATATCACACAAAAGATACTGGCCCCCCTCACACACAATAGATACTGGTCACCCTCACACACACAATAGATACTGCCCCCCCCTCACACACACACACACACACACACACACACTATGTACTGACAAACACAATACACTGACATACACACACAATACACTGACATACACACATACAATACACTAACATACCACCTTAAAGGCCCAGCCGGCACTTACCTTGTTCCAGCTACGCTGCTCGCTGGATGTTCCTCTTCACACATGGGATGGCACCTGTCACGTGGTGCGCGTCCCATGTGACACCAAGGCCACACGCATTGGACGGTAGGGAGGGGTTTGGATCCTAAGGATCTGCGGCCAATAAGAGAAGGTGGCTGGTCCCGGAGGAGAGGCCAGCAACCAAATAATAAAGACTAGGGACTGGTCCAAAATAGACTTTTCCCCTGCCCAGCCCACCCCTGAGAGTGTGTAAATTTTTCATTTTTGACAAATATGAAATCTGTGTTGGCAATATTACAGTTTGAGGTCAATAAGAATTTATTGGAAGTGTAGTATAATTATTGTTGTGTTAAAAAGCAAACATAATTTTAACTATATACAATGAAGCTATTTCCATTCATTTTGTTAAGTGGACAGGTCATTGCCTCTCATGAGATCACCTCACCCATCTCCTGAAATATTCTGATTCTGTAAACTTTCAAGTGGTCTGATCTGGTTACAGGATGTTCTTTCCAACCCACTTCAAAACTGAGAATATTCCCTATGTGTATGAAATGATGATTGAATACAATTTGGGACATTTTATTGAAACTAGTGCACATGGAATCTTACAGGGCCCCTTGTGTATTAGGGCCTGTTCAGCCACTTGGCTGGTACAGGCCCTAAGCCATGTGGCATGGCTATTGTCTGTTGTCAAACCAAGACTCCAAGTCCTGTGTGCGCTGTATTTTATTGCCTTTTATTATTGGTAAAATATTTAATTGCCTGCACCTTTCTTTGCATGTTTGTTTGTTAGCTCATGTCTTTGTTTGTGGTAATACATAACAGTTATACCACAGACTTATATGCAACTAATATTTAATATTGTATTTGATTTGCTGAATGCTGGTAGTGAAGGGTGGATCTTTCCAGTTAATACATGCACTGTTCTTGTAAAAAGTGTGTTTATTGTACAGTGAAAGACACAGCCTAAAGCAGCATAACAAGTACTGTAGGTTAGAAGTTCCAGGAATTAAAGTGCTCTGCTCAGTGTAAAATATTATGCCTAAGACAAGCAGAGATTCCTGGAAGAACTACACATCCCATCATGTCATGTTTACTGGATTAAATTCCAATGTTGTTTTTCATATTAAATATGCCTCTTTTATAAATATTAATTATATAATAGGAATAGAGGATAGGAATTGAATCTTAAATGCAGAAAAAGAAGAATTTTATTGTTTTGATGGTCAATATTAGAAAATAGAGGTCTTTCTATGGATATATCTTGAAATTTGGGACTATCCCTGGAAATTAGGGAAAGTTAGCAACTACGTAGCAACAGGAAATATATGTATGCAACTGGAAAGTAGCCAAATTGGGATGCTCATGTCCATATGATCCTATTGTAATTGAATGTATTAAATGGCTGTCTTAAAATGAGACATTTAAAGTATTTTTATTTTATATGTACTGGTAGGTTAATTGGCTGTTAACAAAATGAACCCTAGTCTGTGTGTGTTTGCATGTTAGGGAATTTAGACTGTAAGCCCCACTGGGGCAGGCACTGATGTGAGTGTGTTCTCTGTACAGCTTACCGAATTAGTGGTGCTATATAAATAAATGGTGATGATAATAATGATGATGAATGCTGCATTTGTATTTTTTAAAAGTTATGGGATGTTTGACCATGTAGACCAAGGTTGTTGTAGCTTCTTTTTGGTCCGTGCAGTAAGACTCCATTTGTAAAATTGCCTCAACCCTGGGCTATATATCAGGAATGTACAGGAGGACCAGATTTAAGGGACCCAGAGCTCATGGACCTAGAGCTTAATATCATGAAGGAGCTATTGTGAGCAGAACTGTGCTACCGGAGGAGGTGTGGCCAGCAAGATGGAGGACATGAGTAGCACCTCCCTCCAACCACCTCCATCTCTTCTTTCCGTATATGATGCGAACACCACTAACTTGTTCATGCAGCACTTAAGAAAAGTGAAGAGTGGCAAATATCTCCCAAAGGTTTCTCAAGTCTCTGGCTGAGGAGGGCAATCCCTCAAATTCAGGACTATCTTGATAGAATCAGGACAGTTGAAAAGTAAAGTTATGTTATTTTACTCACAAAACAGAAACTGCATACAAATCAATCAATATAGACAGGAGACTTTATATAAAAACAGTATCAATGAAATTAAGGAGTAGTAAATAATGTCACTATACACAGGTGACTGCACATTGCATCCTCAAATAACAGGTATGCATTGCAGGTAAGACAAAGTAGGTATTGTATTTTTTTTATTAATACTAATTTGCCTATTACTAGTGATAGATATACAATACAGAGAGCAGCCTAGTGACAATCATACAATACAGAGAACATCCTCTTGACCAATATACAATCCAGAGAGCATCCTAATTACCACCATACAATACAGAGGACATTCTAGGATTTATATACAAAGCAGAGAGCATTCCAGTGTCATACAATACAAAGAGCATCCACATAACTGATATACAATAGGAAAATCATCCTAGTTACTTCCATACAATACACAATACACAGCCTCCTTTTCTCTTTGCTTCAACAGCAGTCATTGCCTCTGTCTTATCTCCACTACAATGGATCGATGTGTAGCCACCATCTACGCCATGGAAGGACATTGGCCTCCTCCTTTTACTTCCCTTTACTTCTCCTACTTCTTCTTCTTCTTTCTCCTTCATCCTCCACCTTCTTGCTCTTCTTCCTCCTTCTTTATCCCCCTCTATCCTCCATCCCCCTCCTCCAGCTTCATCCTCTATCCTCCTCCTCCTCTGTCATCCTCCTTTCTCCCCTATGATTCTCCTGGTCCTTCTGAATCACAGTGCATTTTGCAGGTACATTCATAGCACCACCCCTGAACTCAGTAACTACATGTGATGAATTCTCACTGGGGGCTCAGCCCACACTCCGCTGACACTCAGTCCCATGTGACTGAAAAGCACTGATAATCACTGAGCTGCATGGCATGTCAAGTGGAATACAGCTAACTTATGAGCAAAACGGGCAAATCTGACATGATCCCAGAAGTTCAGGATGCTATATTTGAACTAACCAATAATAATACTGTAGAGATGACCTCTAAAAGATGTACACTGAGCTGTTAGGCCCTATTAATATAATTGTAAATCTGCCTTCCAGTCTCAAGGGTTTGTTTAACAAGTGATGACAAGCAAAATGTCTGCATAAATGCTGGCAAAAGGATCTTTTATCGCTTTTTGCTATTTAACAAAGGGTTAATTTCTGAGAAATCAGAGATTTCTCTTGCGTTAACCTAATTACCGGGGCTTACTGCTGTCCCCATATGGAGGCAGCATTATTAGTCAATTTATTAAGCAAAGTAACGCTATCTCAGGATGGTGTTACGTGTCTTTTTCAAAGGGATCCAGCTGAAGCTTCTCTGGATCCCTCACAGGTGATAGCGCTATATGAATAGGAAGAACTCTTCATGGAGGATGGCCGTCTTCACCGGGACTTCCAGAGCAGCCACGGCACGGTGAATAATGGTACTACTTAATTATGTATCAATGTGATTTGCTGTGATACATAATGAGGGTTACCACAACCATATATTAAATAGACCACAACTCAGTTGCTCTCACATACTATGTATGAACTATAATAATATTGCTTTAGGGATCTCTGTGATTGAGGATTGTTGAATATATATAAAAGTTTAGTCAAGAAACTGCCTTTGTGGTTCAAGATGTCTGTAGCTGTAAATATTAGTTACTAACAAGCCTGCCATAATAGTTCTGCATGGGATTATTGTTTTGTTAGACATTTCTTTGTGCCTCTATGAGACTTTTGGACCTAATTTTATAAGTTATTTCAACTCTTAAAACACGGGCCAAAGGCAAATATTGCTAGAAAAGGTCTGGGGGTAAATGTATTAATGTCCGGATTCTTCAACTCCAGCGTGTTCAGCATCTTCGGCGATTAAATTTAAAGCGGCGCTGCATTTGTAAAGGGAAGTTTCCCTTTACAATGCAGTGCCGCTTTAAATTTAATCGCCGAAGACGCTGAACACGCCGGAGTTGAAGAATCCGGACATTAATACATCCCTTTACAAATGCATTGCCGCTTTAAATTTAATCGCCGAAGATGCTGAACACGCCGGAGTTGAAGAATCCGGACATTAATACATTTACCCCCTGGTGTCCAAGCCTTTTTCTTTAGGGGGAGACCCATACCACTTTTTACACATCGCCATGCTTGTTATTCTATTTGCAGTCTGCATCTTGGGAGAGCAGTGGTTAAAGTAGGACTTTGTTAGATACAGCTTCTACCTTAAATAAATATTAACTTAAGATCATTAAAAAATGTGGGATTAAATCAGAATGTGTCTCTGTTCTTGGCATGATGTTTGAGAAAATTTCTTTCTGCATAGTACTGGCTACCAAACAAAGTACTTAAACTATGTCTTTGGTGAATATCTTAAGATAATTGAATTTAGCATACAAGTGAATCACACAGTACTTACCCTAAGACACTGAGCAATATCCAAAATTTGGGACACTCACATAAATCATTTGTATCAATTTCATACTTTCCCTAATTGTGAGTAATACTATCTATTAAAGAAATTTACACTACCTCTAGGAGATACAGGGTCTATTTACAAAGCTGCGATAAATTATACAAACGTAAAATGGCCATCGCATCTCATTGCATCATTTAGTAAGGGTTCAGTGTAGAAGAAATCATCGATTTTTCCTGCCATAAGACATTTAACGTCTCTGAACGCGGCTGCAATATATTAACTTGGGAACTGTGAAACTATTCAATTTGCAAAGCTGCAAAAAATAAGTTTTATAAAATACCTGCAATACAACATTATGCATCACAGTGTTATGATGGGATGCATAATATTGCCTGTCGCAGTTCACTTGGCTGAAATAGTAAATAGAGCCTGTAGTAACCTATCTCTGTTTGATTGTTCATTTTAACAATGTGTGGACATCTCAGCATACTGTAGGTCTTGATATCTTATGTTTTAATTATCACTTTCCTATCTATACTTGTACCATTTTACTGTTTTTTTAATATTTCACATTAAATAGAATTGCAGACATCATTTTAAGTATTGAAATAAAAAATCATTAAGTTCCAATTGTATAATTTTTCAATTAGTGCACCTGACCTGATCACTCTCTTTCTCTGCTTCTCTGTATTATTTGGTGGGACATTTTAGAATTGTGACAGGGTGAATGCTGAAGCTATCTTTGGTAACTGTATAGAGTATGGCCTGTTAGCATTATTAAAAACCCTCTGCATGTAAGAACACAAATCATCTGTCTGCATAAGTTAGTGATCTCTGCATAGAAAACATTCCTGCAATTAATCAGTCTTTCTCCTGGAGAACCCTGAGCTCATCAATTTGCCTAGCGCAGCAACACAGAAATGCTGTAGTATATCTCAGTTAAATATACTGAGTTTCATCTCAAATAATTTACTCAATTTCAGGAACCCTTGGTTCCCTGGTTATATTTTTACAGAGACCTAGGGCTTAAACACAGTCTACATAGTTGTCTACTCTCCTGGAACGTCCGGGAGACTCCCGAAGTACAGGAAATCTCCCAGACTCCTGGAAGAGCAGGCCTCCCTGTCACAAGATGCAGCTAATTGGATCATTGCAATGCAAAGCGCGGGGCTACAGTGACATCACCACACTTCCTCCTGCACTTGCCACCCAACCTGCCTTCTGGAATCTCCCAGAGGGGAGGTTTTAATTGTTTGGTCTACACTACAATTTTGGCAATGTGATACCCACCGCTATATTGATTGTAAGAGTTATTCTGACACCTGTATGCTCACCTTCTTTTACGCAAAGAATTCTCGTGCTCCATTGCCTGCTCCTTTCAAATCGCGATGCTGCTGGGACAGTACATGCACTGTACAGCCCAGCACTTAATGGGCCTGAGTTATTAAGGAGAGCAAAGCATAAAGGAGTAAGTTTGCACCCGGGCAAAACCATGTTGCATTGGAGAGAGAAGTAAATTTAAAATGTGGGGACAGATTTATAGTTGAGGAATGTCCTAAATCAAATTTAAATTTCAGTGTAAAAATAAAGCTATTAATTAGGTATGTGCTAGATGAAAATACAGCCAGTATTTAATTTATGTGCAAAATAATAAACTAATTTGCACCCCTTGTATTGTAACATAGTTTGTTCCAGAGAATATTTACTCCTTTTTTGCCTTACTTTCTTTAATGACTCAGGCCCAGTAACTACATGTGCTGACCTCCTCCAATCAGGGCTCAGCACACACTGTTCTGACACAGAGCCTCATGTGACTGAGGGTGAGCATCAGAGGAATGTGTGCTGGACACACAGCGATGGATAGTGCCCAGAAAAATAATCACCTCCTTTGTGCTCCTGTATGAGATTCTCCCAGTTTAATTGAAAGAGGTCTTGCAGCTGAATTTTCCAATATATACAAGTTCTTTATATTCAAACCTGCATGTGTCCTTGAATAGTGTCTTGCTTATCAAGATTATGTGTACCAGTATGGCTGTGTTATCCTATCCCTATCCACATCTGCCCTGTCCTTATCAGTCCAACTTAGAGTCCATGGGCTAGATTTACTAAGCTGCGGGTTTGAAAAAGTGGAGATGTTGCCTATAGCAACCAATCAGATTCTATCTTCCATTTATTTAGTACTTTCTACAAAATGACAGCTAGAATCTGATTGGTTGCTATAGGCAACATCCCCACTTTTTCAAACCCACAGCTTAGTAAATCTAGTCCCATGTCTGTGTGACTGTTACTATTTGATTGTTAATTTTCACTGTGTTGGGATCCACAGCTAGTCAAAGTCTGACCCCAGGAATCTACTTAGCACTAAATACAGTCTGGTAAAATTGTTCTCAATTTACATATATTGAGCCCCATACTGCCACTCCTCCTTCCCTGTTGCACAATGGGACAAGCCTCAGAATCACATGTTTAAAAATAAAGTAAATGGTAATAATTTAAAACTAATTCAGTTGTAACCAAATATCAAAACTTCATTCCTGCGTAGAGTTAAAATATAATGAGTGCTACAGCGATTGAGAGATGAGAGTATTGAGCTGCACATAAAGAGTAGTCTAGAGCATACTTGCCAACTCTCCCGGAACGTCCGGGAGACTCCCGCATCTTGCGAGAGTCTCCCGGACTCCCGGGTGAGTGTGGCAATATCCCGGATCTGCCCACTTCACTAGGAAGTGCCCCACTTCCTAGTGAAGTGGGCAGAATTAGCTCCCAAACGCTGCGATTCCTGGTGTCAAATGACGTGATTGCATCATTACGTCGCGTTATTATGCCCCCATCACGCCCACCTCTCCTGGAAACCTCTCCTGAAAAGTTGGTAAGTATGGTCTAGAGCGGCAGAAAATGTAAACCCAGGTCTGGGGCTCGGTTTAGTTAACAAAACCCTGCTCATGAAAAAGCAAATCTAGTTTTTAAGAAACTGATAGAGTTTGTTCCTGAGCAAGGACTTATAACATCATTTTCTACACAGCATACTGAAAGTATAAACTAAATAAAATGATTCTGACAGCCCAGTCAGGAAACAATAAAAACGTATTAGCAGGTGCCAAAGAGTAAATCAGTTCCTGCATTAGTGCTTTTTGAGTGTGGTGCCGATCTAGATGGGATTAAGAGGATGAAATACGATCAAAAGAAGAGATTGAACTGCTATTTCATTTCCAGGAATACAGCTGTAAACTATGCAAAGAATTTTCCAAAAGAGAAAATGCAAGTTCTGCATAGTTAGTTCATTCCAAGCTTCATGCTAATGTCCAGAACAAGTTAGACAATGCAAGCAAGAGTCTGATTGGTTGCTGGGGTTTATTGCAAATTGTGCACCTAAATGAACTGTTATTAATGTTATTAGATTACCACTTCTGACTGTTAATGATGATGGTATTTTTTATCCTTCAAGCCATTTTTTGGCACTTATTTAATTCTCCATATATTAGAGACAAGTAGACACTGCTTCGGCAAATTATCTGTCCTCATGTGACAGCTTGGCAACAGACAGTTTGTATAGAGGCCTCTGTATTCCTTACTTCCTGAATGACTGAGTTGCTCCAGCCAAAAAATGTTGGACAAACAAGCTTCTTCAAAGGCTCAGCTGAACTGTCCTCTGACTTCATTAAATAATAAATAATGTTTATAATGGCAGATTTCAGCACCAGTTGCATCCGTCACCGAGATGTGACCCCTTAAATACAGTGTGCTACTGTTGTGTGTACATTTAGATGTTTGCAGTGAGTGCACACGTAAAGGTAATTCATCATTTTAAAAAAAGACAACTCTGTCAAATTGCTAGGGCTGAGGGAGAGGGAATAGACAGGTGAAAGGTTGCAGTTCCTCCTTGTTTTTATAACACAAACAGGACTTCCTAACACATTCTGCTACAGTCTGTAATTTATTTATATTACTAATTAACTTTCTGTATGACACTACCATTAGAATATTTTGGTCCTAAAAGGAACTAGCAAATATAATAACTAGACTAAAACTAGCATACTGCGATTCTAACTGTGACTGACACCTTACACTTGCAGTTAGAAATCTTTTATCCTTACAATCATAGCCGGATTAAGGGGGGGGCACAGGGGGCATGTGCCCCGGGCCCCCCTCTCTCCGAGGGCCCCCCGCCGCTGCGCGCATAACCTCTGATGATTTTTTTTTTTCTTCCTCTTTTTTTATTTCTTTTAATGGCGGCGGCGGCAGCAGCGGCGGGGGGGGGAGCTGCGGGCGGGCAGGCAGGTTCAGGGCTCCCTTCGTTGGTGGGGGGAGCAGGGAAGCAAAAAAAATAAAATATATATACTCACCTGATCGCTGGGCCGGCGTCCCTCCTCCTCCCTCCTCTCTGCACTGTTAACACTGAATAACAGGCGGGATGTCATCAAGTCACACCTGTCATTCAGTGAGGAGCAGCGCGCAGAGGACCAAGAAGACAGAAGAGAAGAAAGAAGCTAAAAGAAAGGTAAGTAAAAAAAAGAAAAGGGAATAACGCAGAAAGGCACAGTATGGAGGAAAAAGGGGGAGAAGAGAGGCACACTATGGAGGAAAAAGGGGGAGAAGATAGGCACACTACTGAGGAAAAAGGGGGAGAAGATTGGCACACTACTGAGGAAAAAGGGGGAGAAGAGAGGCACAGTAGGAAAAAGGGGGAGAAGAAAGGCACACAATGGAGGAAAAAGGGGGAGAAGAGAGGCACACTATGGAGGAAAAAGGGGGAGAAGAGAGGCACAGTATGGAGGAAAAAGGGGGAGAAGAAAGGCACACAATGGAGGAAAAAGGGGGAGAAGAGAGGCACACTATGGAGGAAAAAGGGGGAGAAGAGAGGCACAGTATGGAGGAAAAAGGGGGAGAAGAAATGCACACAATGGAGGAAAAAGGGGGAGAAGAGAGGCACAGTATGGAGGAAAAAGGGGGAGAAGAGAGGCACACTATTGAGGAAAAAGGGGGAGAAGAGAGGCACAGTATGGAGGAAAAAGGGGGAGAAGAGAGGCACACTATGGAGGAAAAAGGGGGAGAAGAAAGGCACAATATGGAGGAAAAAGGGGGAGAAGAGAGGCACACTATGGAGGAAAAAAGGGCAGAAGAAAGGCACAGTATGGAGGAAAAAGGGGGAGAAGAGAGGCACACTACTGAGGAAAAAGGGGGAGAAGAGAGGCACAGTAAGGAAAAAGGGGGAGAAGAGAGGCACACTACTGAGGAAAAAGGGGGAGAAGAGAGGCACAGTAAGGAAAAAGGGGGAGAAGGGAGGCACAGTAAAGAAAAAGGGTGAGAGGCACAGCATGAGAAAAAAGGGGAGAGAAAGGCACAGTATAAGAAAAAAGGGTGAGAGAAACAGCATGAGGAAAAAGGGGGGAGGGGAGAGAGGCACAATAGTGGGGACAATTAATTAATTTAAGATGGGGTGGTTTGGGCGCTGCTGAATGTTGGGGTGAGTTTGGGGAGAATGAGGTCCCTTTATTAAATGTGCCTATGAATTATTTAATGGCAGTGACGGTTGCGGGAAATAGGTATATTTCTGAAATGTAAATACTATTAATTTATTGCTGGGGCTGTTTGTAGGGAGGGAAATAGGTTTATTTATTAAATGTGAATACTATTATTTTAATGTTGGGGCTGGAGGAAGGCCTAATTATTAATCATGGGTGGTACTGATTTAACGCCGGGGTGGCTGTCATTTTCTAAATGTACCCATTTTTTTTCCAAATAGGGCCCCTAACATTCCAGGATCTAGATAAGCCACTAAAGAAACCTGCAGCACAGGTGGTGAAAGTGAGAAGAACAGGTAGGAGAGAGCAGCAACGTCTGTGAAATGTTGTGATTCTAGTGGGACAATCCCAATTTTTGGTGACCGTTCAATGGTGTACACAACAATGCAGGTTTTTTTTGTCTGTAGGAGGGTGGCGTGGCCATGCCCAATGATGCATTATCAATGATATTTTAATTTGCGGTATCATTGCTAGTTTTAATGTGCATTATAAATTTTATTTTTAAAGTGCGGTATCATTGCTAGTTTTAATGTGCATTATAAATGTTATTTTAAAAGTGCGGTATCATTGCTAGTTTTAGCGTGTGGTGTCATTGCTAGTTTTAGTGTACGTTATCAATGGTATTTTTAATGTGTGATATCATTGCTAGTTTTAATGTGTGGTGTCAATACCCATTTTAATGTGGTGTTTTGGTGATTGTTTTAATGTACAGTATTTTAGTTTGTGGAAGCAATGATTTTTCTTATCAGACAACCTAAACGAGCCCTCTGGGAGAGCTGTAAGTGTCATACTGTGGGCTGTAGGTGATGTAATGCAGGATGTGTCACTATGCCCTTAATTTTAGATTTTAGGGGCCCCCCTGTCTTAAGTGCCCCGGGCCCCCCGAAGCCTTAATCCAGCTCTGCTTACAATTACAATTATAGTCAATGCTGATGTGTCACTGTCATTACATAGTGTAGTAGTACAGTATATTTTGTACTGCAAGGTACTAATCCACTCCAACATTAAGAAAATTAGGCTACAGGGTCTCATTTAGTGTTAGGAGCAAATTTGCCCCTGAACAAGCCCTGTTGCAATGCAAGGGTTTATGAGCTTTTTTTTGCATGCAGGGAAAATACTGCCTTCTTCTGCATGTAGATTTTGTAGTGACAGCTGAGTATTGTGATAAAATAATGTTAAATTGCAGTGATACATCATATTTTTTTACCATTGCAATAAGTGTTAGATTCATAAATAAGCCCGAAGCCCAGTGTAATGTTAACCACAAAAATAATGTGTCTTAAAAAAGTAAAAAAAGGAAGCAACTAAAAAATGAAATAATATTCAATTACATATTGGAATAATATTAGCTAAATTTTAAAATAATATTGACGTTAATTTTTTTGTTGTTATGGCACCCTGTGGTTACAATACAGGAATGCAGCATGCTTGACAGTGATGGTGAAAATGCTTGGTGATTGGGTGGCTGTTGTGCAGGAGGGAGTGAATTTTTAAACCCTCAGTGACACTACAACCCAAGACTGAAATTTTTCTTAAAAAATCATGTAGGTAAAAAACATTCTTCACTGCTACACTGACATTGCACTGCAGCGCTTTTAGGAAGTAAAGTATTACCTTCCCACTGAAAACAGATAGCTAAACCACCCCCCATATCTCCCCACACATCTTTAGGCACTGTACTGATAGGATATTATCAGGGCCATACCACCAGTGCAGTACAGGGGTTACCTGATGCATTTCTCTGCCCCTTTTGGTAGGCGGTTTCATCAGATGTAAAGTGTCACGACTTATACTTGCGTACCTGCTATTGTTGGCACTACTCAGAGGAAGGTGCGGAATCTAACATGTCCCTGGTATTCACCAGGGACCCCCGCAAGGAGGTATTGACTCCGCTGCAGGAACACAAAGATCGCGGTCCTTCCACGAGTCAAATAGCGAGATACAAGAGGAGATTTGTCAGACTGGCTGGGTCGGTAATGTTCTGGCAAGAAGAAGTACACAAGGAATATCCAGAGGGATGGTGAGACAAGCCAGGTCGGTAACGTCTGGAAGCGCAGTACAACAGGGAGATCCAAAAGGGATGGTCTAAACGGTCCGGGTCAGAAGGGTCACAGGCAAACAAGAGAAATAAAGGAACAAGGCTAGAAACTGGAAACACAGGAAACGCTGGAGGCAGGTTAGATCTGATACTTTGGCACAGGTGTGCACACAGGAAGCTCCTTATAAAGGCTGAGGAGCCAATGGGATAGTAGGGGGCGGCTGCGCTGTTCTCAGCTGCCGCCGAGAGTCTTGAGTAGCATCCCGTTGCCTAGCATGCGCAGATGGCTGTGCCGGGCGGCCGGAACTTCTGCGTCTGGTTGCCTGGCAACCAGACGTGCTAGGAAGAGAAGCGGGCGGCTGTCCCGAGGAGACAGCGGGACGGCGCCTGACATAAAGTGATCATTCGTACTACGTCACCGTTTATATATTTATCCCACAGTTGGTCACATGTCTAAATCGACAAATCAAACTTCAAAGAGCTTAAATGATGACATAATAAACCCCTGTAAACGTGGGCAGCTTTCAGCTACTCTAGTTATTTGTTGACATTTAAGCAACCATTTGCCGATTTCATACAATATGAATAACTGCGGGACTAACATATTGCATTAAAAATAAAATGAATACTAAATAAATAGCAAATTAATAATATAACACACTTATATCAAATATATTACATAAATTCATAAAGTAAAAGGTTAAAGCTAAAAATCCATTTGACTTCATATAATTCATTAATGGACATTGAGATGTGTGGCAACAATAACTTATGTCATACATCTCTTTTAGAAAACACTCACAATGAAAACACTCACAATGAATTCTAACATTATTCAAAATCATATAAACTAAATTTATGAGCATAACTATACAAATATATGTGTCCATGGTTCGTAACTAGATCTACCCCAAAAATTATTTAATAGTCATTCAACTTAACATATACTATATAGACACAAATATTTTGCCACACCAGTTAATTATTGAATTGATGTGTTTCAATCAGATCCATTGCCAGAGGTATATAAAATCAAGCACCTAGACATGTAGGCTCCATTTGCAAACATTTGTGATACAAAATAGGTAGTTCTGAAGAGCTCCGTGACTGCAAGCGTGGAACTGTTATAGGATGCCAACTTTACAATAACAATAAGATGGTTCGTCACATCACCAAGACCTATGCCAAGCGTCGGATGGAGTGGTGTAAACACACCGACACCGGACTGTGGAGCAGTGGAGTGACAAATCACGCTTCTCTGTTTAGCAGTCAAATGGGCGAGTCTGGGTTTGGCGGATGCCGGGAGAATCTTACCTGACTGCATTGTACCAATTGTGGAGTTTGGTGAAGGAGGGATAATGGTATGGGGCTGTTTTTCAGGGTTTGGGCTAGGTCCCTTATCTCCAGTGAAGGGCAACCTTAATGCTTCAGCATACCGACCAAGTCATTTTGGACAATGCTATGCTTCCAACTTTATGGCATCAGTTTGGGGAAGGCACTTTTCTATTCCAAAATGACTGTGCCCCAGTGCACAAAGCAAGGACTACAAAGACATGGTTTGATGAGTTTGGTGTGGAAGAACTTGATTTGCTCGCACAGAGCCCTGACCTTAACCCCATCGGACACCTATGGAATGAACTGGAACAGAGATTGCGAGCCAGGCTTCTTTTCCAACATCAGTGCCTGACCTCATAAATGCTCTACAGAATGAATGGGCACAAATTCCAACAGAAATACTCCAACATCTTGTGGAAAGCCTTCGAAGAAGAGTGGAAGCTGTTATCACTGCAAAAGGGGGACCAACTCCATATTAAAGTATATGTATTTGAATTAGAGATGGGCGGGTCCGGTTCTCCGAGAACCGAACCCACCCGAACTTTGGGTATCCGAGTACCGAGCTGAGCAGCTCGGTACTCTCCCGCCAATTCCGAATCCAAATCGAGGCCGAACGTCATTGTGACGTCGTCGGATCTCGGGACTCGGTTCTCGCGATACTTCAACTTTATAAATACACGCCTCCACAGCAATCCATCGCCATTTGACAGAGGGAGAGAGCAGGGTGTAGTCATAGGCTAATTAGAGCAGGGACAGAGAAAGAATACAATATTGTTCTTGCAATTGCTCTAACCAAAATCGCTAGTGCAGAGAGGAGGATAGAGGTTTATTATTTTTTCTTCATATTTGGCACTCCCCAGCGCTTTTGGGTTGTCCCCCATAATTGTGCATTAATATTTCTGGCTGTCAAAAGTCATATCTGTCAGCAGTATCTACTCAATAAATGTTAGCACTCCTCAGTGTTTTTGGGGTGTCCTCTCTAATTGTGCATTAATATTTCTGGCTGTCAAAAGTCATATCTGTCAGCAGTATCTACTCAATAATTTTAAGCACTCCTCAGTGTTTTTGGGGTGTCCTCTCTAATTGTGCATTAATATTTCTGGCTGTCAAAAGTCATATCTGTCAGCAGTATCTACTCAATAATTTTAAGCACTCCTCAGTGTTTTTGGGGTGTCCTCTCTAATTGTGCATTAATATTTCTGGCTGTCAAAAGTCATATCTGTCAGCAGTATCTACTCAATAAATTTTAGCACTCCTCTGTGTTTTTGGGGTGTCCTCCCTAATTGTGCATTAATATTTCTGGCTGTCAAAAGTCATATCTGTCAGCAGTATCTACTCAATAATTTTAAGCACTCCTCAGTGTTTTTGGGGTGTCCTCTCTAATTGTGCATTAATATTTCTGGCTGTCAAAAGTCATATCTGTCAGCAGTATCTACTCAATAAATTTTAGCACTCCTCTGTGTTTTTGGGGTGTCCTCCCTAATTGTGCATTAATATTTCTGGCTGTCAAAAGTCATATCTGTCAGCAGTATCTACTCAATAAATGTTAGCACTCCTCAGTGTTTTTGGGGTGTCCTCTCTAATTGTGCATTAATATTTCTGGCTGTCAAAAGTCATATCTGTCAGCAGTATCTACTCAATAATTTTAAGCACTCCTCAGTGTTTTTGGGGTGTCCTCTCTAATTGTGCATTAATATTTCTGGCTGTCAAAAGTCATATCTGTCAGCAGTATCTACTCAATAAATTTTAGCACTCCTCTGTGTTTTTGGGGTGTCCTCCCTAATTGTGCATTAATATTTCTGGCTGTCAAAAGTCATATCTGTCAGCAGTATCTACTCAATAATTTTAAGCACTCCTCAGTGTTTTTGGGGTGTCCTCTCTAATTGTGCATTAATATTTCTGGCTGTCAAAAGTCATATCTGTCAGCAGTATCTACTCAATAAATTTTAGCACTCCTCTGTGTTTTTGGGGTGTCCTCCCTAATTGTGCATTAATATTTCTGGCTGTCAAAAGTCATATCTGTCAGCAGTATCTACTCAATAATTTTAAGCACTCCTCAGTGTTTTTGGGGTGTCCTCTCTAATTGTGCATTAATATTTCTGGCTGTCAAAAGTCATATCTGTCAGCAGTATCTACTCAATAAATTTTAGCACTCCTCTGTGTTTTTGGGGTGTCCTCCCTAATTGTGCATTAATATTTCTGGCTGTCAAAAGTCATATCTGTCAGCAGTATCTACTCAATAATTTTAAGCACTCCTCAGTGTTTTTGGGGTGTCCTCTCTAATTGTGCATTAATATTTCTGGCTGTCAAAAGTCATATCTGTCAGCAGTATCTACTCAATAAATTTTAGCACTCCTCTGTGTTTTTGGGGTGTCCTCCCTAATTGTGCATTAATATTTCTGGCTGTCAAAAGTCATATCTGTCAGCAGTATCTACTCAATAAATGTTAGCACTCCTCAGTGTTTTTGGGGTGTCCTCTCTAATTGTGCATTAATATTTCTGGCTGTCAAAAGTCATATCTGTCAGCAGTATCTACGCAATGGATTCAAAGCAGTCCACATATGATCTAAATGAGCAACCAGGTTCTGTCACCAGTCCTGATGTTAGTGTTCCCAGTACGTCATCTGGCCAAGGCGATGTCAAACAACAGAGTGTTTTCAAATTAGTGCAAAAAACAAAAACCAAAAAACAATTTACTGTATTGAAGCGAAAAAGAAGTGTAACTGAGCAAAAGTTAAGTGACGATAAAAAAAAAATTGCAAGCATGCCATTCTACACACGCAGTGGCAAAGAGAGAATGAGGCCTTCACCTTTGGCTATTAGTGGCAGATCCCAAAAAGTTACCCAGCCTACAATTGGTGCACAACTACTGTTACGCGTCAAAGCCGAGCTGCAAGATAACAGTGAGGCATTACAGGAGAATATTTGCTCTGATTCACAAATGACAACAATCCCTGTGGAGAGTCCATCCAACAGTGGGATGTCTAATCGTGAGCATTCTGCTGATGTGTGCCTTAATAGCCCGAGTGTAGCCGGTGATACAGAAATTGAGGATGCCACTTTGGAATTAGAAGAGGATGAGGGGGAGATTTGTGTAGGCGACGAGGGCGCTAATGATGATGTTGATGATTATGATGCAGACAGATACCAAATTGCCTTTCTCAATTTCTATTTATATTCTAGATTATATAACGGCTGAATAGTTTTCTATTTTACTCCTAGTGGAGAGAGGATCTGATGCAGACAGATACCAAACTGCCTTTGTCCATTTCAATTTATATTGTACAGTATATAACGGCTGAATTTGTTAGTATTTTATACAAGTGGAGGGGGGCCTAGAGAGGTGGAAACCAAACTGGCTTTCTCCATGTCAATTAATATTGTACAGTCTATAACGGCTGGATTTTTTGGTATTTTATACAAGTGGAGGGGGGCCTAGAGAGACAGAAACCAAACTGTCTTTCTCCATGTCAATTAATATTGTACAGTCTATAATGGCTGAATTTTTTAGTATTTTATACAAGTGGAGGGGGGCCTAGAGAGACAGAAACCAAACTGGCTTTCTCCATGTCAATTAATATTGTGCAGTCTATAATGGCTGAATTTTTTGGTATTTTATACAAGTGGAGGGGGGCCTTGAGAGACAGAAACCAAACTGGCTTTTTCCATTTCTTTACATATTTAACTATAAGTGTAGGGTGTAATATACATTCAAAGACGATGGCTGCATTGCCAATATGCATAGATGGAGAGGAAGACAATCTGTTTTGTGTGTAGAATAGGCCTACCAACGAAGAATTAAACTGTTTTTTTGGATGATTTATTACCTCAACAATTAGATTACTTGTCTCTAAAACAGTTGGAGCACTAAATTGGGTTAATTTAGGCCCAAAAACATGGATTTTCCAAAAAAATAGCAAAACAAAACCAAACAAAACCAAAACCAAAACCAAAACACGCAATGGCAGTTTTGCAAAACCAAAACCAAAACCAAAACACGACGTTAATCCAGATCCAAAACCGAATCCAAAACCAAAACACGGGGGTCAGTGACCATCTCTAATTTGAATACAATGTCATTACAGTCCCTGTTGGTGTAATGGTCAACCGTCCGAATACTTTTGTCCACATAATGTATAATAAATAGCACCTAGCAGATTTTAATATACTATAGAAACTTAAAAACTATACATTAGGTACTGTACTAAACATAAACCCTCAAATATTTAAAAGTGATTATAAGTGATTTACAATAAAGATGCAGGTGTCAAAACATCCACACCAACTTATCTGAACTTATCAACGTTAAATATTATTCAATTTTATCATATCACTAAGACCTAATGGTTGAAGGGTCTTTAACCTAAAAATCCAGCATGCTTCATGATTACAGAGAAGATTAAAATGATCTCCCCTCTCATACCTATATGTTCTATTGCAGATTCTTCAAGTCCCAATTTTGGCATGAATTCACATGAAGAGATAAACTGTGGGTCTTCACATTATGTACATGTTACTTCAATGTTCAAGAAAAGATAAACAAAGTGGTCCAGTTGTACTGAATCCCACAGCCACGATATATAACATATATCACAAAACTGGACCTGCAGTTCAAACTTTTCTCAATTTGGAATATCCCCTTAGAGACAAAAGAGGAAAATTCTTTAATCTTATGAGCTAGAAACTTACAAGTTAGACAGTGGATTTTACCACATTTATAGAATCCATTTGATCTTGTTTTCAACCAACCTAGATCCCAAATTTTTTTCGGAGTCATAACCATATTAGTGGCATTGTTAACATGTGCTGATGACTATTGGGTTATTAAGTCAGAATAGTAACTTACTACAGAAAAATGTAGACAAAATGGCAAACTGGGCTATGAAATGACAAATGGAAATTAATGTAGATAAATGTAGGGTTATGGTTATAACTGTACTACTTATACATCCCACAATTGGAAAAACCTCAGAGGACATGGAATATTAGTAGATAGAAGCTAAATATCACTACAAAGTGCAAATCAGAAACTGTAAAAAGAAAATAAAAAGTGGGATACATGTACATCATACACACATAGTATTACCATGGCATACATCATTATTTAGACACATCAAGTAGATAGACGAAGGTGGTCTGCAGAAAAAGATGGTGAGTGAAAGACCACACACACAATATATATATATATATTTTGTGTATTAAAACTACATGTCAAATATATACTTAAAAATATAAAACCTCAATTAACAGAATGCCAGCAAATAACAAACCTATACAGTGCTCAAAACGTAATCACAGCAAATTATACAATTTGTTGCATTGCAAACATTACAGAACACTCAAGTGCAAAACGAAAAAAAGAAAAATATACAAAACTCCCGCAAACAGTAGTAACGTGCCAAACAACAAAACTACAATAAAGTATTTTATCATTAAGGTAATTTAACTTTTCAGATAGGTCCAAATTGTTTATTGAAAGGTTCAGGGATTTTTCATATATATTAGCACTCAAAATGAACAGTGTATGTTGAGTGCATTGAAAATAAACCAGACTTTGGGATCAAGGATATCTTAGTTACATATTTCTACATACTAATGTCCAACACACCTTGTACATTGAATGCAGCTCTGGGGCACAAATCAGAGGAGATATGTAAGCGTGCCCTGGGGTTGTAATTTAAGATCAGTAATGTGTAATTTATATTGCATGTGCACAAAGTCATTCAATTCTGGATATTCTCTGTTTTTATAAAACTGAACAGGGGCTGGAGGGCACCTGCTCCCCAGGTTGGTCCCATAGTGGGCTATTTTGGATTGGGTTGCTGGGCTACCTGCATATAAATATATTTTTTTAAATGTACCTAATAGACTGCTGAGATATGTCTCGCCCCCCAGGCGAAAATTTGCCAGCCAGCCTCGGGTTCTTCATCATTACAGTAGACTAGTCAATGATGTAGCCCAATTCCGTCAATCGCCGCAAGGCCACAATCTCCTTGGCTTGGTCATGCTGGTCAGTGGGTATAAGATTTTCTCCAAGCAGCCAGAAATAACCAGTGAACGGAACACTTTGGTATTATTACCTGATACCAAAATCTTAGCCACCCACAGAACTTGATTTGGTCACAGAAGAGTTGAAGACACTGAACACGTCTCAGAGAAAACTTAACCTCCTTGGACTCACTGCTCCACATTTGAGGCAAGAGTAAATGGGGCTGCCAAAGTGTTCCAGACTACAGTTTCTGTGTCATTTTGGGCTGCAGCCAGTCCACACTGAAGAGACAGCCATACAGCAGCTGTGTACCTTCAGAAAATAATTTTTTTTGACCATGGCAACTGCTCTGTGCGAGCTGTACATGATTATTGCAATATTTTTTCAGATCTGATGTAGTACTCGCATACAAGGAGACCATGTCCACAACAGCAGTCAGTCCACACAGGATGCTTGAAAGAGTCTCTTTATCAAAAATATTTGGAAGGCCATTCAATGCCAGTTCACACTTCTCACTGCTTCTGCATACCACTATCCTGTAGCCAAGTTGTTTCTCATGGCAACTAAGCTGGGAGATCTCAAGCAATGTAAGGCATCTGTTAGGGTATCTTGCGTAGGCAAAGTCACGATTAAGGCCACTGAAGGTCATCATTAATTTAAATTCATACAGCATGTTAATAGGCTGAAACAGGGGGTGAGTTTGTTGTTGTAGATCTCTTAAGGGGGATTGCTAATGAATATCTCAGAACCATGGGGAAGTATTTCCCCAAACCAGCCTGGTGAGGGCCCACCATGTGTCCTCTGTCCTCTGACTTATACAAGGGTGATAATTAAATTTTTTACGGAATTGAGCCTAACCTTGTTGAGTTCGCTCATGGCCCTATGTTTTTGTTATCTTCCAATCACAGTAAATCATCCTCATTGAACACTCCACATCATAGTTTTAATGTTAGACAGCATGCATAACGGAAAGTGAACAGGCAGGTATCAGAGCTTATTAGACAGACAGCAGTGACATCGGTAGACATTTTACACATAATGTAAAATAGTGCATATAAAATATGTTAAAAGTGACATGTATAGTTTAACAAACCAGGCACCTCAGAGATAGGGGCTGCCCTTATTGTGACTGAAGTGCTTGATTTGTTTGTGCCCCCACAAAGGAGAACATTTTGGTTGTTGGTTGATGAACTGGAGAAAAGATAGGGATTTTAACAAATTACTAATCGGTATTTTGCTAACAGTGTTTTTTTTCCTCTATGTTGACACTGTCATCACCCTCATCATCATCCTCATCACTGATGTGAAGATCTTCATCACACAATATTAGTGCATCCCCACTAGTATCTAGCATCACAGATTCTGTTTATAATTGGAGGCAATACCGGTATTCCTCATACAATTTGTAGTTCATTTTGATGTATACCAGGTTTACAACATTTTTAGGAAGAAGTCTCCTACAAAGAACACTCACAATGTTCTTTGGTTGTACTAAATACTCTTTCCGAGTACACACTGGATGTTGGGCAGCTTAAGTACACCATAACTACTTTGTGCTTCAATTGGCCTTTTTGTTCCTCCCGGTGTGCAGGAGTAAGGAAATATGACCCCCTCTCCCTTTCTCATGGCTTAATGTGTAGATCTTGAAGGTTTGCTGCTGTTCCTCTAGTTGCTGAAGCATTTAAAGTGTGGAGTTCCACCTTGTTACTACCTCTTCAGTTGGTGGTGTTGCAAATTATAATTTTTTGCAGCTTCTCCAATGTTCTACATGTAGTCACTGAATATCGAAAATTGGCAAAAATTTTACGGGCAACGAACAGCATCTCCTGCACTGGCCTCTCATTTCCTAAGAAATTCGGCACCACCAAGTTTTTTGTGTGTATAAAGCATGGTATGTGTTGAAATTTAACTAGTCCCAATGCACAAACAATGTTCGCTCTGTTGCCGGCAATAAGAAATCCTGAGGAGAATCTTAGTGGAGTTAGCCATTATGCCATCACATTCCTGAGTTTTTCCAACAGATTGACGTTATTATGTATATTTGTGAAACCAGTGATATAAAGAGTAACTTACCCATGAATGACCTAGCATTGTTTGCTAGCAATACTATGCAGAAAGGATAAGGAGGATGATAATGAAACTACAAGTGCTGATGCTGACTGCAATACACCTGCTCAGTGGGCTGTTACCATCATGTAGTCTTTTGTTTGACCAGTATCACTTGTCCACAAATCTATAGTTAATTGGACAGTCTTTGGTATTTTCTAAGGACTGTCTTACTTTTTCTTTAATCTCCTGATACAGCTGATGAATTGCTGTTTGGGAAAAATTGAGTGGATATGGAATTTGGTAGTGTGGACACATGACCTCAAGCAATCGACTAAAACCTGATGCATTGATGGCAGAAATTGGATGCGCATCCAATGCTAATATAACTTTGTTCCTTTTGCAAATGCATCTTCACAGACAATTATTTAAAACTATGCTTACTTTTTTTGGTACTCTTCTGTATAGAAGTATCACCCTCAGCAGCAGCAGCAGTTGTAGTGTGCAAGGATGTCTCTTGGGAATCATGGATATCATTAGGGGAGTCAGTTGCCGTTTGAAAATTGGATGATGGACTACGTTCTAATAATGATGAGGTTGATGATGAAGGTGTTGACGGTGAAAGTTGCAGGAGGGCTCAACCCAAAAGACTGCTATCTGATGCTAGGCTGTTTGCTACTACACACAATTTTCCACCTTTTGAAAAATGTTTTGAATGAACTTGCTGCAAATGATGGAACAGGGAGGAGGTACCTAGATGATCAACGTCACTGCCTCTACTTATTGTTGGGTCACAAAGGCTACACATACCTTAACAAATATTGTCTGGGTTGGGATAAAAATATTTACAAACATACAAGGTGCTTTTTTGGTCTTATGCACTATCATGACAATGTGCTTGGGCATGAGGTGTGTGGCTGACTTACTTCAACACAATCATCATCATCCTCCTCATTATCTTGTTCAAGTCCAACACATTCATTTACAGAACCACAATTATCCCCCTCATCTTCTTGCACATTTATAAGTTACAAAGTAGCATCCTCAATTTCCATGTCTAAATCATCATCAATACTACTCATCCTCACATTTCCAAATGGATGAGAAATCTGGATAGGAGGCTTCTCTATAATTACAGTGTCAAAATATGAAACGTCAGACTCACCTATAGCACTCATGGATACCCTTAGACTCTTCTCAAGATTCTATGAGTGCCCAAGTTGTTCTTTGGCCTCGGTATTCTTTTCATGCACTGATGTTGCTGTTTTGGAGGTGATAGACCTACACTCTGAACGAGAAGGTGGTGCATGGGAAGTTAAGGAAGATGCATGACTGAGTTGGGCATTATCTTTGCAGTGGGCATTCTAGTAAGTGTAATAGCAGTAGCAGGAACCATACTAGCAAAAAGTGGGTATAGTCTGAGCCTTATCTTGCCACTGCGAGTGGTGTTTGGAATGTTAGCTACTTTAATGTTTTGGGATAAATCACCACATTGATCAGAAACTTTTCCCTTAATCCTCACATCCAGATTTGAGATATACAAAGAGTGTTTGGAGCTTGAGCTTTTCTTTCTTACACTTTATTCCTGCATGACCTATTTTACTGTACGGGTACTGGGATGCTCCTGATCTGTAGACTGCTCCATGGTTGACAAGAGGAGACAAGCCACTTGAAGGTGAATCTACTTTTTGTAGACAATTGATTTTTAAAAATAAAATTATAATTTTGCTGCTCAGAGTCAAAGAAAATGCTGATTTTTGTCCGCTTACTACTAATGATGTCACTGATACTGTCCCTCACACAATTGCTTTTGAATTGAAACACTCGAGATTGTAAAAGTAAGAAAAATATAATTTTTTTAGGTGTGCTACTCAAAGCGCACCCTGTATTTGATCCACTCAAGCAACTAAAATCACAGCTTATGCAATATAAATTGTATCTTTCACCTTGTCCAAACCTCTCCAAGAAAAAAAAGTGCTTTTAACAGAAATGTTGTGTACTTTGTCAAGTTAAGTGACTCAGAAAGACTGTGCTATTAGTTTGTTCATCCTTGTTGTATTCATGTATATCATAACTGGGAACAAGTAGAGAGGATCCACATATTTGCCACTCTTTGACATCAAAGACGTGAACTTCTATGTTTGCATTTTCAAATGACATTGCATTATCTATGTTATTCTATTTGTAGCAAGGTTGCATGTCACAATAGTGCATTATCATGAGATGTGTTTATGTGATTAGTGTTTGTGTATGCTCTCAGATAACTTGTAGATAAGTGGACCAGAGGTGTCTCTTAATGTGAGAGAGGATAGAAAGTGGGAAACTTACAAATGGTGCTTAAGTATTCTTATACTATCTTGGGCTATCACTCTGATAATTCTTGTTCAATGTTTAAACTATTTTCATTAAACTTCTAGAATAACCTTTTTCTGTAGTAAAATATATTTTTGATTACAAAATTAAATTAAAACATTTGTAATCCACGCCTCAGCAAAGAAATGTGCCGGTGTGGTTTCCAATGACTAGTCTGGAGTATTGAGATTTCATTTGGGTGTCTGAGATCGCAAGTAGGTGGACAGAGGGTTACTTAGTGTTGCAGATTCACTCAACATCACTCAATAGGACATGATTGCAGGTTAAGTAAGCAGCATTTTTGGGGATCACAACAGAAAAGTGTCACCCATTCAATAATGTCAAATCTACAGATTGTAATCCTTTGAGTAGGGCCCTCTTACCTCATTGTTGGCCTGCTTCATTAAGGCACACAAAATGAACATAATGTGTGTTTTTTTAAAACACACGTAATTTGGGCATACGCATGTCCTTACTCAACTACAAGCAGATCTGAAGAAACGTCTCTTGTTGAGTACGGGCATAGGTAGGCTCTGCTCTGACAGTTACAATACACTGCAGGGTACAAACAATATATATGTGTAACATATATACAGAGAAAAAATATTAAGTTATTGTCACCTATTAATAATGTGTAGTCATTAAAAAAAGGTGTTTTTTTTCATGATATACATTTTTCATGATGTTACTAATGTGTAGTGTACATAAAATGCATTTTTACAGTTGGTCCTAATTTCAAACACATGTTTTAGCATGCATGCGTGACCATCATCACAATCACAAGCACTTAAACCCGTCCTGTAGTTGGAGTTTGTGATATGAAGGAAAAACATGTACCTTAGAGATGCCCAAAGCTTGAATTGGGCACTGCTACTTAGTGCTCGAGCTTGGCATGCCCTTAATGTAAATTGACTACGTGCATACGACCATTCCACTCCCCATTCCGCCCATGAAATTGTAGCCTGTTGTAAGTGTCCTTCGAAGATGAATTGTATACATTTGCATTTCCTGGTGTATAGTCCATTTACAGGCATGCGCAGAGTGATTTAATGCAAAATACGGCACTCATCTGCTTTTATGTTCCTTAATGCATCAGGCCCTGTATGTCTGTTTGTACCTTATTTGTTTTATTATTGTCTTTTTTCCCAGTTGTAAAGTACTGTGGAGTAGGTTGGTGCTATATAAATAAATGTTAATAATAATAATCAGTACTGTTAAGTACCAGTTTGAAATTTTACCAAACAGATGAACCTAGTAAAGCTTTGAACACAAGGGCAGTAGGGCTTAAAACATTCTTTGCACCTGAAGAAGTAACAACTTTCAGCCATTGAAATATCAAGACATGTGAAGGTCTTTCCAATGTAGCCTAGACACAAAAATATCAAAGACTGGTCATTTGCTCTGATTAAGAAATCTCAGTGATCTCTTGTCACTTCATCAAAAGTGGCTTTGTTAAGTTAGTTTGCAAGGTCATCTGCTAAGGACCGATGATCTTGTATTGCTTCAGTGCCACTAACTACAAAGAAAGTGTTTTGTGTTCTTGACAGAAATACACAGGAAAACATGTGAAGCCACAGCATGATACGCTGAACTAATCCATCCCCTGCGTGCATCAACTAAGTATAAACAAGATGAAGAGCAAATGACCCCAGGAAAGCTGATGGGTAGATTGCCAGATCAAACCATGCGGTTTTTACCAGTTAGATATACTGCTGAGATTCTTTCATCTCAATTTTTACTAAGAACTGAAATTAGAGGGATTTTTTAATTATGAATAACTGGCTACAGAAAAAGAAGATTAAAAGGTGATGCCTTTTAGAGGTAGAATGAACACACTGTGATTCTCCAGTCACATAATTCTGCTTTGAAAAATGAAGACAATTAAATGTTTACAAAGATAAGCAGATCTTATGGGCTACACTAAACAAATCCAAAAAATCCATTAATGTAAACATAAATATATATATAATGGACCTCAAAAATATGTTTGATGCAAGGAATGCAGGGAAAACACTGACTACTTCTGAATGTAGCACACAAGGCAGGTTCATTGCAATGCTTAGAGTTGAGCTAGGACACCCCTCTCCTAAACCTTAATCTACCTGCACATTTTAAATTTGCCTCGTTCCTTGCAGAGCAATATTATTTTGTACCTTTTAACTGGATTCACTGAGGCCCAGTATGAGGTGCACATATTAACCTGAGATACAGATTGGGGATTTCTTTTCCAGATATTTGTTAGTCAGAAAACAATAAACGCCAAGGGCCGATATACCAACGCTGCATCCTTCTTACACCTTTCCCCTTAATTTATTTAACTTTCTTATGACCTGAAATAATGACACAGACACATGTATAGATTTTGGTGAACTAAGGTCACAGTTTCATTATTAAACAAAAAGGGGTGGCAACGAAAGCAGATACAAAGGCTGCTATCAATCAATACCAACCAACAAATGAGGATGGCTAGCCGGGCCCAGAATCCCCGTGGCTACTTTATGGTGTCAGAAAGACTCCACCACTCCTGGACTCAAAAGCCATACTTTCACAAACAATACCCCAGCAACCTTTACAAGTGACCCTGGGAGAAACAAGATCGAAGAGGGGACATTCCTGCGTCCCAATATACACTTGCTCCATGTATTAAATCGTTGCCTGCACTGCTTTCACGCTGACTGTGACTCACCTGAATTAGGAGATAAAACGTGATTAAGAGCAACAAACATCAGGCAGATCTAAAACATAGCAGAAAGGAGGTAGGAAATCCTGAAAATAAGTCACTTGCGCCATGTATTAGACCGCTGCCTGCACTGCTTTCCCGCCAGCGCTGGCGCTCTCTGAAGGACTGCCAGCCCATCACCACCAGACCCTAGAAACCCAAAGATCTGTCCTATGAATAATTCCAAATCCGTTTCTCTAAGGTGTACCCCATCAGGTCTATATAAGTGTGGGGAACAGAATTTGATGGAAGGGTGTTTTATGCACCATCCCCCTGATGCCTTCAAATACTTCAAATGCTGACTAGCCAACCTACAAAAGAGTGTCTCTGGAAGACTAGGTCAGCGCATCCCGCTCCTCCCAAACCACTGAATGTGTACCAAGGTCTTACAAGTGGGCTTATCCTGATCTGAGGATTGTCTAGCAGCCCTGTAGATGAAGGAGTAGCCAGCCATTCAGACTCTAAGGCGTTTGGGGCGTGATCTGTAACCAGAATAACAGCCGAATGTCATATCACATAATGCAATGACACGGTATGGACATAATCACAGTAACAGTATTATGGATAAAACCTGAACTCCAAAAAGATGCAACCCTGCAAACAAGCTGAAAGCAACAGTCACATCTGCCACGGGGGGGGGGGATAAGATGGGGGGGACAACCTATATGAAGATAAAAAACGTAAAAAACCTTGAAGGTGTCCATGCTTTCATCAGAGGAAATATTAAGGAAATCCCTTTATACACTCATTTCAAAATGATTTCCAACCTCCCAGCCTCTTGATTCTCTCTGCGGAGGACAATTCTACTGCCGCAGATGTAGCTGCACCAATTCTGAATTAATGCCTTCCGAAATCAGTCGGATTCATTCCAAGCTGTGAGACGGATTTTTTTTAATACAAAATTGCCTCTAACGGGTCTCACTAGGAAGTAAGCCCTGGCCAGAGCCACAAGGCAAGTAACCACATTCATGTGAGCCTTCAGATTGACCCAACACCCCCTGCCAAACTACTCCGTTTTGGATTTGTGCGTCTTACTCAGCATTGATGCATCTCTCATAAGAACATTTTTATACAAACGACCAGAGCACAATGACATCCTGGATGCAGCTACCAGCTTGCCCACCCAAAAAGCCCCATGGAAAATGTGGTACTAAATAACAGGGCTTCATAGTCCATCACGTCTTGTGCTGCAACTATCAGCTTATACAATAAGGACAGGTTGATGGGTAGCCTGGTGTCAGGGGCAGTGGTTTGGCACCTAGAATATCCCCTCAACACTTTTACTACACTATCTCATTATCCCTGAAGAAGCCCAGTCGGGTGAAACACGTAGGACATTGCTGTATTTGAATCAGAAACTTTCCATTTAATTCATTCTTTTTTGTTACGAACATTCCCGCTTGTTGGGTAACTTGAATTAGATCAGCTGAAACCTCCGGCGGACTGTTTGTGCCCCTACGCGTATGCACGGACTTCGGATGGCACACAGAAGATCTATCACTGCATCACACTATTGTCACACGCCGGTCCCATAGTTAGGTGCCGGCGCTGTGACTTTCCCTTTAAGAACCATGATTCTGCTTGCTTCTGCCTCAGAGACATTACTTTCACAGGTGTTCCTGGCTACTGTGATCTGGACCTCCTCCTGAACCTCATTGGTCCTAGAGCACTATATTAACCTCCCAAGGTTATGGGCTCATTGCCTGTTCTTCGTGTTACTCTGATTGCATTTGGATCTGGCTGTATACCTCTCCTTCCGTGTGTCCGTTACCTGCCCGCTGGACTGAACTCCTCACTGCTGTTTACCTGCAAGCTGCAAACTCCTCACTGCTGTTCATCTGCAAGCTGCAACCTCCTCACTGCTGTTCATCTACAAGCTGCAAACTCCTCACCGCTGTTCACCTGCAAGCTGGAACTCCTCTCCGCTATTCATCTGCACGCTGAACGAGTATCGTAAGTTGTTGCTAAACCTGTGCCTTATCTATTGGTTCAACTTTACTGCTGGCTGGCTAAGATCGCTGCATCTTGCTGTTAGAGCTACTATCAAGTTACCTGTCACCTGTAGTCTGGGGCGGATCTAGAATTTTTTTCTACCCCGGGCGATGTAGGGGGGGGGGGGGCGATTTAAGCCCCGCCCCCTTTCTAACTTCTAAGGCTGCCGGCGGCTGCACAGTATGTGCAGGTCCGTTCGGCAGTGCACAGTGTGCAGCCGCCGGCAGCAAGCCCCTGGATCCGCCACTGCCTGTAGTTCCACGTCTGACACGGGTTATCCTTACTCTGCTGTTACCTGGTTACTGGACTGTTTTTGTGAACTACTTGTTGTGCCAGTGGCTAGTACTTGGGCTCAAGTTGCGTGTCTCTGTTCAGTTGCTCCATACTACAGCGAACTTACCATTGCAGTTACAACGAATCCTGCTACCTGTAGTTCCACGCATGATTCAGATACTACTCACGTCTCTGCTACTTCTAGGCAACATTCTACTGCATGTATCAGTGTTCATCCAAGTCCTTGGGTGATGTTTAACGCTTACTGCTTTACTTAATAAGAATCAGCGATTCCAGTACCACCTGCTATGTTGAGTCATCTCTACTCTCGGATCAGCTAAGTTCTATATACTACTCTGTTTGGACTGTATGCTGTACCAGTGATTCGCATTCATCTGCTGTGGTTCTCTATTGGATCCTAGTGTTCTTGTTTATCATCACTGCGTTGAACTGTATATCATCTCATCTCATGCTGTTGCCAAGGGTTACCGACTATGAAGTAGCATATGTGAATTGTGTCTGCATTACTACGAATTGCCGTGTATTCATCTCTGCCAATATATATATCTATTCCTGTTGTACCAACATTCAATACACTACGTTGCAGCACTACTACTTTCTCCTGTGTTATTATTGATGCTTGTAAGCCGTGAACTTATCCTGTGAATATCATTGTATTCTGCCTCCACCATCCTCGATAGTGAGGCAGGGGATCTGC
Organism: Mixophyes fleayi; assembly: GCF_038048845.1. Lineage (NCBI taxonomy): Eukaryota > Metazoa > Chordata > Amphibia > Anura > Limnodynastidae > Mixophyes > Mixophyes fleayi. The sequence goes on from NC_134410.1 coordinate 80,316,595, forward strand.
AAAAAACCTCAGAGCCGTGACAACTATACCTAAGAGCCTCCGCTCTTAGGGGGATTTAAAATTATCTGGACACATTTGTTATCACCGTTTGAGGACCACTCAGTGCGCATATGGACATTCACTAACTTTGAGTCTTTGGCAGCTTATGATGTCTATTTCTTGGGCACTGTGTATGTGAGACTCATTTGGGACTTTCTCTGTCAGCCGCTGTGTTATTACAAGATCGTGGACCTTATTGTATTCATAGCCTTGTTGGCAATTTTGGACTTATAGATACATTTATCCACTGTGGTATATACCATTTCCCTTTATGGGTTTGGTTTGAGACAGCCTGTTTCAAAATTATTGGTCTTTTGGTTTATCCATATAACTTGTATGTGTTTCTCAGCCATTATGAATGATTGCAGTTAGTGGCTGATGCATGTTTTTCAAGTGTATGTATATGTTTATAGGTCCAGACCTTGCTTATGATTTATAATTTTAGCCCCTTTGGCATGTTTTAATAAATGTTTGTGCACCTTATTAGACCTACTCTACATTGATACTACTTACTTTTGCGCCTGGGAATATTTGTTTTTTTGATATTTGTCTTTTGGAGAAGAGGACCCGCCTCCATATTCCTATTCCCTCTGAGGCTGCATTTATACATATATTAGGGGAAGCGCAACGATTTCATATTTGTTTGCATTAGAACAATAGCATCATTAACTGAACTGTCATCCGGAAAAGACAAGTACTGAGACTAAACTTACCGGGCACCTTTTGGGGACCATGCCAATGGGCGAGACCACTAAATTGGCTAAATGAGGTGAAAGGAAAGGGCCGCACATGCTTCACAAAAGTATTTCCTTATGTATTTTGACTGCCAGCATCCTTGGGTAAGCATATCCCGAGCAAAGGTACCTTTGCTCAGCATATGCTACCTGCAAGCGATTGCCCATAACGGACTACAGCTTGCAGGGATCCCACTATGGGCAACTTCTTGAAAACCCTGCACTCTTAAGAACCCCACCGCCTCGTGATCGGGGTACAACTAGAGCCACCTGGACATGGCCGCTAAAGAGATCGGTGAAAGGGTTCTACATAGGATGAGCCGCCTGTGAGGTCCTAGACCCTGCCAGGTTGCCTGGTCTCTGATTACTGTCGTTGGCTGGGTGTCTGCTTTTGCAATACAAGCAGGCATATTTAAAACAGTATTGGGAACCCTTGCCATTCCTCATGGTAATCCCTCCATCACTGCAAGCCTTTCGCATCTCATGCATCATGTGCAAATATTTTAGCACCTCCTGATGCTCGCCTGGACGACTTCTCAGATAGGCTTAGACAAGTACATTGAAGCTGGAGAGCTAGTTATCATAACTTCTGAACTATGCTGCTTATCCGATTCAGTGATTGTAAATATGTCCACATATCTACCCTGCTCAATCTTCTGCCGTGAACTAGCCCTAAGACTGCGCAAGATAGCTGTATTAACGCAGTTCACAAAGTCTCCCCTTGTGGTATCACCTCTGCTGTGCTACATAAGCATCTTCTATCATGTCAGCTACCCCGTCTCCGGTGTGTCTGTACCATACGCATGAATTTGCAATGTCCACGCTCAGATTCAAAAAATTCCTCACCCGTGCTCAGAATATCAGAATCGGAGCCCTGTCCATCTGTCATGTAATTCTCTAATACTCACCTTGCGATTGAGCACCTGAGCACCTGAGACATCCGCGACTACATTTGCTTCATCCCAAACCGGATCCTATGGAACTGCTGACCTCCCATAACCTTGCTGCTAGGTACCCAATTTGACTTCGGCTATCTGCAAATCTGAAACAGGAAAATGGTTAGCAACCAAAACACCAGATAATATAGCCGAGGATGTCTGGAATCTCGCCACGGTCTCTGTAAACAAGAGGGGCAATGCAATATCTGGGGTCGCTCCCTTCCCGCTCTCCCTCTCTGCTAATGACATCACCTCCTTTTTCTCCTTCAAAATTGAGGACATCAGACTCCACATCTTCTCCTTCCTTCACTCTCCTGCCACCCTCTTCATTGCACCATCCTCCAATAACCAACTCTTGTGCTCCTTCCGCCCAATTTTGGGTGAAGTCAACTCCCTCATTCTTTCCTCTCTCCCCTCTACCTGCTACCTGGATCCCATATCCTCTCATCTCCATCACTCCCCCCCCCCACTGCCCACTGTCTGTCACCACTGGCATCATACCCTCCTCCTTTAAACATCTCTCCTATTCTCAAAAAAAACTCGATCTCGATCTCATCTCACTTGCTACCTACCACCCCATTTCACTTCTCCCTTATGCCTCTAAATTACTGGAGCGGGTTTTCTGCAACCGCCTTTCTAGCCACCTCTCGGATAAATCCCTCCTCGACCCTCTCCAATCCGGTTTTTGTGCCCTCCGCTCCACTGAAACCGCCTTTTGGCCAAATCCAGGGGTCATTTCTCCCTGCTCATCCTCTTCGACCTCTCCATGGCCTTTGACACCGTGGACCACCCCCGCCTGCTTCAAACCCTTCTCTCTCTTGGCCTCTCTGGCTCTGTTCTCGCTTTGTTCAACTCTTACCTCGTTAACTGCTCCTTCTCTGCTATGTCTGCTTCACTCCCCCGACGCCTTCCCTGTAGGAGTCACTCAGGCCTCTGTTCTTGGCCCTCTACTCTTTTCGCTTTGTACTTTCTCCCTGGGTGCTCTCATCTCTTACTTCAGTCTTTAGAACCACCTTTATACTGATGATATTCAACTCTACCACTCCTCTCCTGATCCCCCCGTCCACTCTCACATGTCTGATTGCCTCTCTGCCATATCCTCATGGATGTCCTCACACTTCCTCAAAATTAATACTGTTAAGACAGAACTCATTGTCTTCCCTCCTTTCAGATCCTCATCCCACCTTGATCACTCTATCACTGTCAACAACACCGCCATCTCTTCTCTTCCCCATCTCTGCTGTCTGGGCATCACGTTTGACTTGTCCTTGTCTTTTGACTCCATATTCAATCCCTTGCCCAATCCTGTTGCTTCCAACTAACATTACCCGCATTCGGCCCCTCCTATCTCAGGATGCCACCAAAATCATCATCCATGCACTCATCATTTCCCAACTTGATTATTGTAATCTTCTCCTTACTGGCCTCCCCTGCTCTCACCACACCCCCCCTTCATTTTATACTAAACATGGCTGAGACTCTCATCTTCCTTTCAGGACGCTCTTCTTCTGCCTAGCCTCTCTGCCTGGCCTTACACTGGCTCCCCTTCGCCTATAAAATTCTTTTCAAGCTCCTCACCATCACTTACAAGGCCCTTGTCACACTTTTACACAGAGAATATCACTCACTGGTATTAGCGCTACTAACCTGAGAGGCGCGGAGTCTAGCACACCACCGGTGTTCACCAGGGACCCCCGCAAGGAGGTTTGGGCTTTGCTGCATGTTATGTGCAGGTCGCGGTTCTCCCAGGAAGTCACCAGTGCAGCGAATGGTGGGTAGTCAGACAGGCCGAGTTGAAACCAAGGAAGCGAGGTACCACGGAGAGTAGGCAAGAGTAGTCAGGGAAGGTCCAAAGGTCAATACCAGTGCGGGAAGCGAAGTACAAGGGAAATCTGGAAGAGAGGTCAAACAAGCCAAGGAGTCAATACACAGGAGGTCAGGAACAGGAATCATTAACTAAATGCTGGAGCTGGTTAGAACCAATACTCTGGCACTAGACATGTTTTCAGAGGCTGATTTAAGTACTCTAAGGTGCCTCCTGATTGGATTAGGGAGATTTAGGCGGTTAGACATGCTGGCTGCAGACAGGTGAGTAGAGATAGAGTTCTGCTGCTAGGCAACAGGACGTGGATTGCGGAGAGAAGGTGTCCGTCTCCGGCGCCTGTGGAGAGCGGGGAGACGGCACCTGACAGCCCTCTCCCAAAACAACTGCCCCTTATCTCTCTAACCCTCTCTCCATCCACACTCCCTCCTGCTCCCTGCTCTCGGCCAATGACCGCCACCTCTCCTCCACTTGGCTCACCTCATCCCACTCCAGAATCCAAGATTTCTTCCGGCCTCCCCCCCTCCACTGGAACGAACTCCCACGCTCCATCTGACTGTCTCCTAATTTGTGCACCTTCAAACAGGCACTTAAAACTCACCTCTTCCTTAAAGCATACCAGCCGTCCACTTAATCCTCTCTCCATGCTCATTCTCTTCATCCCTCTCTTCACAGCCCTTACTTGCTCCTCCTGTGCTTGATCCCCTCTTATGACTCACCTTGTGACTGCTGTATGTTTGCCCTCCCTTTAAGATGTAAGCTCTTATGAGCAGGGCCCTCCTATCTCCTGTCTCCATACCAGTTATTCTGCTCCAACCTCTCTGTAATTGCTATGCCTGGAGCTTCTAGAGTCTTGGTGTACTCGGATTTTGTTCTGTACTGTTTAACCCTGTATGGTCAACTGTTTGTATTGTGTAAAGCACTGCGGAAATCTGGTGGCACCCTATAAATATAATAATAATAATAATAATAATAATAATAAATGCAGCCATAAGATTTAAGTTTGATGCAGAAAGGTAAATATTATAAAGGCAAATGCAAAAGTTGCCAACTTTCATGGTCATTATGTACATTATTACATATATTATAGACATAGCTCTCTATACATTTGTATTCTAGAAACAGCTACCGTGTTTTCCCAAAATTGCAAATAAACACAAAAACCTTGATACAGGAAACGTTGCCAAACATAAGTTCAAAACTCATTCCTGACCTGAATAACGGGTATTGTCTCTCTGACTTTACACTACACTACGCTAATTACACGATGCCAATATAAATGGACCTGGTCTCAATCTGGCATGGACAGAGCAAGGTCAGTGAAAGCGTCAACAGACCTGGTTAATGTTTGACCCCCTGTAATTTGCCAGTTTGCTCAGGGTAGGTGATTTAATGAATAGACATATTTAAAAGTAAATTACATACACTTTAAACATTTCTATAAAAATTGTTTTAAGTAGAACTCATTTTGGTAAATAATGGTATATGTTCTGTTTGCTTTTTCTATGTCTTATTTTTTCTGCAGATGCGTTACTTTAGTATTTTAATGACAAAGACATTAAAAAATTTCAACATATTAAATATATTATAGAAAAATGAAGTGGATAAGTGGTAGGTATTGTTGAAACAGAATGTGTGAACAAATGTGTAGAGTATTTTCTTTTTCACTCCCTGTCATGGATAATGAATGCAGTTAAATGTCCACCATAGTGAAAGATTTGGCTGCTTTTGATTAAAAATAAAAAATAACTGAGAAATTTCCTGATATTTCATGCACATTGAAGTGGGCAGACCACAGAGGAGGCAAGAGAGACCCTCGCTACAGTGACCAAGATGAAAAGTTATAGAGAGACAAATAATGTAAATCTGAGCCTGGTGCCAAATAATAAACCATATATTTCCTTTATAATTGTGCACTTTGGACTGAGGCACTAGCACATTTAGGTTATGCACAACAAAAAATTTTACAACTTTTCCCCCCACTTGCGTAGAAGAGATAGTTGAAATTTGAGTGTTGATTCTGGGTGCTGCAGTGCTGGGAGGCTTATGGTTTGTAAATTCAGACATAAAGCCCCACTTAGAATTAGGAGCAAATCCAGCTAAAGCAGTGATAGGCAACATGATACACTACCAGGGCCGTATGTTAACCTTGAAAGTGGCCACATATTACCATTAACCTCAAAAAAACATAAAACATAAAACAATACATTAAATCAAAAAAAGATACACCAGTCTGTAATAACATATCAGCAGGCCTTTAGTGTTAGAAGCTATAACAAACAAATGTGACACATCAATGTGTCTTCTAGATAACCATATCATCTATAAGTTATTGAAAAGTAGTTGTAAGGCTGGAACAGGCACAACACAATTCTGTAGAGAGATTTACATTAGTCAACCTGCTCCCTTTGTTATTAATGTGCTCCATGAACAGCTGGGGCTATGGATGACACCTAGTAGTGCAGAGAATAACAACTTGGGCCGATGGAGTGTTACACTGAGAAAATGGCCAATGGTGCATAAAGAAGGAAAGAACTGAGGGCCAAGGAGGAGGGCTCAGAGGGCTGCATGTAGTCCTAAGGCTGCATTTTGTCCATCACTGAGCTAAAGGGTACAAATTTGCATCTGGACAAACCATGTTGCAATATATGATTGAATACAGGGAAAATACAGCTTCCTTCTGCATGTAGCAAACAAATATTGTCAAGCTTTATTTTTAAACTGCAATTTACAGTTGAGCTTGGGTGTGCCCCAACTCTAATCCTTTCCACATATTTAAATTCCCCCCGCCCTCCGCATGGCAACATGGTATTGCTAAGATGCAAAATTGCTCCTTCTAGATGGATTTACTAATAACTCTAAATGAGGTCCCTAATCTGTATTTATCAGGAGTCGATCAACACTTGTGCAAAAATTGCCATACAATGAATGCAATATGAACGCAGAGTAATTGTGTCCCATGGAATCCAACAAAGAATGCCTGAATCTGTCTGATTTGGACATATATATATATTTTGGCACGTGTATGTGCATCTTAACCATTACATATATCATGAAATTTCAGCCTTTTACCGTGAAATCGGACTGCATCATTATCTTTAGTCCAACACTGTGATTTAGAGCTTCTGAGCGCTCTATCAAAATACAGTGATAATAGTGATTTTGTATTGCTACGTATTTCCGGGATAGAGAATCACCGGTCGACACAATTTACCATTAAACTATCGCCGAGGCAGCTGAGCAATATTCAGATACATGCTAAGTAGATAGCACTTCTGCCTCATAGCACTGGGGTCATGAGTTTAATTCCCGACCATGGCCTGCGTGGAATTTGATGATGGCTAGTTTGTTCACACTTGAGCACTGGAAATAAAAATAGTTTTAAAGAATTTTAATTGAAAACATTTTTTTAACAAACAACAAAGCATTTTTTCATTGATTTTCTTCTCCCTTCACCATCCTCAAGTGGCGACAACAAAAGAAGGATTGTAGTGGTACCGGTTCAATCATCATTAAATATGCTTTGCATGGCAAAGCTTTTACCTGTGACACCGTCATTTATAGGGTGAACCCCTATCTCCAGCAAAACCGCCAGTTTTGGCCCTTTAATAAATAGAGACCCAAATTTGTCCACACATTTTAAAGTTTCACCCTCTACCCCCACAAAACCACCCCGCCCCCCCCTCCCCCGCCACACACCACACCACCCTCCACCTGGCTGCACAACATGGTTTCACCAATGTGTATAAATGCATCTTCTAGCTGGATTTACTCCTAACTCTAAGTCAAGTCCATAATTTGGTTGGCCAACTCGCAGATCAGGACTGGTCATAATCATGCCTCCCAACTGTTCCGATTTAGGCGCTCTGTCCTGGTATGAGGGCTCTATCTGTCAACCCAACTGGGGCAGCTTTCCCCGATGGGTGAGAGAAATGGGAGGTATTCTGTTCACTGCTGCTATCCATGGCAGAGCAGCATTAAACAGGTGCCGTAAATGTTTTTTGATAGGGAGTACCAGTCAGCCTATCATTTCAAAAGTCACACCCTCACCCGTCCCGCTGCTGGATTGATTAATGTTGGGAGGTATGACCATAAGCACATTTTCTATATGATCCAAAAGAAGAAACATGGCAGCTACATATTTAAATGAAATAAGGGAATCCAGAATCCAGAAGGACGTCATATTCTACTGACTGGTGACCTTAATAACATCCCTTATACATTCCTAAATGTTTATGCTTCTAACACGAACCAAGCTCAATTTTTTCATTCTATAAAAGACCTTCTTTCACTGCACCGGGCGGGTAGGGTAATTCTGGCAGTGGACTTTAACACTACTCTAAACAACCATTTGGACCGATCTTCACTTCCCCCCCCAATCAACCCATTATACCATTGATACTATTTCTAAGGCCCTGAGGTCTCTTCTGTCCCAACATCTTTTATTTGATGCATGGAGGGTCAGGGAACCTACCGCAAAAAAATGTATTTTCTTTTCACCGGTTCATGGCATACACACGCGCCTTGACATGGTCTTCCTGTGCGTGGATTTAGCTCAACATATACTTGATGTAGATTTTCTCCCTAGCACGTGGTCGGACCATGGCCTGGCAACGGGGGATGTTGTGGGTTCTCAGATGGGACAAAAGCAGTTTTTGTGGTGCCTTAATGATAGGGTTTTACTTAACCCCCTTCTCAAATCACAAATAGACACAGAAATCCGCTAATACTACGAGACGAATACTGACCCCTCCATATCCCCCATGCTCCTCTGGGACTCCCATAAGGCTGTAATTCAGGGTAGTCTGATTAGAGCAGCTGTGTATGCCAAAAAAACAAGGACCCAGAAATTCCTGGAGGTTACCAGGTGTGTAGCCAGTCTTGATAGAATCCATAAAAGCTCGGGCCGTTGGAGGATTATATTAAACTGGTAGCAGCTAGGGGTGAGATAAATCTTCTACTTTCCACCAAAGCAGAGAATTCTCTTAAAAGCTTAAATCAATCCTTTTATGAAAAAGGTGATAAAGTAGATAGATTACTGGCATCTAGACTAAGATCTAAACTCTCCCAAAACAATGTACTTTACATTAAATCTCAATCAGGGGTTAGCAGTCAGGATCCAAACCAAATAATAGAGGAGTTTAGGAAATTCTATAGTAAACTTTATAACATTCCTTTAACACATGACCCCTCTATAATGGAGGCCTCTAGACACTTCTGCTTTCAATGTCACTTACCTAGACTTCTACCTTAGGCTATCCAACAACTGGGGGCTGACTTTACAATACAAGAAATTTCTGATATAAACACAGTAGTAAGCGCTTTCTTTGGTAGTGAAATAGGTTGCTGCTTCCTTAAAAAAACGTAGTATAATAGACAATAAGAGAGGAGGCGCAGGACAAATAGTATAGATGTTATATAAAAAGGACAACACTGGACTAGTATACTAGTAAACATTACTTTTGTAACTAGTCCAGTGTTGTTCTTTTTATATAACATCTATACTATTTGTCCTGCCCTTCCTCTCCTATTGTCTAAAAAATTTCTGATGTTATCAAAAAGTTGAAATCTAATAAAGCTCCAGGTCCTGATGGTTTTAGAGCTACTTATTATAAAACCTATAATAAGGTTCTTTCACCTTGTCTTGCTGATGTGTTTAACAGTGTACTAAAGGGTGACTCATTTTCAAAGGAAGCTCTTGAAGCACGTATCATTGTCATCCCAAAGGAGGGCAAGTATCCTTCGGATTGTGCTAATTACAGACCCATTTCACTCTTGAACACAGACATTAAGAAATGCGCAAATATCCTTGCTAATCATCTTAACACAGTACTACCTCTTCTGATACATAATGATCAGGTGGGCTTCATACCTGGCCGTTAGGCTTGTGATAACACCAGAAGAACCATTAGTCTCATTCACTATATTAATTCTACCAAAATCCTGGCATTAGTACTTTCTCTGGACGCAGAGAAAGCCTTCGACCGTATCAGTTGGCTTTTTATGTTGGAGACCCTCAGGGCATTTGGTTTTGAAGGCACCTTTCTTCAAGGTGTCCAAACTTTATACTTAATCCCCTATTCCAGGATTTCAGTAAATGGGGTAATCTCTTCGATTTCAGATACCAATGGCACTTGTCAGGGGTGCCCTCTTTCCCCTCTGATCTTTGCTCTTGTGATTGAACCCCTGGTAGTCATGGTTCTCTTTTCCTCAGATATTAAGGGAGTTAGGGTCGGTTCCAAGGAATATAAACTTAGTCTATTTGTGGACGACATTCTTGTTACATTAACTTCCCCCCACACCTCACTTCCAAATTTGTTTTCCACCCTTACATCCTATGACTTGACCTCCGGTTATAAAATTAATCAATCCAAAACAGAATCCTTGGCTCTTCATGTGTCATCTCCCAACCTAGGTCTTCTTAAAAGTAATTTTAAGTTTTCCTGGCGACATAAAAAACTAAAATACCTTGGGATATATATTACTGCCCAATATAAATCTTTATACGCAGAAAATTTTCCCTCTATAATTGAAATAATTAAACTAGATCTGCTTAGATGGCAAAAACTAATTATTTCCTGGCTAGGTCAAATAGTTGCACTTAAGATGAATATCCTTCCTCGTTTGCTTTATCTTTTCCAGACCCTCCCGATGCAGGTACCTAGATCTATCCTACTCCAACTGCATTGTTGGTTTTCTCAATTCATGTGGCAGCATAAACCCCCATGCACTAGTTTCACTACTTTACATAGAACAACAGTTAGCTGTGGCAGGGGTTTCCCGGACATCCACTTATATTATATGGCTGCCCACATGAGCCAAGCTGTGGCGTGGTTCACAAAGCGCCAGGGTCCCCGTTGGATTGGCCTTGAGGCCTCCTGCTGCTGTGTATCATCCTTAGGCTCAACTCTGGGGATCCCAATGGGCGCCAGATCTTCCTGTTTGAAATCTCACCCTGTTGCTCTCTTCACATGTCAGATCTGGGATTACTGTAAAGTCCATTTTGAGCTCACTTCCACTCATTTCCCTTTAACACCTCTCTGGGACAATCCTGCCTTTGCTCCAGGACAAAATCCTTCCCTTTTAAAGGCCTGGCAAGACAGAGATATCAGGATGGTGGGGGACGTTTTACAAGCAAAGCAATGTATTTCTCTACCATTGCTGCGAGAGAAATTTTACTTCCCTAATGTAAGTCCATTTGCATTTCTCCAAGTAAGACAATATGTTGACTTTCTCCCTAAACCTGATATAACAAGACATTTAACTTTCCTAGAATCCCTATGCGTATATTCGCCCCTACAAAAAGGGATTATTTCCACACTCTATGGCCTCCTGGTATCCTACAAACAAACCAATTCCCCCATTCATGAGCTTAGATGGGAAACTGACTTGGGTAGACTGCCTGATGAGGACACCTGGGCAACAATTAGAGAGAGAGTCTCTAAGACATCCTGATCACCCCTCTAGACAGCAAATGATTAATAAAATTTGGTACCTGGCATCTATGGAAAAGGTTTCTGCATATCTAAATAAGAAGACTCGTATATTCTCTCAAATCTGGGGCGATTGGTTCACCTACAATGGTGCCTCTGGACATACACACTCAAATGACCTTCCTCGGAATGTTTCTGCCCTTTTTCTATGATTGATATTTTGTAGAAAATATATACCACATTATCACTCGGCCCCCAGGGGTCCTGGATTTGGTCTCACCATTTCCCTTCCCTCTTACCACCTTTGTGTTATTGTTGCTAATACATTTATATATCCCAGACCTTCACTCTAATTATACTTGGTAGCCTCAACTTGCCTATATCGTTAGATATCATTAGTTTATTGTACTTTTTTTACCTTGATTGTCATTACTTTTTGTGACGAACCTCAAAAATAAAGTCTTTAAAATTAAATAAGGGAGCAAAATGCAAAGTGCAGAGAAAAGACCTTATGCTGTATGCCTGACTAATCCAGATTCAGTTTTTTTCTTTATAGACATAAATTATTTTAATGCTTCCGCATGAGTATACAGAACTCATGATAACTCAGAATAATCACGAATAATACAAACACTGTGACATTAGTTCACTCTGTTTGTTTCATTCTTTCCAAGAAATTATACTTGAAGCAGTATAACAAAGTTTGCGCATTGTGCAGATGGTTCCATGTAACACATGCAAAATGAAATTATTTTTGCACTCATTCAGTTATGCACACAAAAAGTCATAAGAGATACAGGGCCTGATTCATTTAAGAAAATACGGCAAAAAAATTGGTAAGTTTCTCCTGGACACAAAAAAAAAAACATGTTACAATGCACAATGTGCAAATTAGTTTTTTTATTTTGCACATAAGTTAAAAACTGTCTGTTTTTTCATGTAGCACACAAATACTTGATAGCTAATTTGTACACTGAAGTTTTAAAGTTGATCAATGACATACCCTAACCCAAATATAAATCTGTCATCATATTTTAAATTTACCTCTCCTCTAGTGCAACATGGTTTTACCAAGGTTCAAAGTTACTGATTTTTTTTCTTCACTTTCCTGAATTAGGCCCACAGACTGGAATTGAGTAAAACGGGTCGTCAGTGGATTCCACTGTGCAGTATAAAGGCACTAGCTAGTATGAAGAAATATGTTTATTATTGCATTAAATTGCCTCACAGCTGTGGTTTCCATTCATTGGGGCTCAAGTGGTGCCAGCACTTCGATTTTTGGTAACCATTGAGATGAGAGTGAATAGTAAATACATGGTCCTACTCTCTTCATCTCAGACTCTTTTTCAAAACATTATTACATTGCTGAATATTATAATACTTTATCCAGTGCACCACCAGGTGTAGAAATTCAAAATAAACCACTATGTATCTTTGAGGTAGAAGCAGGACGTGTTAGTATGATAATCAGCTTGCCATCAGTCCATTAGTATGTGTGAGCTCCTCTACATGTGTAATATAGGAAGCAACCATAACTGGGAACGCAGCTCCCTCTTTTCTTCATAGTAATAGTAGGGGCAGGAGAATACATATACTAGGGAGTACAGAGGCAGAAGGGACCTTTTCTATGTGCCTATTAAAAGAGGGTGCCCACAGAACTACCTAGCAATGAAAACCGGAATAACAAAGAACTCAAAAAATATTTTAGCTCAGTCTCCTAACAGTTATTGGCCAAGCTGGTCATCATTAAAGGTGGGAAATCAAGAAAATACTTTTCTAATCAAATACAATGTATCCCTATCTCACAAGTATTTAATGCAGACATCATTCTAATGATCTGCCAGCTACCCCTTTCCCAGTCCCTTTAAGTATTTTGCAGCTTCATAGTGTTAGTATGAAGTGTATGGGATTAATACAATGAGATCTGGCAACTTACCTGTATCACGGATGTCATCAGATCGCTCAATATGATAAAAAGAAGGATGTTCCATCTATATGTAAACATGTGTCCCAGCAGTGTGAAATATGAATCGTAATATCACTCTTGTTTGGCAGGTTCAGATCCTCTACCTGAATCACTCTGGATGTGTTCTTCACTGGCTACTGCCTGTTACACCCACTCAACGCATATCAATAATACAAATACAAAAAGAGACACAAGAGTGGAAGTGAGGTGTATGTTAGCAATAAGGAAAAGGAACAGGGTTAAAATGGTATAACAATGTCAGGTATTGTGCAAACTGCACAAATGTAGTTTAAGGTCACTAGGAAAATGACCTTAAATTGCAAAAAAATAAAAAAAAACCCATATATATTAATAATCATCATCATCATCATTTATTTATATAGCGCCAACATATTCCGTAGCGCTTTACAATTGGGGACAAACATAATAAAGTAATAAACAAACTGGGTAAAATAGACAAAGAGGTGAGAAGGCCCTGTTCGCAAGCTTACAATCTATGGGACAATGGGAGATTGACACATGAGGTTAAGTTTACATTTTGCATTTTGGCCCAGCCAGACTGCAAAGGTAAAAGTGACTCATAAGCTAAATGATCCTGTCAACACAACAATGTTGGTCAGGGGATAGTTGTCTTGTGTGAAATTGTGTAACAGGCGGTAACAGGCTAAAGGCGATGAGGTTAAGAGGGTGGTTGAGGAATATTATAAGCTTTTCTGAATAGGTAGGTTTTCAGAGAAAGCTTGAAAGTTTGTAGACCAGAGGAGAGTCTTATTGTGTGAGGGAGAGAATTCCATAGAGTGGGTGCAGCCCGAAAAAAAGTCCTGTAACCGGGAATGGGAGGATGTAATGAGGGTGGATGAGAGACGCAGATCTTGTGTAGAACGGAGTTGCCGAGTTGGGAGATATTTTGAGACAAGAGAGGAGATGTATGTTGGTGCAGCTTTGTTGATGGCCTTATAGGTTAGTAAAAGTATTTTATATTGGATTCGGTAGAAGACAAGCAGCCAGTGTAGAGACATACAGAGTGATTCAAAAGAGGAATAACGATTTGCAAGGAATATCAGTTTTGCCGCAGCATGCAAAATAGATTGTAGGGGTTTGAGTCTGTTTTTGGGAAGACCAGTAAGGAGGGAATTGCAATAGTCAATGCAGGAGATGATAAGTGCATGGATTAAGGTTTTTGCAGTGTCTTGAGTGAGATATGTGCGAATTCTGGAAATGTTCTTTAGATGTATGTAGCATGATTTAGATATAGAGTCAATGTGGGGAACAAAGGATAGGTGTGAGTCAAGGATTACACCTAGGCAGCGAGCTTGTGGGGTGGGATTTATGGTCATGTTATCAACAGAGATAGAAATGTCAGGTATGCTCTTGTTGGTGGGTGGGAATATTACTAACTCTGTTTTAGAAAGATTAAGTTTGAGTTGGCGAGAGGACATCTAAGATAAAATGGCAGAAAGACAGTCAGTTACACGTGACAACACAGATGTCGAGAGATCAGGAGAGGATAGATAGATTTGGGTATCATCCGCATATAGATGATACTGAAAGCCAAAGGAACTTATTAGATTGCCAAGAGAAGCGGTATAGATAGAGAACAGCAGAAGACCAAGCACTGAGCCTTGTGGTACTCCAACCGATAGGGGAAGCGGAGCAGAGGTGGCTCCAGAGAAACTAACAGTGAAAGAGCGATTAGAGAGATAGGATGAGAACCAGGATAGAACAGTGTCTAGAAGACATAGGGTTTGCAGCGTTTGTATGAGAAAAGAGTGGTCAATGGTGTCAAATGCAGCCGAGAGATCCAGGAGAATATGGAGAGAGTAATGGCGTTCAGTTTTAGCAGTGATCAGATCATTGACAACCTTGGTCAACGCAGTCTCTGTAGAGTGTTGAGAACGAAAGCTAGACTGAAGAGGGTCCAACAGGTTGTTAGCAGAAAGAAAGCGTGTGAGGCAAGTGTAGGCACGTCTCTCTAGAAGCTTGGAGGGGCAAGGGAGCTGAGAGATGGGACGGTATTTTGAGAGAGAGTTTGGGTCTGAGTTTTGTTTTTGTAGAATAGGAGTAATCACTGCGTGCTTGTATAGTGATGGAAAGATGCCAGTAGAGAGTGAGAGATTACAGATTTGAGTTAGAGGTGAAATGAGCACAGGAGACAGGGATCTACCAATTTGCGAGGGAATAGGATCAAGAGGACAGGAGGTAGAGTAGGAAGATAAGAAGAGCTTAGAAATTTCCTCTTCATTTGTGGGGTCAAATGAAGAGAGGGTGTCAGAGGGTAGTGGGAAGGAATTGAGCAGATTGCTTGTCGAGGAAGAGGATACCATTTCTAGTCTGATCTTATCAATCTTGTCCTTGAAGTAGGAAGCAAGATCCTGAGCACTGATAGTAGATGGAGGGTTCGGGGTGGGAGGATTGAGAAGATGTTTAAATCTATTGAAAAGGCGCTTGGGGTTAGAAGCCTGAGCATAGATAAGAGATTGAAAGTATGTTTGTTTTGCCGTGTCCAGAGCATTTCGATAGGAGTGGTAGACAGAAGTATATGTGAAGAATTCATTAGAGGTGCGAGATTTTCGCCAATGACGTTCTGCTTTATGGGACAGTTTTTGAAGATTGCGTGTTGCTTTAGTGTGCCACGGTTGACATCGAAGTCGACGTGTAGTATGTAGTGTCGCTGGAGCCACTTGATCATAATAATAATAAAGAGAATTCAGAGTTATGAAAAAAAACAAAGCTAACTGATATGCTATAGAAAAAGATTCATATCTGATCACTTGCCAGACAAGAGCATAGAGAGATCTATTGATTAACTAGAGAAAAATCGTCATCTCTGGTGTAAATGGGTGTTTTTGCTGGAGATAGGGCCTCTCCCTGTTTATCAAGGTCCCCCGCCGTGCTTTCGCCAACAGTAGCCTCCGCCGGCAAAGAGATTTGCAGGCTATCGCTCAACAACGGCTTCCCTGTGTAAAGCATGCCGCTGGATAGTTGGGATCGCGGAAGTACGTGTACCCACGTAATCCTTCGGATGGCGAACGGGGAGAAAACAAGATACCCGTCCTGCTGCTCCTACTGACGTTCCATTGCCATCTAATCTGGCCCTCCTGATCGCTGGTCCTCCGGAACCTCTGGGCTCTCCTTATCCTTCTTCACCTCTGGTCTCCAGTACTCTGGTCCTACCTGTTCTCTGTGACTCAGTGACTCCCCGGACCTCTCATCCAGCCTGAACTAGGTTTCCCTCAGATCACTGTCCCTCCAGCTACCTGTGACTACCTGGACTCTGCCTGGAATCGCTTGTTTCCTGCGATCTCCTTCCTCATCGCCTGGTATCTGCTCTCTTTAGTTCATTCTTCTGTTACATTGTATTTTTCATTTTATTTCACATTGCATTTTTCATCTCATTTACATTGTACTTTTCTTTTTGTTTCATTGTACTTTTTTTCTCTCATTTCTATTTTACCACTAGGTCAACTTTACCCTCTCTTATTTAAGTTCATTTCATTGTATTTATTTACTGCATCTGATTTTATTTTTATTTCAAACTTTATTTTTTGCTTACTGTACTCCATTTTGTCTCTGACTCTGCCCTTCTATTCCGCTCTTAGCATCCTCGCCCTAATCTTTTCGTCTTCCACTTTGCCATTGTCTTCCATTTTGCCATTGTCTCTCACTTTGCCATTGTCTCTCACTTTGCCATTGTCTCTCACTTTGCCATTGTCTCTCACATTGCCATTGTCTCTCACATTGCCATTGTCTCTCATATTGCCATTGTCTCTCATATTGCCATTGTCTCTCATATTGCATAACATAGTAACATAGTTGATGAGGTTGAAAAAAGACACCAGTCCATCAAGTTCAACCTATTTTGGATCTCCTGCGATCCTGCACTTATATTTGAAATTAATCCAGAGTTGGCAACCGCCCATCTGTTTTAATTTTGAAAATCCCCCCAGACTCAATATTGCAATCCAATTTTTGCCCTATATCCACTACTATCCTTTATTTTAAATTAACGGTCGTATCCCTGGATACACCTTTCCGCTAAAAATTTGTCTAACCCTTTCTTAAACATATCTATTGAATCTGCCATCACAACATTCCCTGGCAATGAATTCCATATCTTGACTGCCCTTACTGTAAAGAACCCCTTCCTTTGCTGGTTGTGAAATTTCCTCTCCTCTAACCTTAGGGGATGACCACGTGTCCTGTGTATGGTCCTTGGGGTAAAAAGTTCCCATGAAAGCTCTCTGTATTGACCCCTAATGTATTTGTACATAGTAATCATATCTCCCCTTAGACGCCTCTTTTCTAAAGTAAACATGCCTACACTGGCTAACCTTTCCTCATAACTTAATGACTCCATACCCTTTATCAATTTTGTCGCCCTTCTCTGAACCCTTTCTAGTTCCAAATTATCTTTTTTATAGAGTGGTGCCCAGAACTGTACTGCATATTCAAGATGAGGTCTTACCAATGATTTATACAGTGGCAAAATTACACTGTCTTCCCTTGCATCTATGCCCCTTTTTATGCATGCCAATACTTTGTTTGCCCTTGCAGCTGCTGCTTGACATTGAGCACTATTGCTAAGTCTACTGTCTACGAGCACTCCCAAATCCTTTTCCATTATAGATTCTCCCAAATTAATTCCATTTAATTTATAGATTGCGTTCTTGTTTTTGATCCCTGAATGCATAACCTTACATTTATCTGTGTTAAACCTCATATTCCATTTAGCCGCCCAATCCTCCAGTTTATTTAATTCCCTCTGTAGAGAAGCTACATCTTGCTCTGATTTTATTACCTTACAGAGTTTAGTGTCATCTGCAAAAATAGAAACTTTACTCTCTAAACCATCACCAAGGTCATTAATAAATATATTAAAAAGGAGTGGTCCCAGCACGGAACCTTGAGGAACTCCACTTAAGACCTTTGACCAATTAGAAAATGTTCCATTTATCACAACTCTCTGTTCCCTATTCTCTAACCAGTTTTCGATCCAAGTACAAATTTTGATTTCTAGACCCAGTTCCCTTATTTTGTAAACCAACCTCTTGTGTGGCACTGTATCAAAGGCCTTTGCAAAATCTAAGTAGACCACATCTACTGTCCTGCCCTGGTCTAAGTTCCCACTAACTTCCTCGTAGAAACTAATTAGATTAGTTTGACATGACCTATCCCTCACAAATCCATGTTGATTCCCACTAATAATTTTATTGCGTACCAAGTAATCCTGAATACTGTCCCTTACAATACCTTCCAGTAGTTTCCCCACTATTGATGTCAGGCTTACAGGTCTATAATTCTCTGATTGTGATCTCGTCCCCTTTTTAAACAACGGCACCACATCTGCTATTCGCCAATCCCTTGGTACTGAGCCTGATGAGATTGAATCTCTGAAAATTAAGAATAGCGGTCTAGCTATTTCCGAGTTTTATTCCATAATGACCCTTGGGTGTATGCCATCTGGACCTGGAGCTTTATTTATCTTAATATTCTTCAGTCGCCTTTGGACTTCTTCCTCTGACAACCAAGTATTAATTAATGGCATGGTTTCATTTCCATTTTTATGTATTACTCCTGCCATTTGTTCCTCTCTGGTAAATACTGAAGAAAAGAACGTGTTTAATATCTCTGCTTTTTCCTTAGTATCATTTATCAATTCACCCATCTCACTTCTTAGTGGTCCTATATTATCTTTTTTAATCCTTTTGCCATTTATATACTTAAAAAACTTTTTGGGGTTTGTCTTACTTTCTTTTGCAACGTGCCTTTCATTTTCTAATTTAGCCAATCTAATTTCCTTTTTGCATGTTTTATTACATTCCTTGTACCTATGGAAGGACTCCTCTGACCCTTCAGACTTAAACAATTTAAATGCACGCTTCTTCCTTTGCATTTCTTCCCTTACCTTTTTATTTAGCCACATTGGTTTAGACTTAATTCTTTTACATTTATTTCCTATAGGAATGAACTTATACGTGTATGTTTCCAACAACATTTTAAAGA